>NC_059341.1:29693000-30003500 GCF_018350155.1 Leopardus geoffroyi | reverse complement strand
TAACTTCCATTAACAAAAAATCCAAACAGTTCCATGGGACTTTGGAAATCTCGTTAGCAATTATTTGATTTCTCTCCTCCTGTTTGATTTGCATCAATCTATGTGGAGACCCATATATGTTGAATTTTAATATTTCAGGATAATAAATTATGTCTCTAATTCTAATATCACCAGAACAAGATAAGAAGCAATTGATGATATTTTTATTTGAAGTTAACTCTACCTTAACTATTCTTTGCCTTAAAAAACCCAGCCACAATTTAGACCAGCAAATCAGTTCAGGTCTTCTGTTTGTCTCACATTCTGTGGGGGAATTTGTAGTTAATTTCCCACAGGTACACAAAACTTAGAAATACTTTTAGGTAGTATTATTTTTAGGAGCTAGTCAAAAAATCTTATTGAGTTAATTGAGCTATTTCTGAACTTGAAATCGAAATTTGAGAATTACAGCATGGGGGAGCCCAGAGGGATCTTCCCACTAGGTCACACTCCCTTCAGGAGAGGGAGATGGCTAGTGAGGCAAGGGGCCAACCCAAAAACACCATTGAGAAACTAGGACCCAAAAGGAAAAGTTAAAGAAATTGTCTGGTTTTGGTCTGGCAAAGGGAAGGGCGAGGAGCGATTGACTGAGTCTTCCAAGTTTGTGAAGAACCTTGATACACAGGCAGTAAGCGGGTGTAATCCACCTCCCTGAGGACTCGTCAGGAGAAGGCAGACACAGACAGCAGCACCCAGGGAAGCGTTTCCTGAAAGTGAGGTCTGTTAAACACCGGAACGAGGTACCAGAGGAGGCTGAGCAAGCTCCATTCTTGTCAGGCTTAGAAATTAGATAGATTCTTATCTGCTGGAATCAAAGCCATGGGGAGAGAACTGAACTACCTCTAGAGAACCCTTTCAAGCATCAGAATCTTCACACCGTTGTGGTTGGAGGAAAGTAGATCATGTAAAAATGAAGAGAGCTCTCAACTGACTCTTGTTTAAACCTTTCTTTTCTCTGTCAAAATGAGAATTTTTTTTTTCTTTGCTGAGAGGATGTGTATCCTGAGGAAATTATTATTTTCTATTTGCTCTTGATAAAAATAGTGCTAACCACTTCTGGGTTTTTAGCAGAAGCCTTGGCAGAAGCTTTGTCAGTGGCGACAACAGCTCAATTATGAGGCCTCCAAGAAGTTTTTCATTAAGGGATGCGCGAGGAGAAGGGCCACTCCGTGTCAGTTTGCAAGACCCCTTAGACTGTGTATCTGTGTGGTTCTTGAAAAGAAAAGGGAAATTTGAGTTTTCTCATGGCAGGTACCAGAGGGATTGGGTCACTGCCAATCCACAGCATTCTGAAGACTGAGCAAATGAAAAAGAAGCCTTTTCAGGCTACACTTGCTTTCTCTCAGGGTGCTTCTAAGAAAGTTGCACGTGTTTCTTATAAACTTCCAGATAAGAATTGTGTAGAGTTGTATTGCATCAGAACATGTGGTTTTCACACATACTTTTGCAGACATCACAAGAATTGGGCACTTACAAGAACATCTTGGGAGAAACACCAAGAAAGAAATTTGAACCCCTCTACAGACTTTTTTTCCCATTAAGATTAATCTTAGCCCACATGTGATCTGCTCCACTCTGTCTGTTCCCATGCCTTATACCAGTAGTGCTATACTTTGTTAAATAAAAATGAAGACCCACCTGAAAAACACAGTACAGCCATTCCAATAAGTAAGGACAGGAATCCATTTTGTGTCTTTTAAATTGTAGAGTTAATAGTAACTTCAAGATTGTTTCTACAGCCCTTTGTGAGGGAGGCTGAAGCAAGTGCCCTTAGGGAGTGATTATCTAGTCTCTCTTGGTTGTTGTTTAGGGTACAATATCTAGTTTTCCCCTGGCAGCTGGGAAATTATGTTGTGGCAGGAAGGACATCATTCTGCCTGTCTTGAAAGGCTTTTCCCAAGGGATCTCAAGCTGAGGCTGTGTTGATGAAATGCACATAGAGAAGAGACCTTTCTTTCTTCTTTTCTTTCTTCTTTCTTTCTTTCTTTCTTAACTTTTGGTTATACATCTTGGGAAGAAAACTAAAGATAGAAATAAAATGGAGAAGAAAATTGAACACCTAATTTGACTTAGGCAGTCTCTGCCTATGTAGGGAATGGACTAAATTATGGAAACATTTATAGAACAGTTTCAGCTCCAGTGGAAATTGTAGATTGGGGCACCTGTCTGCAAATAAACCAATTGAAATTCTTCAAAAGTGTATATGCACAAACATCTGAACCCTGAACACAACAGATTTATGAAACCCCCGGGAAAAAGTTGTCCTGTCTTCATAGGCCTTCCTGACTCTCAAAAGCTGTGTTTCAGAAACTCTCTCATTCCTCCCACTAGTGAACTTCACTGTTACCCTTACTGTGTTTACTGACAACCACAAACCACTTCAAGGTCCCATCCCTATAATCACTTACAATGCAGGTGGTTTTGAAGAGTTGCTCTAATTACTCTCCATGCAGGAGGACAGCACCCACTTAACTATGACTGGAACCCTCTGTGAACAGATCAGACTTTAGAAATGAGTACAACAAAACAAATTCTTACCAACTTTTGGACAAATAAGTTCCTCTGGCATAAACTGTTCCCTTTCTGTTCTCCAAGACCTTGGAATAAGTAAAGCAAAGTGTATAGGCGTTGTATTCCGGAGAGACCTGTATTTGAATTTCAACCTACATGGTTGTCTGAGCTGTATGACTTTAAACAAATTGTTTACCTTCTTTGAACCTGAGATTTCTTATCTGTAAAATGAGTTTCAGTCTCTTCTTTACAAGGTCACTGTGAAGATCAATGGAGATGATAAATATGAGGCATGTGGTGCAGAGTACGCACATAGTCCAGTTGTTATTGTCCTTTGGTCCATTGGTAGGATGTGCCCTAACCCCAGACTTGTATGAAGACTCTTAGAATATTATTGTAAAGAAGGCTTAAAATAATATAAAGGAAAGATAGATGCTAATATTAACACACTAGACTGCACAGAAACCCAGATAGTCCATCTTTCTGCCTGTCTTTCTAATCTCTTTCTCTTTCTCTTACCTCCCAGATCTTCTGCATGGGTTTCCAGATGCATAAACTTGTTTAAAGTCTGAAACTTGCAACCCTCATTACAGTGATTCAACTGTTCTGTTCTCTCTTTCCAGAAGAGTTCAGAGTGGCAGTGACCACAGGCTCTTCTAACCAGTTCCAACATTATTGCCTTTCCCATTCTCCTAAAAAAAAAAAAAAAAAAAAAAAAAAAAAAAAAAAAAAAATGACCTTCCGGCCTGATCCAACTGGAAGGCTATTGTAACTTTCCAGGCCAGGGTCGCCTGGGGTCAGGTACATTTATAACCATTCCCTCCTCTGAACTTTCCTGGGAATTTTAGAAACCTCCCTGACCCATGGTAATGAGCTTTAAGAGCCCTACTTCCCATATCCAAAGGACTGTGGCATTTGATTTTACCAGATATCCAGCAAGACTGCATTACCCTCCCTGTATTTTTCCTTCCAACTCCATCAATTTATCATATACCATTTGACAATCTGAGAATTTATGAACTCCCTCATTTCTACAAAATATTTTTCCCATTGACTAAATTTGTTCATTAAAACCAAGTCCTTTTTCAGGAAGGGCTCTACTAAGAATTTATTGATAGGTCTTCAAAGTACTTAATATATTTATTGAATACATACTTCATAGCAGAGGTGGTTCTAAGAGCAGTATCTCAATCACTCTTCTTAACATTCCTATGAAACAAGTACTTTTGATTCAGACAAGGGAAACTGAAAACTGGAAGTCAGGGAAGCACCTAAATGTAGGATACACAACAAACTCTGCCACCTGATGTCAGAGCCTGAACCCCTTCTGCGATCTTCCCCTGCATTTACTACCCCAAGCTGTTCACTCTCTTGCTTGAGTGAGCTCTACATTGATGAGCTCTACATTTAGTTTCAGAGAAACTAAAGTCAACCATGAAAAATACTGACACAAAACTCAAGAAAATCCCAGAATTGTCAGAAAAAAAAGCAATCTTTCTGTTTGAGCCAAATCACCATAACATCTGTTTCCAAAACCCAATAATTCTGCAAAGTTGAATGAGTCCAATAAGAATTTAAAACCATTATCAGGAGCAAACCACCAAAAGTTCTTTCCCTTTGCCACGGCATCTATTTAATTACGGTGCACAGATTTCATCTCACTCTGCAACAAACAAGTTCCAGTGTCTTTCTACTTTGAGAAAAATAGCATGGGGATTATATAGGAAAAGTTAAGTTTCTATCAAGTGCAGGAATCAGTTTCAAAACCAACTCTTAAACACTTAGTCTTCACACACCTCCTCTGGTTTTTGCCGCCTAACTATCTGTGGTCTGAGTGCCCTCTTCTTGAACCTCATAAACTTTCTAGCAAGGTGCCAGCATAGGTGGCTAGAATCTTGTGAGAATAATCAGCACAACCAAAGCACCAAGGACGTTTCTGACGTGTTAAATGCCACCTATACAAGAAGACATTCTTTGATCCTAATAAACAGTGAATGTTTATTTTAAATAAACTGCTAATTTGCAATGTTGAACTTGAGTTTAAAACAGTGCTAGCCACCAGTTTGCCTCCAGCTGATTAGAAATCCACTCCCAAATGTCCTTCAAGTACAATGCTAATAGGACCAAGTTTGAAGTCTGCCCTGTTTGTGCAGTTTGAGCATGTTCCTTTTGGGGTGCTTGGGTATTTCAGTCGGCTGAGCATCTGACTCTTGATTTGGGCTCAGGTCATGATCCCAGGGTCATGGGATAGAGACCTGTGTGAGGCTCCATGCTAAGTGTGGAGCCTACTTAAGATTCCCTCTCTTTCAGGGCTTCTGGGTGGCTCAGTTGGTTAAGCATCCAACTTTGGCTCAGGTCATGATCTCATGGTTCATGAATTAGAGCCCCATGTCAAGCTCTGTGCTGATGGCTGAGAGCCTGGAGCCTGCTTCTGATTCTGTATCTCCCTCTCTCTCTCTGCCTCTCCCCTGCTCAAACACTGTCTCTATCCTTTTTTCAAAAATAAATAAACATTAAAAAAAAGATTTCCTCTCTCTCCTGCCCCTCTCCCCAACTCACTCTCTCCCTCTTTCTCTAAAATTAAAAAAGAAAAAGAGTATGTTGTTTTCCCTTCTGATTCTACAATTAATGCACATTCAGTGCAGGAAATTTGTAAAGCAACAAAATATACCAGCCATAAATTTCATAATCCATGTTGTATACATGTGTTGGTGAATATAATTCCAGTATTTTTCATATATATCGTGGACTACATAATACAAGTTGTTTAATAACAACCTGCTATTGACAAATAAGAGCATATTGTGAATATTTTCCCATGTTATTAGTCTTCTACTTTGTTGTTTTAGTGACTGACCTATATCCTATCACAAGGGCATACCATAACTTTATCCCACAAACTCTATTAATGGATGTATTAGTTACCTATTGCTGTATTATAAATTATCTAAAATTTAGTGGCTTAAAGCAGCAAGTATTTATTTTCACAGTTTTTGTGGGTCAGAAATCCAGACACAGCTTAGCTGGGTCCTCTGACTTAGGGCCCTCACAAGGCTATAGGCTGGGTCTTGGCTGGGGCTACAGGCATCTCAAGGCTCAAACAGGGGATGATATGCTTTCAGGCATATTCACATGACTATTAACAGGTTTCAAGTCCTCACTAACTTTTGGCTGGCAATATCAATTCCTTGCCATGTGGGCCTCCCCATAAGAGTTGTCATAATGTAGTAACTGGCTTCCAGAGCAAGGGTTCCAAGAGAGTGGACACCCAAAATGGATGGCAAAGTCGTTTTGTACCCTAATTGAGGAAATGCCATACCGTCACTTTTACCATACTCTAAATGCTAGAAGTCAGTTACTACATCTAGCCCACACTCAAGTGGGGAGAATCACACAAAGGCGGGAATTCACAAGACATATTATTTAGGATCATCTTAGAAAGACTAACACAGTGAACATTTAGTAACACACACATATGCACAGTTCAAATATTAATAATAGAGAAATATGTTTAAAATATCTTAGAGGAAATGACCAGTTGAAATTTTCAAGACTCAATGTTTCAAACATTGAATAAAAACAAGAAAAGATTGTCTTGGCAAATTTTTCAAGTCAGTTCAGAATGCAAGCCAGAAAAATCACCTGTGAAATAGATAATTTGTTGTTTTTTAAATTTTTTTTAACGCTTACTTATTGTTTTGAGAGAGAGGAAGACAGAGTGTGAACAGGGGAGGGGCAGAGAAAGAGGGAGTCACAGAATCCGAAGCAGGCTCCGGGCTCTGAACTGTCAGCACAGAGCCTGAAGTAGGGTTCAAACTCAGAAACTGCAAGAACATGACCTGAGCCAAAGTTGGACGCTTAACCTATTGAGACACCCAGGCACCCCGGAAGCAGTTAATTTGTAAACATTTTACCAGTGTGGTGCTGGATTTAAAGAAGCAAGTTCTGGGGCGCCTGGGTGGCGCAGTCAGTTAAGCGTCCGACTTCAGCCAGGTCACGATCTCGCGGTCCGTGAGTTCGAGCCCCGCGTCAGGCTCTGGGCTGATGGCTCAGAGCCTGGAACCTGTTTCCGATTCTGCATCTCCCTCTCTCTCTGCCCCTCCCCCATTCATGCTCTGTCTCTCTCTGTCCCAAAAATAAATAAACGTTGAAAAAAAAATAAAAATGGGGCGCCTGGGTGGCGCAGTCGGTTAAGTGTCCGACTTCAGCCAGGTCACGATCTCGCGGTCCGTGAGTTCGAGCCCCGCGTCAGGCTCTGGGCTGATGGCTCAGAGCCTGGAGCCTGTTTCCGATTCTGTGTCTCCCTCTCTCTCTGCCCCTCCCCCGTTCATGCTCTGTCTCTCTCTGTCCCAAAAATAAATAAACGTTGAAAAAAAAAAAAATTTAAAAAAAAATAAAAATAAAAATAAAAATAAATAAAAAAATTAAAAAAAAGAAGCAAGTTCTACATCAATGTACTTTCATCTTCTTCCTAAACAAACCATTCATCACCCCAGTCCCCAGCTCATCTTCATCAGGCAGCCATAATGATGGAAGAAGAGCCAAACTCCTCAGCCTAGCATTTAGCTCATCCACAGCACAAGCACTGGCTGTTTTCCAGTCTCTTCACTACATGGTCTCTCTGGTCCACCCTCAACCTTAAAAAAGCGCTTTTGTATTCTCTTCTTTCCCACCTGTCTAAATCCTATCCACCCTTCCAAGTTCAGCCCAAATTAAGTCAAACCTCCTTCCTTCCTTTCTGTGACAGTCCCTACCATTGTCCCAGTGATCACTCCTGTCTGAGCTTTGGGCTCCAGGATTGAAAAGAATGAGAGAGTAAGAGTTAAGATAGGAAATGGAGTACCATAAAGAGAAAGCATAACATCTGCACCAACAATTGCCACAAAAGCAGTAATGGTAGCATGCCTGGTGCACCTTTGAAGATGCATTGAGCTAAAGAAGAGCTTAAGGGGTCCCCATACCAAATAAGGGTATACTTAGACTCAAAAGTTAGGAAAGCAAAAATCCAAGAATAAAATATTCAGAGCTAAGACCAAGATGTAAACCTGGAGTGAAATGGTGATCAATGAGAGAGAGAGTTAGCCCCAGTTATCATGAAGAACTGCTAATTACAAAAGAAGACATATCTGAACATTACAAATGTAATCAGCCGCATGTTTCTGTGTTGTCCAGCCACATATATGTTTGACTGTTCCCATACACATATTTTTTTTTAATTGCTGAGTGAAAAATCCCCACTGAATCCAAAGCAGTAAGGTCCAGAAGTCTAGGTGCAGTGACAGAAGTTGCATAAGTGGCCCCAGATCATCCCATCTTCCAACCCTAGGCAATGTGACTCCATCAATAGTGAGACACAACTGACCATACTACACAATTAGAAGGAAGTAAACTTCTCAGTCCTTCTATCACTTGGAAAGACAGCAACAAGTCAAGTGCTGATTATGTGTGGACTGTTCTTCAGTCCCTGGACATGTAAGAACATTGGGATTAGTGTGAGGACTGCAGAATTACTAGAGATGGTCTCCACATCTGGATGGCCTTCTTCCTGAAGACCTTTTAGAAACTGCAAGCTATGGGACAGTTTTCCAGCCTGCATGTATTTCTTGGCTTCTTTCTATGTTTATAGCAATTGATAGGGGCCCATGAGAAGAGCAAAGATGAATAGACTATAGTCCTTGTCCTCACAGTGCTTACAATCTGGCTCGTGAAATGAAACACATTCACCTTAAAAATGAAGTGACGTGCTGCAGTGTATGATTAAGTACCAAATGAGTAGGTGATCAATCAATGGCATGTCAGGTTGTTAATCTGCACGCTGGTCTGCCAGCTACAGCTCAGTGCACAATGACATGAGTCAGGATGCAGGGGGACAGAGGGTAAAAATGACTCAAGGCACTTAGATGTGTATAATCAACCCAGAAAAGCAGCTACATCTGGGAGGAGAAGGGGGGCGACGCAGGAGAGGGAGCTTCTGCCACCCCCCCTTCCTTTCTGCCTCCCATCTCCACTCCCCCTCCCTGCCACCTTTCTAAAGAAGACCCTTGCATCTTTCCATCCCCCACCTCATTATAGGGAAGAGGAGTATTTAGGTTCTTTTTCATTTTTTCTCAGCACATTTCAGTTCTGCTTTTGGGCTTGCTCTATCTCAAGCTCATTAAACATGATTTAAAATATTTTACCTTACTTCTTTATTCATTTAGTTCTTTAAAGTTTCCCTTTCCCACTTGTGTTTTATTATCAGCTCTGCATTCTAATCATGTTCCCAGCTGCAAATATCCTCACACAGCCTTGTTTGAGCAATAGGTTTTTCTTTCCTTTCATCTTCTAATTGGAATTTACCTTCAAAAACTTTCCAAGACTCCTTCCTGCAGACTCCCCATTTTATTACCAGCCTTGCCTGTGATTCACACCCTCTCATGTCAAAGCTCCCTCCCTTCAGGAAGTCAAACACTAGCGTTTTCTCTAAGTTTCTCTCTATTCAGTTACTCATTTCTTAGAAAGACTTGTATTAGAACCTAAAATTCAACATAAAATGCCCAGTTTAAGTTGTAATGGAAACCAGCTAATTTCTGTAGGATGAACCAAGAGTTCACTTTGATTCTACCATGTAATAGGCATCTATGAAGGAGGGTTAAAGGCAGAAAGAACAGAGAAAAAGAAACTACACTTGATTGTAATGGTGCCCTATGTGGGTTTTTTTTCCTTAAATAAGAAACTAAAAATAGAAAATTTGTCTGTACCATAATTTGCTAGTGAGCAGGGTCCAGATGGCAAGAAACAATAGACTATTTAACTCTGTACAAAAAGAAAACCAAGTGTGAGTATGTCAGTCCATGACTCGAGGAAAGGCCACAGATGACTGTCCCCAGCTAGAGGCCTTCTGAGAAACAAGGAGGAACTTGTCCCTGCCAGGACCAGCCAAGGGCCTTCCAGGAGTAGTGACTGCCAAGACAGGCTATAGAGACAACAAAGAGGAGGTTGATCCTTCTCAGTTTTTCTTTTCAAATTTTGCCACCCCTGAGAAAATGGGCCAAGGATATATCCTGACTAGGCAACTGCTGCATTTAGAATTAATATCCTAGAATTAACATTCAGAATGGTGGGGGTGGGAGAGACAAGCCTATGAAGTAAATTCTGAGAAATCCCTGAATGTGGGGAATGGGTGGGCCTAAGTACTAACTAAATCTGCAGTTACACTCACCCAGGGCTGAGATACATTCCCAGCATTGAGATTCCATAGTCTATAATCAGGATGCCTAAACTTTGACACAAAATAATCAGCAGGATGATATTCTTTAACCACTATAAACAATTTCCCCTTAATGATTGTGTTGAACTCATAAGGAAAATAGAGCATTGAAAGGTGTATAAGTCATAGAATAAATTCATATGTATTCTTAGTAGAGGAGCAGCAAGCCCTAAATTAGTGGTAAACAGTTTGTGTTGAATGGTGATGTCATCCATTTTGCAAAGTCTTGGAAAGTGTCCTGAACTAAACTGTAGAGCCTCCATATGTAATAGCAGCACTTACATTTTTTATAACCACCCTCACCCAGCCTGTGTCAATGTCATGGAATTAGCAGACAGTGTCAGTCTTCCAGAAATCTGTAGTCACCTGTTTAGAATCTTTCTTGACCATTAGAGTCATAAAGAAGGCCATTATACACAGTGGCTGTTTGATCAATAAGTATGAACGACTAGATTCTTCATAAGTATTATAAACTAGTCAATATTTGGTTTTGTCCTTAAGAAGCTACATTTTATTTGAATGTGCTGAGGGTTCTAATGAACCCTCAATTGCTCTACTAAAGTCTATGATTCTGTGAGCTAAAAACACATCTTACACTTGGACAATAAGGAGACAAAACACAGGATCAGAAGAATGACCACAAGGACTGAAAGTCCAGCCTAGAAGCAAGGCTGATGTACTAAAAGGCAATGAACAATGAAAAACGTCTAGACAAGCAGTTGGCAATGAGATCCAAGACAAAGAAGGGGTGTCCTGAGATTGAAAAAACTCAGGGTGACAATTCCTATGCCTGGCCATCATGAAAATATAGATCATGCCATAGACTGGGAAGAAATCATCATGTATGATTTGCACATATGGGATGTGCAAAACACATCCCATAAAAGACTTATATCTGGAATATAAAAAAAAAGCTCCTTTATTCAATAATAAGTCAATTTGAACAAACAAAACAAAGATATATGGATGGCATTTAGGTGCATGAAAATACTCATGAGTCATCAGGGAAATGCAAATTTAAACCACAAGAAGATACCACTGCTACCCGCTTGAATGGCTAAAATTACAAAGACCGATCTACAAAGGGTTGGCAAAAATGTGGAGAAACTGAGACTGTCATAGACTTCTGGTAGGAATGTAAAATGGTTAAACCCCTTTGTAAAACAGTTCAGCAGTTTCTTACATAATTAAACATGTACCTACCCAACCATATAACCTAGCCATTTGACTCCCGGGTTGAGAACTGTAATCATATAAGCACACAAAGACTTGTAGACCATGTTCATAGTAGCTTTCTTTGTGATAGCCCAAACCAGAAACATGTCAAATGTCCATCAATAGCTCAATGAATAAACAACTGTAGTATATTCATACAGTGGTAAACTATACCACAATAAGGAGGAACAGATTATTGACACGTGTCCCAATTATAAGGTAAATATTGTATGATTCACATATATAAAATTCTAGAAACTACTATCTGTAGTGATATAAATCAGATCGGTGGTTGCTTGAAGGTGGGGAAGGAGTGAAAGGATGCAAAAGGAAAAGGTTGTGAGAGGCACTAGGAAACTTTTGGAACAAATTGTTCCTTATCTTGGCTATGCTGATCAATTCGTGAGTTATACATGTGTTAAAATTATAACATTTACACTTTTTATAATATGCAGTTTATTGTGCTTCAATTGTCATTACACTAGCATTTTTTTAAAAAAAGAAATGCCTATGTCTTCAGACTCTCCATTATTAAACTACAAGGACTGAAGTTCTATTTTAATTCAAAACTTCCAATGTATACCCACAAGAAATGCAAAATCATAATTGAGACACACACAAAAAATGACAACATTAACCTACTACAGTACAGGAAATAGGAACATATCTGAGTCCATGTATATTTAAAGGATGAATTGGACAAAAGAAGTATTCTAATGGAACAGGAGACAAAATAATAATTGGTTGACAACAGTCAAGAAAAATGTCTTAAAATACAAATACCAGAGTTAAACTCAAGTCCCACAGTTTCTAGCTTGTGGAAACTCGATCAATTTCAACACTTGTGAGCTTAAAGAATGTTTATAAAAAGAATATTATAAAAGAGTAATACTAAAAATGTCAACAACATAGGTGGTAGTGAGGATCAGATGAGAAAAAATTTGTGAAGTTTCTACAAAACTATAAATCATATAAGAATTAACAGCCATATTCTGATTATAATAAGTAGCGCATTCCAGGCAGCATCCTGAGAGCTTTTGACCTGTGCACTCTTGCCAACAGCCCTGGGAGGTGATTACTGTGACTCTCTCCACCTGCAGATGAGTGTACAGTGGTTTAGAGGGCTGGGACAATTTGCTCGTGAGCACATATCTAGCACATGGTGGCAGGGCTCTGATTTTCCCCAGGTCTCTCAGATTCCATAGCCCTCAATCGTGAGTGTTGCATAATTATGACTTCTCCTATGATTTATGCAAGAAGGGAAGCCAAATGGGTAAGTGGATGCATGCATACCCTGGGAGGCCATATCCCCTACTAGGGATAGCTAGGCTTTCCATAACTCTGTGGAATGTCATGTGTGCTTCATTGTAAAGTATATATGGTATAAAATGGAACTTTGAATCCCCCCACATACACACACATACACACATACAGGTGGGTAGAAACCATCTCTACCAATAGAATAGAGAACAATGCCATTCTTATAAAAAAGCAATACTGTGTGCATGTTTGTGCAGCCATTTTAACTACCAAAAGGAATAGTCTCAGATGAAAAAGTGGCTTCCCTTGAGGTGCCTGGGTGGCTCAGTCAGTTAAGCATCCAACTTCGGCTCAGGTCATGATCTCGCAATTCATGAGTTTGAGTCCTGCATCAGGCTCTGTGCTGACAGCTCAGAGACTGGAGCCTGCTTCAGATTCTGTGTCTCCCTCTCTCTCTGCCCCTCCCCCACTCATGCTCTGTCTCTGTCTCTCAAAAATGAATAAACATTGAAAAAAAATTTGAAAGAGTGGCTTCCCATAACACACAGCTGGATTGATTAGGAAAGATAGGAAGCAAGGTTTATGTCTCCAACACATACTTATCACATACTTTAATTTATTAGGCTTTTTGGTTTCATTCACCCATTCATTTTCCTGCTCATTTCCCTATATTTCCGCTTTTTTAAAAAAATCTTTTCAATTCTCCTCTTCTACTTCCTACTTACTGTTCTTACACTGACCACTCATTGATGGTTTAATTAAATGTGTCTAATATCTTGAACAAGCCAATGAAATTGTCTTATAAAAATAAAATGGAGAAATGAGAATAAATAGTAGCTGAAAATGATACCCAGCCAACTTTCAATTTCCTCATTACGCTGGCAGAAACAGAGAACACAATTACAAAAAAAAAAAAAAAAAAGACTCCAATTAAACCATTAAAAATACTACTTTAATCTTCTCTCTAATCACCTGTTTAAGTAATAATACTTAGTAGACTATCACTTAATGAGCTTCAAAATGGGCAAGCAAATAATAAAATGTAAAGTGAAAAATTGAGCAAAAGGAGAAATAAGACAAACTATATGTTCTACTGTGCTATGTATATTATATAAATCATACATTATGTATAATATATAACTAATTATGTTATTAAGATGATTGTTTATATATTATGTATTAATGTGTAACATATATATTGTGCCATAGAATGAACTGAACCATGTATCAAATGTATGTGTAATATTTATTTATATAATTTAGTCTGAAGAGCAAAACCTCATGATAAAGATCCTTGTTGAACTTCATTGATTTGTTAAAATCATATATCCAGGTATAGATGCTCCAAAGTGTCTCTCTTTTGTAACAGAAACAAATTCTTTTCTATAAAAAAAATCTTTTAAGTTTATTTATTTTGAGAGAGAGAGAGAGTGAGTTGGGGAGGGGCAGAGAGAGAGGGCGAGAGAGAGAGAGAGAGAGAGAGAGTCCTAAGCAGGCTCCATGCTGTCAGCACAGAGCTGGATGTGGGGCTCAATCCCACAAACTATGAGATCATGACCTAAGCTGAAATCAAGACTCCGAGGTTTAACCAGTGGTCACCCAGTTGCCCCCCAAATTCTTATTATCCTAAAGGAATTGTCCATTTCAATCCAGATCTCTGCTGTACCCTAACATTATTTGTTATTTTGCATAATTTTCTAAAGGAAATATTTCAAATGCAAGAATATAGGACAGCCCGTTTACTCTTTCATAATTATGTATCTTATTTCACATGTGCCCTGTATATAATGGAACTGCCTCCCTTGGGGAAAAAACCAGCATGCCCCCAAAGTGCACAAGATAGAGATATTCAGGTTTATCTCCATATGGTAAAAGAAATTCAAATCGGGGTGAATTATTAAAACAAGCCAAGTTTTGGCTGCACTTGCTTGAGAATTTTACCTTCACGGGTATTGAATTTTTTGCCTGAGCTAGGTTTAGGCTTCTGTGTATTTTTATATAACCAGCGTTAAGAAGACCCCTTGTGCTTCCGGGGAATTCCCCAGTTAGGTGTTGGTGCAAAGCAGGACCAGCTCCCACCACTGAAACTAGCAAGGGCAAATCCCCTTCCTCCACCTGCTAGCCACAAGGTATGAGCATGTGGCCTGGGCTCAGCCAATTGAATTTTAAAACTGAAGTCAGTGATCATAGTGGAGCAGAGAAGCACCAACCTGGGCAGGCGCAGGGCTCACAGGCACGGTTCTGTTGGGGTTCCAGGAGCCAGTGTGCGGGATGGCCATGGGAGGGCAGCAATATGTCCAGAAAGAGCCTACCTGGCTTGTGCCTTGGCTGTGGTTCCAGCTACACAGCTTCCCTCGGTCCCATCATTTAGTTCTTGAGTCTTTCCATTGATTGTAAGAGGTCCCAACATCATGGAACCAATTCCACTCTGGCTTAAGTCAAGCAGAACTTTTTCTCTAACGTAAAGCCAGAAACGCTGAAAGTATACTGTAGATACTTCTCTTAAAAGTGTGTTTTGTCCCAATGCAACATGTTTCCGTAATGTTTATTCTACGGAAAGTAAATATTAACTCAGAGATGGGGGCAACATCCAAACTAATAAAAATACCAAATTATGTGCTTTTTCCCCCTAAATGCATAGTATTCATTTTAAATTCATGAAGTGATTAAGATGAGCTTATTCTAGTTCCCGGAGGAAAGTGAAGCAAATACATTAAAAATGAACTCTGCTTGGGGCACCTGGGTGGCTCAGCCTGTTAAGCGCCGACTCGGGTCATGATCTCATGGTCTCATGGTTCTTGAGTTTGAGCCCAGGGTGGGGCTCTGTGCTGACAGCTCAGAGCCTGGAGCCTGCTTTGGATTCTGTGACCCCTCTCTCTCTGCCCCTCCCTGGCTTGCGCTCTGTCTCTCAAAAATGAATAAAAATTTTTAAAAATTAAAAAAAATGAGCTCTGCTTAACAAATTACCTATTAACAAAGATCCACTCTTAAGGTCTTTAGAATATATTGCAAGTTTGCAATCTTGGGGAAGGCTAGGATTTGTCTTTAAGAGATCAGTGAGAGAGGAATCAACAGTCTTCCCTTTTAAACTATTTTTTAGGCTTTAATTCCTTTGCAAGGGAGAGGGGAAGTAGAGGAGCTTGTTTAAAATGCAAAGATTCCTGGATAATCAATATATTACTGAAATGGTAGGGAATTTGTTGTTTATTATGAAAGAAAGAGGAAGTAGGACAGAAGAGAGTCATGTTTGAAAGAAGAGTACTAGGAATCTCTAAGACCCAGTCCAGTTAGAGGGCCCTAAAGGGACAGAGGAAAGACTGGGCCTCCATGAGGGGATAGGGGAACCCAGGAGGGAAAGCGATATCTTCACATGGAGGCACAGGCAAAGAGCCAACTGGACCACCTTCACTGCATTGTCCAGAGCCAGCACAGGGCAGGCCAGATGTCAGTTCAGTTGATGGCAGAATTGTTACCCATTTTAAAGTAGGGGAACTCCAGTTAAAATTAACTTGTGGAGGGGCGTCTGGGTGTCTCAGTCAGTTGAGCATCTAGCTCTTGATTTCAGCCTAGGTAATAATCCCAGGGTCATGGGATTGAGCCCTGTGTTGGGCTCCATGCTGAGCCTGCTTAGGATTCTGTCTCTCTCTCTCTTTCTCTCCTTCTGACCCTCTTCCTCTCTCTCTCTATCTCTCTCTCTCTCTCTCTCTCTCTCTCAAATAAATAAATAAATAATAGCTTGTGGAGTGAAAAGCTTCATGTGAATGGGTATAACCCATTTTGCATTTTAAGACCAGTTCATTAAGAGATCCATCTAACCCCTCAAGTTTTTCAGATGACCTTCTTTTAATGTTCAATCTAAATACCATTCTAGGGGCGCCTGGGTGGCGCAGTCGGTTAAGCGTCCAACTTCAGCCAGGTCATGATCTCGTGGTCCGGGAGTTCGAGCCCCGCATCAGGCTCTGGGCTGATGGCTCAGAGCCCGGAGCCTGTTTCCGATTCTGTGTCTCCCTCTCTGTCTGCCCCTCCCCCGTTCATGCTCTGTCTCTCTCTGTCCCAAAAATAAATAAACGTTGAAAAATAAATAAATAAATAAATAAATAAATACCATTGTATAATTATTTGTTTTACAGCTTAGGCCTCTAAACTATAGTTCAAATATGTTGGCATTTAGCCTCAGAGAGAACCATATGAATTCCCTGGACTGGTCAAGTAATATGTAGTTGAGAATTGCCTTGTTTCTGTTTATTGTTAGTACTGTTGTTACGTTTCCCTCATGAATCTGTCCTTCAGATCATTCATCACTTCTGGGACTCTTCCTGAGCTTTGCCACAATCTGTTCATATGTCCCCAGCCCTTAACAAAACTCCCTCATTTGTTGTTTTTGTTCCCCTTTGACTCACCTGTAAGTTTTGTAAGAAATGAAGGAAACATGAGTATTAGTGTCTGTCAAGCACAGAAATGAAGCAAGTATCCAGATGCTGTGCACATAATAAGCCAGTGAGCCAGATTCTCCCCAACGCAGACTTGCTCCCTGAGGTCAGATCCACAAGACATCCCTGAGAGTGCTGTGAACTCTCTAGCAGATCATCACAGGATGATGGCCATGGTCAACACGGAGTCACAATGAGGAAGGGTCAGGGCAGGGCTCCAGACTAGGACTCAGGCTGGCCTGGCCACTGCCTGGGATCAGACTTCTAACCTTTTGGTGTTCTTAGCCATTTCAAAGATGGCTGCAAAGGCGCAGAAGATAATTTTATGGAGCACCTGGGTGGCTCAGTCAGTTGAGCGTCCGACTTCAGCTCAAGTCATGATCTCACAGTTTGTGGATTCGAGCCCTATGTCGGGCTCTGTGCTGACAGCTCAGAGCTTGGAGCCTGCTTCGGGTTCTGTGTCCCCTGTCCCTCTGCACCTCCCCCACTCGCACTCTGTCTCTCTCTCTCTCTCTCTCTCTCTCTCTCTAAAAAATAAACAAACATTAAAAAAAAAGAAGATATTTTTTTAAATGTTTATTTATTTTTGAGACAGAGCATGAATGGGGGAGGGACAGAGAGAGAGGGAGATGCAGAATCGGAAGCAGGCTCCAGGCTCTGAGCCATCAGCCCAGAGCCTGACGTGGGGCTCGAACTCACGAACCGTGAGATCATGACCTGAGCTGAAGTCGGATGCTCAACCGACTGAGCCACCCAGGCGCCCCAAAAGAAGATAATTTTAATACCTCCCTAAGAAAATATAGTAAGGGCTATAGCATCAGCAGACCTCAGTTTAAATTTCAGATATCTCCCAACTATATGACCTTAGTTAAGACCTGAGCCTCTACGCATCTGTCTGTAAAATGGGGATAATATCAGCATCATGGAGGTTCGTAAAGATTAAAAAATATAAGATGCCTGCAACATTTGGGGCATAAAATAAATGTTAGCTTTTTAACCCTTTCCTTTTCTTCCAACGGGAAGTGAATTCATTTTAAGAATGAATATTGTACTTATTAAATGGTGTATAAATTAAAATATGGAAACTCCTGGGTAGCTCAGTTGGTTAGGCATTGTTTCTTGATTTTGGCTCAGGTCATGATCTCACAGTTTATGAGTTCATGGCCTGCGTCAGCCTCTGTGCTGACAGTGTGGAGCCTGCTTGGAATCCCCTCTCTCCCTCTCTCTCTGCCCCTCCCCTGCCCACTCTGTCTCTTTCTCTCTCTCTCTTTCTCTCAAAAATAAATAGACTTAAAATAAAATATTAAAATAATGTATATGAAAATGTCCTACATGGGGCGCCTGGGTGGCGCAGTCGGTTAAGCGTCCGACTTCAGCCAGGTCATGATCTCACGGTCCGTGAGTTCGAGCCCCGCGTCGGGCTCTGGGCTGATGGCTCAGAGCCTGGAGCCTGTTTCCGATTCTGTGTCTCCCTCTCTCTCTGCTCCTCCCCCGTTCATGCTCTGTCTCTCTCTGTCCCAAAAATAAATAAACGTTGAAAAAAAAAAATTAAGGAAAAAAAAAAAAAAAAAAGAAAATGTCCTATATGCTCTAAAGAGTAACATTAAATATAAAACATTTTGAAAGGTAAAGCACTCCATAAAGCAGCGAATTTTCATTATTAATTATTATATAAATTCACTGAATTAATTTTGTCCTAATTTGCTTATCTTAATAGAGCACAGCGTTCCCAAAGAAGCTATTACTTATCATTTATATTTGTTGAAAGGAGTCATACACTACATATTCAAAGAGAGCAGATAATTTAAAAGTTAATTTTAGAAACTCACCTGCCCTTTGAAATGCATTTTATGTCACTCGAGGACAAGATCCTCGGAGGTAGAAAACACCAATAACTCCTTTTTGTATCCCCAAATCCTTGCTCATAGGAGATGTCCTATAAACAGTTTTTGAGCTGGGGTGCGTGGATGGCTCAGTCAGTTAAGCGAATGACTCTTGATTTTGGCTCAGGTCATGGTCTCACAGTTTGTGAGATGGAGCTCCACCTTGGGCTCTGTACCGGCAACGAGGAGCCTGCTTGATATTCTCTCTCTCTTTCCCTCCCCAACTCATGCATTCTCTCTCTCTCTCTCTCCCTCAAAATAATTAAATAAACATTTTTAAATACATTTTTGAGCTGAATTTACTAAGTAAAAAGTCCAAAATATTTATCAAGTGTATATGTGACATGAGGGAGTCAGAGGACAAACATGAGATTAGGAATTCATCTCATACATTTGCAAATAAGCCCCACCTCACAAGACCTGGATTCAGTGGAAAAAGATCCCCAAAAGGCCTCAGCACTGGGTCTGAAATAGCCGTGTGTGTGTCACATGTAGCCCCATCCATTAGCCACCTACCTCTGGCCCTGCTTCTCAGCACATAACTTTGTCTCCTGTTTGCTAAAGTATTAAAACAGCATCAGTCTCCACACACCAAATGTACCAACTCACCAGATCAGCATCCACTTTCTTCTTCTTGCTTCCTATTACAAAGAAAGACATGCTTCCTCCTCATAAGTGAATCTGCAACTTGCCCACACATCCCCAGCTGCAGCTGCCTTCTCTGGGGTCAAGACCCTATGGATTGATTATTCCCTGTCCTGCATCTGTACCTCACACTTGCTGACTCTCTTCAGTCAGCATTGGAAACCCTGCAGGCATTCCCATCTTAAGGAGCAAACAACAAACAAAATCTCTTTTTACCATTCATTCTAGTTCTATCCCCACTTCCACAGAAAACCTGAGGAATCATCAATACTTGTGTGTGTCTGCTCCCTTACCTCCAGCATACTCCCTTGGCCACTCCCGTTACTCCCTGAGAACTCTTCTTACTAGGGTTTCCATCAATGATCTCCTTCTTGCTAAATGCAGCAGATATGTGTCTTTATCTTAACCCTTTTGCAGTGTTCATCAATGTTGACCATCCCTCCTTTTCAAAGCATAATATTCCCTTTAAACAAACAGTATTCTCTTGTTTTTCTACCTCCTCTACTTCTTGAATATTCTCTTACATACCATTTCAGTCATATTTGAAGGTTCATCTTCCCTTGCCCATCCCTTCCACGTTGGCATTTCTCAGGTTACTCTGCCCTAGGATCCTTCCTACCCACTAGATTGCACCAAGAAAAAATGATGTCTACCTCAGACACTCTTGCATCCCCAAGACCTTGAACTGCTTGTTTAGGGAAATCTCTGAGAGAGGTGAAGAGGATTATGAGTCCACATGGGCAAAAGGGCAGATGTTCAATTCATTCAGTTTTCCATTAGGTGCCTGACATGTGCACCTAAGACAGCTGGCACTCTGGAAGCTGGTTACTCAACGATCCCAACAGGAAAAATTATAACATGAAGAGCTAAAGTATGATCCTGGGATCATGGATCTGGAAGGTCCAGGGCAACCTGTTTAGGGATCTGTGCCACCAAAACGTCACTGCAAAATAAACCAACATCACCAGTCATCCTGCAGAGGATAAGCTCTTGACAGCAAATCTTTTCTGGCAGTGGGAATCAAAGGCGACCTGTCAAAAACTCCAGGGATTTTTTTTCTATTCAGGCTCAGGGGAAAACAGCTCAAGAGGACCGTGTATCACAGGAGTACTGATGCATAGGGGCACTTGTACCCCAATGTTTAGAGCAGCACTCCCAACAATAGCCAAATTATGGAAACAGCCTAAATGTCCATCAACTGATGAATGGATAAAGAAATTGTGGTTTATATACACAATGGAATACTACATGGCAATGAGAAAGAATGAAATCTAGCCTTTTGTAGCAACGTGGATGGAACTGGAGAGTGTGATGCTAAGTGAAATAAGCCATACAGAGAAAAACAGATACCATATGTTTTCACTCTTACGTGGATCCTGAGAAACTTAACAGAAACCCATGGGGGAGGGGAAGGAAAAAAAAGAAACAAAAGAGGTTAGAGTGGGAGAAAGAGCCAAAGCATAAGAGACTCTTAAAAACTGAGAACAAACTGAGGGCTGATGGGGAGTGGGAGGGAGGGGAGGGTGGGTGATGGGTATTGAAGAGGGCATCTTTTGGGATGAGCACTGGATGTTGTATGGAAACCAATTTGACAATAAGTTTCATATATTCAAAAAAAAAAAAAAAGAGGACCATGTATCAACCGTGCATCCTACTGATACAGTATGCGGAGGTTGAAGTAATTCGTTGAAAAACACAAAGGAGAAGAGACCATATGCATACTTTAGGTGGGTACACAGTGCATAGTAAGCACCCAGGCTAGGATGCTTATGTTACATTTATTTCTTAGTGGTATTTTCTCTGTACCCAGAAGACTCAGCAAGAGAAGGAACAGAATATGTGTTCTCAGTGACAGTCTTAAAAATAAGTAGCAATTTTATCTCTTGCTTATATTTCTCATGAAAATACTATGGCAAGTATGTGCTTCCCCAAGAGCCCTGGAGGCAGCCAACACTTTGACATGCTCAGTAAATAATGAGC
The DNA here is from genome assembly GCF_018350155.1 of Leopardus geoffroyi. NCBI lineage: Eukaryota > Metazoa > Chordata > Mammalia > Carnivora > Felidae > Leopardus > Leopardus geoffroyi. Next base: position 29,982,288 of record NC_059341.1, on the reverse strand, counting down.
AAACTCCTTACAGAATGTCTTGTCATATGATGGCTTGCGACATGATATTTGCTACGACTGGGTGGAAATAACTTGCAAAAAGACCAGAGGCATTCAATCCTGCTTCTATGGAGCTCCTCACATGTATTTTACTCCTGAGCCTTGCTCAGATTGGAGTTGAAAGTGAAGGTGGTCTGGTTCCTTCAAGAACATGATGGAACATGGATGCATCCAAGAGTTAGGTATTCATACAGTGACGTATCCCTCAGGGATAAAATTCCCTCTTTTCTTTGTCACAGAGGAGACACATTTGCTCCAAAAAGCCTTCCATTTTTACCTAAAAATCAACCCCTAGGGTCTGTCACCATCCTCAGGATCTCAACAAAGTTGGAAATTCTTGCCTTTCCCTTCCACATCCTTCCTCCTTTTTTCAAATTGTCCCTTTTCAACTAATTCTGACCTCTGGCTGTGAAGGAGCTCCAGCCCCTTACCATCAAAGTCTGTGTCCAGACTCACCCTGACACTCAGGTCTCCACCACCACCCTAACTATACTAAATGCCATCCACTTCGGTCAGTTTTCTCCAGAAAGTAATATCTTACTGTGCTGATTTGTTAATGTGTGTTAACTTAAAGTACTTTTATTTTTTAAAACAACTTTCATAGACAAGTTTATTCTAAAGCTTTGAGATATGGATCAGTGACCTGAAAATGGGAGCTACAAAGGTAGAGAAAAAGAGGTCTATTTGGAAGCTGGAGAAACCCTAGTACTCTTCAAGATGAATTCTAGTACTACAAAGATGGCTGCCTCTTGCTTCCAGTGGTAAACTCCCAAGATAATCAAAATTATATTAGCTCATAAATCGAGATAATAAGGCCTCATTAGAATTTGTTGAACAATAATCTCAGACAGCCATCTGCCTCCTGGATTATTCACAGACAATTCCAACTCAATATGCCCCTATCTTAATTTATTGTCTACATATGACCTATCCCTCCACACACAAATACATATGCATAGAAAAATAAAAGTAAACACCTACTCCCAGCCACTCCCACAACCTCTCACTGTACCCAGGTGCTCTCTGAAAAAAAAAAAAAAAAAAGGCGGGAGGTTGAGAGAAATCACTTATTTGGGAAAAATACTCCTCAAAGTAAATCTATACTTTAAAATAAAAAATATAGGGCGCCTGGGTGGCGCAGTCGGTTAAGCGTCCGACTTCATCCAGGTCACGATCTCGCGGTCTGTGAGTTCGAGCCCAGGCGTCAGGCTCTGGGCTGATGGCTCAGAGCCTGGAGCCTGTTTCTGATTCTGTGTCTCCCTCTCTCTCTGCCCCTCCCCTGTTCATGCTCTGTCTCTCTCTGTCCCAAAAATAAATAAACACTGAAAAGAAAAATAAATAAATAAAATAAAATAAAAAATATTTACCAGAGAAATGTTATTTTTCACTAAAAGAGGCTGTTATTTTTAATTGAGTTGCTTATATTTTCACCATCAGCAAGAATGAGATCAATTACAAGAAATATGAATATTTTGCCCTTCTATTACATATTTATGCTCCGCCTTTTTCCAGAAAATATTTAAAGAAAAAAATATAAAATACAGGGTAACAGAAATTAAAAGGGAAGAATAGAAGAAAACAAAAAGAGTAATATAGGTGGAACCAGGGGAGGTGACAGTGTACATTCCAGGATGAATTCCTCACTTATAATTGTTGGGCTGCAAGGGAGTTCTTTATGTCCTCCAACAGTTAATGACAAAAGGGTGATTCACAGTGTCCATGACATTAAAAACAAAGCACTGCTTAGAGGAAGTACAACTTTCTCCTCAGGAAGTGGGAGGGGCCCTTCTAAGTAGGACACCATTCTTACAGCAAAGTCATAGTAAGTTACACAAGGCTACATTTTATAATAACCTACTTCTAGTGGGTATGGCATTACACCAAAATGTTCTTTGGAAGAAGCAATTCTTTAGGGGGACATTAGAGTGTAATATAAGCCTTCAGTTTCCAACTATACCACTTGATCCAGGGAGTAAAAATTTTTTTAATTTCTGAGGGAAGTAATGGGTTTAGCATACTTTGATCCACTGAGTTTCTCATAAATATTGGGCAATATAACCACTCCCTAGCAAATATGTAGTTATCTGTACATCCATCTTCCATTACAGGTAAGTCGGGAGATTCATTGACAGCTTTTTGTAAATGCACAAAAAATGGGAGAGCATGGTTCCAAGGTACTAATAAAATTGTATAAACACACACAATTTACAAAATGGGTAAACCACATGATCACCTCAGGCAAACTAGTCACATCAAAAGAATGTTTCATTCTGAATAGGGCTGCTCTTTTGCCTGACTTCCAAAATAAATTACTTGGAAATATGACCCAAGGAGCAAATTGAAATTACTTTTTGTGGGGGAGTTATTATGGACCAGATAAAAAATAGGTAACACCCATCAAATATAATAGCTTTAAATCTTGAGTTGTTCTTATATTATCTAACTAGTTGAGCTGCCGTGGTAAACACAACCATTCTATTTCTCCTCTTTCCACACAAATTGGAGGATTGTGCTTTCCTGCCCCCTTGAAAGTTAGGCATGGCCATGCGACTTGAGATGTGAGCAAGAACATTGGCACTCTGGCACTCTCAAGTGGAGGATTTAAGAGCCAGTATTCAATTCCCCACTATCCCTTTCCCCCCTTGGCAATCACTGGAATGTAGAGATGGAGCTTTCTTCAACCAGAATCTCTGCATGAGGTCCACACCAACTTAGTCAATCTATCACACCAACATCAAGTGCATATTCACACGAGTACACCTTTTCTGACTTGGCAGCTTTGTGGATGCTAAGCTCTCAGCCTGGAAGGGCTTTTCATATCCTATTCTTTCAATATCCCCACAGATAACTCCTTCTCTTAAGACCTAAGTCAGATCATCTCTTTCAAGCATTCCCTGGAAGGCATTCCCAAACCACCATCCCATTCTGGCACAGCATTAGAAACACATTTTTTATGCTTCTAGAACATCTTGCACTTTGTTTTAATGTTGCATATCAATTGAAATGATAGGTTTTGAACCCCCTGACATAGAGACTAACCTATTCAGAACCTTTGTATTCTCAGGTGTCAACTCAGTACCTAGCCTATGGAATGTGCCAGTAAATGTTGGATGAACATGACTGACTTAATGAATGAGTGAATGAAAATTACTATGTGTTGAGGCAGAGAGAAGTCCTCTCCCCAAAAGCCATGCTAAAATCTTTAAAGATCCTATTGCTACTAGTTACCAGATAGTATATGATGACCACTGAATAAATATTTAGGGAATGAATATCAGATTAAGGCCTTCCCCCCATCTTGTTATGTTCACATTTACCACCCATTTCAGAGAAGAAACTTCACTGTGGGAAATCTGTTATTTAGGATCTCCAAGTTCTGTATACAATACTAATGAATTCTAGTGACAGAATTCTGGAGCTTGTTCAGTGTGGTGACATTGGGCAAACCAATTAACCTCTCCCTTTCTTCAACTATTAGATAAGAAAACAGGCCCTCATACCTCTCAGTCTTTAAGTGCTGAGAAACAACTCCACACAAAATTTTCAATTACAGGCACAGAATAGTTGGTCAAGGATTCTTTTGAAATTGAGCCAGAAAACAAAATCCTGGAATGAATATCTGAAGTACAGATTATGTGTATATTGTGCCTCCAGCCTACTGATAAAAATTAGGTTGGTCATTCTCATAAAACAACTAGCATGCTAGCATTCTTCCCTGTGCTTGTGAAGGTCAAGGTTCAGGGTGTAAATGGTGTCTCTCCCATTATATTAACGTGTTCAGACACTGCACTGGCATTTCAGGCTGGTTTATGAAGGAACAGAAAAAGGTCAGGATTTCAGTTCTTTATCTTCATTATTACACAGTTTATACAACAAACAACCATAGGCTCTCTTCTGTATTCATGTTGCTTAGTGACAAGAGCATCACCTTCTCTCCTTCCAATAAGATATATTAAAAAGGGAAGAAAAAAAAACAGGGTCAAACTTTCCCAAAGTCTCAGGAAATGAGAAACCACAAACAAATCAAAAACAATTTAAGATCCTTCTAAGGGTAATATGAAGTTTTCTTTCTCTGACAGATCTCTTGTGAGAGACAGTGGGGGCTGGGGGTGTTGCACATTTTATGCTCTTCTTTGGATAAACACATTTTACTATTCTTCTTCACAGTAGCTGTGCAAATGGGCTCTAGTCACTGAAGTCTGCTTGCCTGCCCACCCAACCCCCCCACCACTGGCAGTCACCCTTGGAAGGGTGAGTAAAAGACAATAAATGTTGAACTTTCTCGCAAGATGAAATTCTGCATTTTAAATTAGCCAAGCAGAGAAATCCAGCCAGAATGAGTATCACAGGGTCACAGATATTCAGGACCATGAATCACGACCAGGAAACAAATGTTAAGATAGGCCCTCCTTGGAAGAATGAGCTCATTGTCACACTGGGGTGCCCTTTGTGAGAGCAAGATTGAAACTTCCCTGACACCATCCTTCCCCAGCTAGATGTTAAGAAAAATAATAATGCTACCTGGCATGGAGGGAGAACATGATGCTTATTCACAATGACAAAGGATTCAGCTGGCAGTTCACGATCTTTCTAAATCACTGTTTTATAGATGAGCTACCAGTTACCCTAAGCGATCCCAGAGTCTGACACAGCAGGACTGGTGTCTTACCTGTGGGCTTGGCCTCCTGGCCATACATATGGTTAGGAGGCTAATCAGATCTTACAGCCTGGAAAATCCAGGAGCAAATTGGTTGAGCCTTCACCTACCCCTTCTCACAGTGGTTTGGCAATGTGAGAAAGTCAATTACCAGATGTCTCTCTAGAAAGAAAGTTCCATGTCAGGAGACTGAGATTCAAAAAAAAAGTGCTAATAGTAAAGAAAAGAGCAATACAATCAGTGAGGACAGGTTTAATTTTTGTTTATTTGTGTTTTAACTCCACAGAGCAAGGTACAGTGTATACAGCCAGAGGTGGATGGTGCCCTATGATTCCCCAGCTATTTCCCAGGAAAAAAGATTGCATGGAGTTGGTCAATACAGGTGAATCATAGTGAAGATAACAGCTTTCACTCCGGCCCAGGAGTGAATGAGGAAGGGTAACTGCCTATTTAGTTCAAAACCAAACCTCTCTCAGCATCATAGCCCCACTGTAGCATTTATTTGAAAACCAGTCAGAATGCCTCATCGCTGCCTTTTGTTCCCTTTGCTAGAATTCCCCGAAGTTGCCTACAGCAAATAACCTCTACTCACCGGTTATCTTATGTGGACAGCAAACAGCATTCAATATGAACCTACAAATACAGCATCGTAGAAACACACACTATGTGCACATCCATAACTGATAGATTGTGAATGATGGCCCATTATACAGAATTCCCACCTAGGTTTCCATGTTCATGTCTTGGATATATTAGTGGTGATGCCAAAGCAATTTGCAAGCAAATATTTCTCTATTCCGAATCTTTCAGGCATCTCAGAATTTCCCTGATTTTGCAAGAAAAGGATTTGTTAAACACTTCAATTCAGCTGATCATTAGATAAATTCTCTCCTTTCTTTCTTACTTCAAAGTGGCCCCAATCCCCACTTTCAGCCTAATCTGTTTTTAAGGCATAGACTATTAACCTAAGAGAGTCACATTTGAAATGCATCTGTAATGTACGAAGGAAGCGTTCAGAAGTATAAATTTTCTAAATAAAAGTGTCAAGCTCCTAGTAAAATAAGATGGATTTATTTTTCTTTTGTATCTCTGCAGCATAATTTGTTTCCACCATTATAAACCCCGTGCAGAATACCAGATTCAAGGTTTTCTCTTAGCAGGAGACATTAGCCTAATTCCTCCACTTAAAATGATTTAACTTCCGGCAGATGTCCTAAGCAGGCTTGGGGTATGTTTAGAGGCTCTCAGCAAATTAGCTATAGTCATGTCCTGGGATGAGGAGACCCTTTGAATGACTAAAGCAGATTATTTAAGAGATGAAGGGAAGCAGACCAGCACTAGAATAATAATTGTGAAAACCCTCTCCAAGCATCTGTAATGCAACAAAATCTTGATGTAAAGAACGGCTTATTATCTCACAGATACAAATATGCTAAAGGTCACACCATGTCTCTAAAAACAACTGCATGCTGTGAAGCCTGGGTAAAATGCACTTTGACCATGAGGTGTATGTTAACGCTGTCTCCCAGACTTTGTTCAAAAGAGATTCCACTGTTTATTCCAATTTAATAGTGGGGCCTGGTGCTCTGCTTCTCCATTCACATGCTAAAAGGAATATGTGTCCTCCTGTGTTAGATTCTAAGTTGTCAATGGATGACTATACTCTAATCAACAAACTATTGAAGAAAGCCAAGTATACCTATAAATTAAGTTTACTGCTATAATCAAATAAAACTTACAATGGTACTCTGGGGTACATACTTCATTATTATTGCATGTCACAGTAATTAAGAATAAAATTGGTGGGTTTATGCAAATGAATTTAATTAGTATTACTTTTATACAGTTGTATCAGTAGGAATTAGGTTTGGCTACTGGTAACAGAGTATCCAAAAAAACAGAGGTGTAAAAGTCTGCTAGAACTGATACATGAATTTAGCAAAGTTGCAGGATACAAAATCAATGTACAGAAATCAGTTGCATTCTTATACACTAATAATGAAGCAACAGAAAGACAAATAAAGAAACTGATCCCATTCACAATTGCACCATGGAGCATAAAATACCTAGGGACATATCTAACCAAAGATGTAAAAGATCTGTATGCTGAAAACTATAGAAAGCTTATGAAGGAAATTGAAGAAGATCCAAGGAAAACATTCTGTGCTCATGGGTTGGAAGAATAAATATTGTCAAAATGTCAATGCTACCCAAAGCTACCTAACATTCAACGCAATCTCAATCAAAATTGCACCAGCATTCTTCTCGAAGCTAGAACAAGCAATCCTAAAATTCATATGGAACCACAAAAGGCCCCGAATAGCCAAAGTAATTTTGAAGAAGACCAAAGCAGGAGGCATCACAATCCCAGACTTTAGCCTCTACTACAAAGCTGTAATCATCAAGACAGCATGGTATTGGCACAAAAACAGACACATGGACCAATGGAATAGAATAGAAACCCCAGAACTAGACCCACAAACGTATGGCCAACTAATCTTTGACAAAACAGGAAAGAACATCCAATGGAAAAAAAGAGAGTCTCTTTAACAAATGGTGCTGGGAGAACTGGACAGCAACATGCAGAAGATTGAAACCAGACCACTTTCTCACACCATTCACAAAAATAAACTCAAAATGGATAAAGGACCTGAATGTGAGACAGGAAACCATCAAAACCCTAGAGGAGAAAGCAGGAAAAGACCTCTCTGACCTCAGTTGTAGCAATTTCTTACTTGACACATCCCCAAAGGCAAGGGAATTAAAAGCAAAAATGAACTACTGGGACCTTATGAAGATAAAAAGCTTCTGTACAGCAAAGGAAACAACCAACAAAACTGAAAGGCAACCAACGGAATAGGAAAAGATATTTGCAAATGACATATCAGACAAAGGGCTAGTCTCCAAAATCTGTAAAGAGCTCACCAGACTCCACACCCAAAAAACAAATAACCCAGTGAAGAAATGGGCAGAAAACATGAATAGACACTTCTCTAAAGAAGACATCCGGGTGGCCAACAGGCACATGAAAAGATGCTCAACATCGCTCCTCATCAGGGAAATACGAATCAAAACCACACTGAAATATCACCTCACGCCAGTCAGAGTGGCCAAAATGAACAAATCAGGAGACTATAGATGCTGCCGAGGATGTGGAGAAACAGGAACCCTCTTGCACTGTTGGTGGGAATGCAAATTGGTGCAGCCACTCTGGAAAACAGTGTGGAGGTTCCTCAGAAAATTAAAAATAGACCTACCCTATGACCCAGCAATAGCACTGCTAGGAATTTACCCAAGGGATACAGGAGTACTGATGCATAGGGGCACTGGTACCCCAATGTTTATAGCAGCACTCTCAACAATAGCCAAATTATGGAAACAGCCTAAATGTCCATCAACTGATGAATGGATAAAGAAATTGTGGTTTATATACACAATGGAGTACTATGTGGCAATGAGAAAGAATGAAATATGGCCCTTTGTAGCAATGTGGATGGAACTGGAGAGTGTTATGCTAAGTGAAATAAGCCATACAGAGAAAGACAGATACCATATGTTTTCACTCTTATGTGGATCCTGAGAAACTTAACAGAAACCCATGGGGGAGGGGAAGGAAAAAAAAAAGAGGTTAGAGTGGGAGAGAGAGCCAAAGCATAAGAGACTTAAAAACTGAGAACAAACTGAGGGTTGATGGGGGGTGGGAGGGAGGGGAGGGTGGGTGATGGGTATTGAGGAGGTCACCTTTTGGGATGAGCACTGGGTGTTGTATGGAAACCAATTTGACAATAAATTTCATATATTGAAAAAAAAACAAAATAACAGAGGTGTAAAACATAATTGGCATTTATTTCTCTTCCTCATAAAAGGATTCTGGCTAGAAGATATAGCCCCCCCTCCCCCTCAGAAACCACACTGAAGTTTTCTGCAGAGGTGAGGTGGTGGCTGCAAAGTTTCTGGAATCAATCTGCATCCTTCGAGAAGAATTTGAACCCAGGGTGGGACCCACTGAGTAGGGCGACCATCTGTCCTGGTTTGTTGGGACTATCCCTTTTTATCACTGAAAATCTCCCTTCCTGGAGCCCCCCCGCCCCAGACTGGAATTGTTTGTCAACAATCACCTAGTACGTCTCCACAGTGCATAGAGGAAGATGAGTTTGGCAGGGTGTCTCCGTGGGAGTTCCACGAGGCCTTTGTGGAGTGGTCCCCTGATCAGGTCAGGCCTGGGGATAGATCTGTCAATCAGCCAGGCTCTGCAACTAATCTTGCCTCCCATACCACCTTTCCCCTATTAAATACTCGTTAGACACTCATTCTACAGTCAGACAACATCCAGGCCCACCTCACACTGTACCCTGCTCCTGATGAATTTGGTATGCCAGGAACAGCCTATGCCACATGTGAAGCATAATTTTATTTTCCTCTTTCTTCCATGGGAATTTAGGTCACCATTAACTGAAGAGGAGAAAAAGGCCATAGGGACTCTGTCTGAAAAATAGAAGACAAACCCTCAAATCCTCAACTACTATAGCATTTGAAGAATATTGTGGATGGATATAAAATGATTTAGAAAGATTTTCACAATGCATTGTTAACTGAAAAAAAAAAGAGTTTAGAGAACAATGTGAACAGTATGATCCTAATTTATAAAAATATGTGCATAATCTTTACTCATTTGCTTCTTATAGTGATAGAAAAAAAAGCTGGAAAAACGTACCAAAATATTAGCAGTTATTACCTCCGAGAAGCAGGTGTAGAGGAGAAGCAGCTTTGAGGAAGGAGACCCACCCACAGCTATTGTGAAGGCAGAGTGTAAAGGCTTGACAGTGAATTTGATGCAGAGAGTAAGGAAGAAGGGGCAGCAAAAGATGATAGGCAGCCTGGGTGGAGAACAGTGGTGCAGTTAATAAAAACAAGGAAGTCAGAGAGAGGAGGAATAGGGGAGGGAGAGAGATGACCTGATCTTGAGACACAGGGAACTGTACAAGACTGTGGACCTTCAGGTCAAGATTCCCAACAGGTACTCAGAAACACAGAAGTAGAGCTCAGAGGGTGGAGAGAGCTGGCAATGCAGCTTTGGAAGTCATCCAGAAGGAAATAAATGTTGAAGCCCTGGGAGTGCATGAAAATCAACGGCCAGAGTAGAAACAAGAGAAGCAAGTCAAAGGCAGAAGACTGAGAAACATCCATACCTGAGGGGGGAAAAGGGGAAGAGAAGAAGGAAATTATGCAACATGATGGACAAGGGCACATTGAAGCTGGAGAAGCAGGGGAATCCAGGGTGAAATAAATAAAAAACAAGGAGGGAAGGGAAGGGAAGGGAAAGTTCCCGGGCTGTCTTGGGCTGGCCTCTTACTCTGGCCTGGCAGAGTTTACAATTGATTCTCTCATGGGTTCTCTCTGTGTTCCCTCTATTGGGGATCTTCTATCTACAGTAAAGACAAGCCTGGAATGTTCCTCTTTTCCTCTCTTCTCTCCTTCAACTTCACAGAGGTGAGAAACCAGAATGTGGGGAAGGGGAGCTGGTGGATTAAAGTAAAAGCTGGAGAAAAACTAAGTCAGCCACTCCCCTGCATGCTGCAAATAACCGGCACAGCAGCTGGGAAAGAGGTGCTACTGTAACCTTGAGCCAAGTTGAATGCTTGGGCTATTACCCTGAATTGGACACATTAATTACTGATTAGAAGACTTTTTATTGCCTGAAGGTGACCATAAAAGTCATGGTCATCCAGGAGCAAGAGACTAATTAGTTCCACGGAACAAAGGAGTGGTGGGAGCGAAAATAAAATCGCTTAACAATTACACCCTGGAGTCACACTTAGTCAACATAATAGTTACAAAGGGATGAAGATACCTGGACCGGTTCCCCATCCTTGGGTGGCGGGATATTGAGCAAGTCTTTTTCTTTTGCCTGAGAATTGCAGCTAAAATTCAAAGTTGGAAATAATAGTGCTAACCGCCCCTACATTCTAAAGAGAGCTGACTCCAGTGGCAGTCGGACCTTTCTCAAGGGCCTTTTGACCCTGCTACCATCAACCCACCATCTACCTCCAATCTGTATGTGCAAAACAAATGAACAAACAAAACCCACTAGTTGGAATTGGGAATTGTTGACTTAGTTGGAGACCACTAGAGTCTTCTCCCTCTTCCCTGTTAGCAGAAGGAACAGTTTTCTATTGCTTTGTCACAAATCACCAAAAATTTAATGGCTTAAAACAGCAGGAGCTCATTAGCTCACAGTTCTGTAGGTCAGAAGCCCAGGCATAGTGTAGCCGGGTTCTCTGTTCAAGGGCTCACAGGCTGAAATCAAGGTGTCGGCAGGCTATAATCTCACCTGATGCTCTGTGTTCAACTCCAACCTTGCCTGGTTGTGGCGGAATTTGGTTCCTTGTAGCTGTAGGACTGAGGTCCCTGTTTCTTTGCTCTCAGCTGGGGGTTGCTCTTATAGGCCATCCACACTCCTCACCATGTGTTCCTCTCTACTTTCAAAGGCAGAACCAGAGCTCCCATATCCAATCCTTCTCCCACTTCAAGTTTCTTTCCAGGAAGAGCCTGATCCCTCTTAAACACTCCCCTTATTAGGTCAGGGGCACCCCCAATAGTTTCTCTTTCTTAAAGTCAACAGTGCCATATGACCTGACCTAACCATGGAAGTAAAACCCATCATGTTCACAATCTTGGGATAATGCAGAAGGTATACACCAGGGCTGGGATCTTGGGGCTGTCTTACTGCCCAAGACAGATACTCCCTCCAAAAAAAGCCAAGAGCTCCAAAGTCTCACTTGTGAAGAATAAGAGCAAATGCAAGAAAAGTTACTGGTGGACATTCTTCAGTTGACATGCTGGTCTGCCCTTAAGTCCTATCCGAGAGACACCACAGGATGGCCAGACCAGCAAAGTTGCACCCCATCATTTGCCTCACCAGGATGTGTGAGCTGCTCATGAACACTGCAGAATGTGGTCAGTTTTGAGTGGGTTTCCCACTGTGGCCTTCAGGAAGCAGTTTGCTGTAGGTGTGCTGGAGGGCATAGGAGCTGAGGGCACAGTCAGAAAACAGGGGCACCTGTGTGGCTTAGCTGGTTAAGTGTCTGACTTCGGCTCAGGTCGTGATCTCACTGTTTGTGGGTTCAAGCCCCTTGTTGGGCCTGGTTCTGACAGTTCAGAGCCTGGAGCCTGCTTCAGATTCTGTGTTTTCCTCTCTCTCTGCCCCTCCTCCACTTTCTCTCTCTCTCTCTCTCTCTCTCTCTCTCTCTCTTTCTCTCAAAAATAAATAAACATTAAAAAGAAAAAAACATCAAGCCAATTGGATTTCCACATCAGGAGACTTTGTGGGGGGAGGCAGCACATCACCCCCCTGCCAGAGCACCCACCTGCCCCATTCCAGAGCTGGCCCTTTGAAGTCTCCATACAGGGACCATCAATAGCCAGGAGAAAACTCCAGTGGCAACAGCTACATAAAAGCTTTTGCTCCTTTTCTCTAATTATACCTCCTTCATCCCAACAGAGGCTAGAAGCAGAGGTGAAAGCAACAAAAATGCCAAGCACCCTCCTCCTCTCTACAAGGTCCTGGGTGCCTGGACAGCTCTCAGGGAAGGGAGTGAATGAGCCCTAAGGCTGATAATATATTATGTTTTCATCTAGACCAGACTATGGTTTTTTGGATGCCTGATAATAACTGAGAAGCTGTGGGATCTATCATTAAGGGAAGGAAATGGAGGTTTGACAAAGCATGGTGAAAGGTTGTGTTTGGAAAAATAATAAAACCACTTCATGTGTGTTCCTCACCACATTTATACCATTTAATAAACCAGTTACACATATGAACACAGTAAGTTTTCAGCTTTTAGGAGTAGACACATGCAGTTCCAGCTACCTCGAAGAGTGGAAGAAATTCAGAGACTGGCCTTATGACCACAGCCCAGACATGGAGCCTCATGAATGTGTGCAAGAGTGTGTACATGTGTGCATGCATGAATGTGTGACAGAGTGTGTGTTCACATGTGAGTGTGTGTGAGGAGTGTGTGGTGAGCGAGTGTGAGGGAATGCACATGGGTGACTATGTGTGCTTGTATGCATTCACAAATTAGTGTGTTTGCATGTGCGAGTGTGAGGAGTGTGTGTGGTGCATGAGTATGAAGGAATGCACATTAGTGAGCATGTGCATGTGTGAGAGTGTGTTCAAATGTTGTGTGCGTGCATGTGAGGTGTGTCGTGGGTAAGTGTGAGGGAGTGCACATGGGTGAGTGTGTGCAGGGGTGTGAGAGAGAGACCACCACACGAGAGTGAACACGACTCTGTTTGGGATGATGGGACAAAGAGGATGGCTCAAGGCCAAGAGGAAAGAAATGGAATGAGATGAAGCCGTGTACTCTGAGCTCTGACAAAATAAAAACAAGAGGGTAAAAAAGGGAGTTGAGTAAAGTAAAAAGTTTACTGTAATTTGGATTCTCATTTAGGAACTGGGATCTTAATCTAGGCAGAAGACCAACATGATGAACTGTTACTGAGATTTCCAGAGTTGCTAACTTTATTCACTCCCAAGCCATTTGCCTCTCTGGTAGCTTAATAATTTTGCACAGCTGTTGTGTAACATAACTACTGGTGCACTACTGAGCTGATTTCTCCCAGCCGGTCCTGCTTCCAAAGAAACTAATGGGAAGAGACAGCACCAGAATCTTCGCCACAAGCTTGCCAGAGCTTGAAGATTGGGTCGCAGTGTGCTCAGTGCTGGAGGCAAAGCCCAGACATGCTGCCACCTTCATTCACTCATTCACTTCATTCGCTTCATTTCCCTGGGTCCTTCTCTTTCTTGCAAAGCACATCTTTCTCTTTGACTTCCAAAGAAATCTCTCCCTTTCTCATTGCCCTGGCTCTTTAAGGAAAAGAAAAAAAAAAAAAAAAAAAGAAAGCAAAGCCAAAAAACTAAAGATATTCATTTAGGCACAGCTCACAGAAATAGTCATTCAACAGCTTTTGATTCTTTCTATAAAGAGCACGGCTTCTATTTCCATCATCTTTTGTCCCCCTGAAAGCATTTTACGGTTATTTCTTGTTCTCTGTTTTCCCAATTGGATGACTTAAACACCATTCCTGAGAGGCAGCTGTTTCCAGAATATTGCACAGTGTATTGAGTGCACGAGAATTGTGGCCGTCGGCAGCACCGACCTTTACAGAGAATCAAAGGTGCTCTCGTTCCAGTTTGCTGACTTACAGAGAAAGCAATTTCTCCGGGTGTGTCCCTTCATCCAGGAACAGGAGCCATCACACTTTCACAGACAGAGGGGGAAGTGCTCTTCACCACCATTGTGCCAACCCTCTCATTTTACACATGAAAAAACAGACCTAGAGAAGTTAGGTTACTTGTTAAGTAGTCCCCCGGTAGCAAGCTGCAATTAGCTCTTAGCAAGCCTGATTCCCAGCCAAAGGCTGTCTCCCCTAATCTCTGCAGCCTCCTAGATGTTGGTCTTCTTAATATTGCAATACAGCATGTTTGCCCTGTGAAACTTCCTTATTCTGAAACAAACTGATTCCTAGACTTTCCTTAGTGGATATATAATTAGAGCTATTATTTATTAGGCTCCAACTGGGTGTCAAGGACTGTGCTGTTTTGTTCACATTAATGCAGTGAGAGAGCTATCATTTTCCTCCAAGCTATGAGATTTAGGAGATTGGTGAATGGCATAGGAAAAAGATGGGAACATCGATAAAACAAAGCTGCAGCACAGAATATCTCCCCCCTTGATATAACCATGGAAACTAGCCTGGTCAATATTTGCAGTTCACAAAAGAAATCAAGGGCTTAAAGAAATATTCTCAGCTACTGAGTTAGGGGGCTGGCCAATGAATTTGGTGTAGGTATGGAAACGTGTGTGCTGGTTGTGTGTGTGTGTTATAGGAAGTGAAGTTAGAACGAAGCTGGGTGATGGGAATGAAAAACAGCTTTCCAGGAGGGAGTTGGAAAAGCATAGGCACAGAGAGAATGAACGGGCCTGCATCCAGTCACCTCATCTGCCCAGACGATCATAAGGAAGACATAAGGAAGACGATCACAAACTACGTAGTCTGCAAAAGCATTGTCCTGCTCACCATAACATATAAAGACCAGTTCTAGCCTACCTGCCTGCTATTATTACCTTTCTCTCTGTTACTCTGGCAAAATAGCTCATGGTCACCCCTGTGAAAACCCTAATGCCAATCTTCTTTCAGGAATTGAGGTGGTTTTTCTATAATTATGTGGGTATGATGAGTCTTGAGGAAATTGCTACTTCATAATCTTGCCCCAGATTTGATCTTGCCCTCAAGGTGAGGAGGAATAAGCATCCAGAGAGATCCAGTCTACCTCCAGAGGAGGCCAAGGAGGGAGGGCGGTGCAGAGAGAGCCCTGCTCAATTAAGTGCACACCATCATTTGGTATTTAAAGAAAACAAAACAAAATACCAAAGACTGGGGAACATCGACAGGGCCAAATGACATCAAACTGCAATGGAGAGACCCCCCTCCAGGAGGTGTTTAAGTGAGTCTGAGAAATCAAGGTATTCTAATTAAACACGTAGTTTGAAAGAAGTGTTAAAGTACTTGGCAGAGAATTACTGAGGTAGGAAATTAATAAAGTTCACTCCTAGTGGTAAATGAGCTTTCTGAATTCTAAAATCCAAAAAATGTCTTTGGTTGTGTTCTAAATTTAGTGGAATTAGGGGCACCTGGGTGTCTCAGTGGGTTAAGCATCTGACTTTCACTCAGGTCATGATCTCACCTCCTTGGGTTCAAGCCCTGCATTGGGCTCTATGCTGGCAGCTCAAATTCTGGAGCCTGTTTTGGATTCTTTGCCTCCCTCTCTCTCTGCCCCTCCCCTACTCATGCTCTCTCTCTCTCTCTCTCTCTCTCTCAAAAATAAATAAACATTAAATTTTTTTTTTTAATTTAGTGGAATTATATTCAAGAGTAAAGAGAGACAAGGCCTCTCCCTGCAGAGGTCAGTATGGCCGCTGAGTGAGAGTCAGGAGCAGGCGACTGTGGAGTCAGATGCTGCTTTTATTTAAAATTTTGATATTTTGTTTATCTTGGGGTTTTTTTTATTAGTTTTTATTTTTTTTTATTTTTTAATGTTTATTTTTGAGAGAGAGACAGAGCATGAGCAGAGAGAGAGAGAGGGAGACACAGAATCAGAAGCAGGCTCCAGGCTCTAAACTGTCTGCACAGAGACCAACACAAGGCTTGAACCCACAAACCGTGAGATCATGACCTGAACTGAAGTCGGATGCTTAATTGACTGAGCCACACAGATGCCCTGATTAATTTTTATTTTTAAACATATATCAGTGTAGTATTTACCTTGAATACTGAGCTATTTTATATCCCCCAAATTTAGCACTCTATTTGAGTGCCTCAGTCTTCCCTCTAGTCTGGTAAAGAGCCTAATATGTACTCATGCAGGGAAAATCACCATCTATTATGGGCTGAGTTGTGCCCCCATAGAAATGTTCAAGTCCAAACCTCTAGTACCCTGGAACGTGAACTTATTTGGAAATAACATTGTTACAGATGTAGTTAAGAGGCGATCATACTGGAGTAGAGTGACCCCCTAATCCAGTATGACTGGTGTCCTTATAAAAAGGGGACATTTGGACACACACACACACACACACACACACACACACACAGAATGTCATGTGAACATGAAGGCAGAGGTGGGGTGGCTCATCTCTACCAAAGATTGCCAGAAAAACACCAGAAGCTAGGAGAGAGGCATGGAACAGATTCTCCCCTATAGTCCTAAGAAGGAACTAACTCAGTTAACACCTCGATTCTAGACTTCTGGTCTCCAGATCTTCAAGATGGTAAATTTCTGCTGTTTAAGCCACCCAGGTTGTAGCAGCTGTAGCAAACTAATACACCATCCTTGGTCTCAAGGAGAGAGAGCACCCCCATACCAGCTAGTCATAAGTGTCCTGTTTTAACCCTGTAGCCAGGGAAGACCAGATCAGCTCTCAACCCAGAGATGCAAATATCTAGCCAACTCCAGAGGCTAAGAGGGATACAAGGTAAGAGTTGGTTCGTTGTAGGGAGGATGCAGTAGAGTTGTAGTTAGGGCTGTGATAACTGTCAGACATGGCAACCCCAGAAAATGCCAGAGCCAGGAATGTCAGAGGAAGGAAACTCTGAGGGTGTGTCTGTGGTCAAAGAAAGGGGAGCCATGGGAGAGGGGAAGCACATTTAGTATTTCCATCAGACGACAACTACTTTATCCCCACAGAGCCTTTATCCATCTGGGAAGCACACCTTTGAGCCCAGCATCTGACCTTGTGCCTTCTCAAAGCTCCAACTGTGTACTCAGCTCAGTGCCAGTTGTTGTGTCAGAAAGTCTGTTAGAATGAAGGGGTCATCTCAAAACCTAAAGAGAAGGAGAGATATGAACGGTGGGACTCCCTTGACCTTGTCTTAATGGTGCTTCTCATGAAGAATTTGTAATTGACTTGTGAAAAGAAAGAAACAGGAAGGCAGGGAGAAAAGAAGGAAATGGGAGGAGAAGTGGACAAAAAGAAGAGAATCGAGGATGAAGGGCAGTCTTTTACCCGTAGCATCCCATATTGGACTTAGTCTATAGAGAAGCCGATTCTCATCCACGGTTTAGACCCTTCCCCACACTCTTACTTGCATGAACCTGAGGGAGAGACTGGTCTTGTTTGTGAAAGCCTGATATTCATGGGTCAGGACAGCTATGCTAAAGGCTAGTTCCCTTGCAAGTGTGGCTTTTCTCCTCTCTTGCATTTTCTGGATTTCAACTGCCGGTATGATAGGAGGGAAAGGATCGCTCTCTCCTTGGGACAGGAGGCCTGAACATCTCCTGTTCGGTGTCAAGGGGAGCCTGGCTGGTCCAAACCATTGGCCTCACATAAACTAAGGGACTTATATTTTAAAGATTTCCGAAAAGTTCATCTAACACAGTGTTTCTTAAATTGAGGTCCATGGATCGGATCACTAACATCAGAATCTCCTGGGATAGGTATTAAAAATATTTTTTTCTGCCCAGCCTGCCCCAGATAGGAGCTTAAACAAGCTCCAAGATGTTTTTTATGCATCCTAAAGTCTGGGGTCTAGACTATTGTGTGGTTCATAGTAACATGGCTAGTGGTTTTCTTGCCATGAGTATGAGAACTTAGTAAGTCCACTTTGACTGTTTCTCAGGGAGCTTCTGTTCCTCAGAGCCCGCTTTTGGATGACTAACTCAAATGGCTTCTTTTCTGACTGCCTCAAAGTCTCCCCTAACCCAGGGTCCTGATCCAATCCTTGCAGATATTCTAGAAGAGATCCTAGCACCCATGGGATTACTTGGGTGCTTGGGTGGAATAATTACCAAGAGCTCTTTAGAGTTAAAAGGCTTCACACATAAAGATAAGGACTTATTAGATGCTCAGTACCTAAGATGTTAAATGTAGTCAAATAACACTGCTTTCTAATACAAAAAAAAAAAAGTCATTATCTTGGACGATCTCAACCAAGAGGGAACCACAAGATTGGTGAACATTAAACATGCAGAAGTGTAAAGGGTAGATGTCCTAGTTTGGGGCTACATGACTTGGTTCCTCTTTCCTCCCCAGGGGACATATGGCAATGTCTGAAGAGATTTTGGGTTGTGACAACGGCGTGTACTACTGAATAGAAGACAGAGATGTTGCTTGTGATCCTATGGTAGCCAGGACAGCCTACACCTCTCCCCACCAACAAGTAACTATGCATCTCAAAATGTCAAGTGCCAAGGTTCAGAAACCCCAGTTTCTCAGTTTTTAAAAGGGATCAGCCAGATGTTCTAAAATTATAGGAGAACTGAGTGATATTAATGTTAAGAAATAAAAATTGAGGCACTCTGGAAAGCAAGAAACAGAAGCTATAGGACATCGTATTGGAGGAACAAGAACTGGGGATCCTTTGAGTACACTGACACCTGGAAAGAAAAGAAATTCATAGTGTGACAGATATTGTTGGTTTTCCTCCAAAATTCATTCATCCTTTATTCCAAAGTCATGCAGTTGCAGCCTGGCATATGGTTGCCCAACTAAAGACTACACACCTGGCTGTCAGATATGACCATGTGACCAGGTGAGCTGAAGTGATGTGTGCAACTTCCACCTTAAAAGGAAATTGTTGCCCTCAAATTTCTTTTCTTTTTTTAGAGAGCTGGAACATGGACACGGCCATATCTGAGCCTCCACCATGCACATGAGGATTATAGCAGGGGTCAGCAAATGTTTTCCTTAAAGGTCCAGATAGTAATTTTTTTTTTACCTCTATGGCCCACTTAGTCTTTATTGCAACTATTCAACTCTACCCATGAAAGCAGCTACAGACAGTATGTTAACAAATGGGCATGGATGTGTTCCAATAAAACTTACTTACAAAGACAACCTAAGGGCCATAAATTGCAGATCCCTACCCTAGGAAATAACAGAAGACTGGGATAAGAGGTGCATGGGTTCCCCAGTGGACTTCATGGAGTAGGGGACCCTACCAAATCAAAGCATTATTAGGGATGGATTATCATGAGAAAGACATGAATATCTCTACTCTTTAAGTGTTTGTAGCTTCGGAAGTCTTTGTTGAAGTCACTTAACCATTACCTTCACAGACTATAATATTCAGACAGAATCAGGCACCTTACATATTTTTCATATAACCTTTTAAAAAACATGTTGAGTTAAATCTTATTATGTTTTATAAGTAGCAACACTGAGGCTCAGAGACACTTCTAGTGCCTCACCCACAAAGGTAGGAAATGGCAGCATTAGGAGTGGTGATTTGGATTCAGGCCTATCTTATTACTAGACTCTGGGGTCTTCCCACAACACCATCCTGCCTCTAAGAAGCAGCTAGTGTAAAAATCACATGCAAGAAAAGATGTGTGGGTTCTCTTATCAGCGCAAGGCCTCCTGGTTTGTACTTTAAAAATCCAGCCCAATGCCCACTTTTTCCAAAAAGGCTAAACTCCTTGCCCTCAATTCTTGCAGGACAAATTGTAAACTTTGATGAATATTTCACTTTCCAACTCATATGGTTATCTTTGCATTGATATGGCAAATCTCCCTAAATGGATGGTAAACTCTTCTATGGCAGAGCCTGCTTGGTATCTCAGCAACCTCTCAATCCCGAGGACCTCGGCTCACACACAGAACTCTGCCCTCAGTGAATGCCGCTCCCCCCGGCTGCAGGCTGTGCACGGGCCATGGCTCTGGGATTCTAACAAGACCTGGCAGGAGAAGAGACACAATGGGGGTGGGGGATTTAATCTGTTCACATCTCTGTGTTCTCGCTACTGCTGGACATCTACCTCGTGGGCAGAATCCTGCTGTGACCAACCCAAAGCATTCACATACTATAAGAATCAGATTGGATTGAATTGTTTATAGCATCACATGCTTCTTGAAAGCAAAACCTGAGGGGATCCAAGCACCCTCTTCTCACTTTGGCCAGCAGAGGTCTGCTTTCTTTTGCTTTGTGGCAGGTTTGCATGTCACTCTCATGTATGCCCAACATAGAACTTTTCGTTCATAGCTGGATTTTCTGTTGGTCTGGTTGAATTCTTTCTCAGATTCTCAAACGACATGTTGTTGTGAGCTAAATGGTGCCCAACAGGAATTGAATGCTGTGAGGAGACCACGCAGAACTATTCTCCAAGTGACGTCACCTATTCTCGGGTGAGAGTTCTGCCACCAGTACCATCCATCTCACTGCAGTGCTTTCCAGTGACCGGGAAGAACCTCCAGGTCTGCGTCTTTCTTCAACCTCAAAACCTATCATGTTAGCCTCCTGCAAGTAAAGATCCACTAGAAGCTAGCTTCTTAAGTCACTGTTAGCTTTCTCATCACCAGCACTGCTAAACTAAAATTACTCATCAGTGGGAGATAATTCAAAAACTTCAGAGAAACTCCCGGGGTTAGGACTTCTGCTCTTCCTTCTGAGACTGAGGACCCTGCAGGGTAGGATCTGGGTCCTATTAATCTTTAAACCCTTAATGACTAGCCTGACATTTACTAGGTGATCAAGAAATGTTTGTAATCTACAATGATATTCATCATCCCCTGCACCGAAGAAAGACAGCTGTCCCTAGTGGGAGCCCACTGCAGGCGCTAGCCCCTGGGGACAGCAACTTTGGAAGTCAGACACTGTCATCCCATCCACCTCCCCCACCTGAGGATCACCTGCCTGTTTCCCTTTATTATTGTAAGAACACACACTTCATGTGTTATGACTGGGATGCTGAGGGGCAGTCAAACGCCTCCTAATTAATTAAGGTGGATTAAATAACCTAAATAGAATATTCTGAGCATTCTGTTGTTTTAGCTTTATATTTAAATATTCAATGAGTACCTGCTCTTCTGCGTGCCATGAATCATGGCGTGAATAAGTGATTTAAGGTGACTACTAGATTATGCCCAGGAGGGCCTGTCAATATGGCTTGCTATCAACTGCCACTTTATATCAAGGCTAATGGAATGAAATGTAATATGAAATTCTGGTTTGGAGAAAAATAAAATAGTGGTTGTCCATTGATTAAATTTACCTGAAAGTCTGACATAGCCATCGACCAAATGTTATATTTCTGAATGAGTCATCTGCTTTTAAGAAGCTGCCAGTAAAATGCTGCTTGCATTTTAGACTGATCACTGAAAGCATTTGTGCCTTAGATTAACTCCTGGGCTCCTAGTTTGGACTGAGTGCTCAAACTCCAAACTTTCCCAGGCAGGACTGTGGTCCTTGAGTGATCCTGTCTGTCTCCTGCTGAAGATCCAAACCTGGTGGGCATAGACAGCAAACCAGAAAGAGCCGTGGGGTAAACAGGTCCAAAGCTCACATTTCATAGATGAAGACACCTTTCTGCTACACCATCTTCATTCATTTCCTCTTGATGCTATAACACATAACCACAAACTTAGTGACTTAAAACAACACAGTGATAATAATAAGATAATGATCTTACAGCTCTGGAGGTCAGAAGTCTATGATATGTACATAGCGCTGGGTTCCTTTTGCAAGTTCCAGGGAAGAATTCCTTTCCTTTCCTTTCCCAGCTTCCAGAGGCTTCTGGCTGTTGTCTGCCTCCTTCACCCTTAAAGTCAAGAGCATAACATTTCTCTCCCCCTGACCTCCTGCCTTGCTCTTGTAAAGGCCTGTGCATTTATATGGGGTTCAGACAGATAATCCAGGACCATCTCTCCATCTCAGTACCCTTAATTTAGTCACATCTTCAAAATCCCTTTTGCCATATAGGCAACATATTCCCAGGTCCCAGGGATTCAATCATAGACATCGGGGCCGTTGATATTATTCAGCCTACTATGCTGTTGCCAAAAAAAGGAAATGTTGCAAACAAGACACTGAAAATATTTCATTTTCATGGAAAATATTTCTGTCCGTTGACATAATGTTGTCTACCTTCGGTGAGTGTGGCGGTGAGAACCTAGAGCATCAGCACAAGGATCATGCAGGCTCCATCCGGCCTGGCTCTGCTGTTCACAAGCTCTGTAAACTTCAACGAAACAATTCATGAATTGTCCATGTGGCTTAAGCATCAGCACCTTAAAGGAAGTGGCCGGAAATGAGAAAGGAGAGAGAGCGTGAGTGAACCTGAAATACCATGTTAAAGAATCACAGGCAAAAATGTGAGTTCCATGAAAGCAGAGCTCTCATTGCCATTTATCCCTGGACCATCAGTACCTAAAATAGTATGACACGATGAATATTTCATGAATGAAAGAATGAGTCTTGTTTCATGAACCTGTACTATGAAGGCTTTTATGAAAATCATTTATGTGTCTCTGTCTTTCCAACTAGATTATAAACTCCTTGAGCAAGAGGGCCAAATCTATTTTATATGCTCACAATACCTAATACCTAATAGGTGCATGCTTAGATACATCTAACAGGTAAAAACCTACTAGATGCATGCTCACATGCACTTAAGAGTCAAACTACTAAAAAAGTTTTAATTTAATGTTCTCAGTTTTCACAGATAAATGTAAATTTGAAAGAAATCATCTATTTAGTAGCATATTTATAAATTTTCTCACACTGGTCTCTTTAGGAAATCTTTTTGGCAATACATCCACTGGTTTTAATATAAAATGAAACAGGCTCAAGAGGAATCTTTTTTGTTGTTGTTTATTTATTTATTTTGAGAGAGAGAGAGAACGTGAGCAGGGGAGGAGCAGGAGAGAGAGGAAGCAGGAGAGAGGAGCAGGAGAGAGAGGAAGACAGAGAATCCCAAGCAGGCTCTGTGCTATCAGCATGGCGCCTAACGCTGTGACTCAATCCAAAAAACAGTGAGATCATGACCTGAGCCGAAATCAAGAGTCAGACGCTTAACTGACTGAGCAACCCAGGTGCCCCCAAGAGAAATCATAAAAATACCATCTACTACAGCAGATGTCTGGGCGTCGCCCAGAGCACTTGTGTCTACCCCTGCATCTGCCAATCCTACAGCTCCTTCTACTATGTGATAAAGGCTTTCTCTGGCCACCAGCTCACAGCTCAGCCAATGGCTGATGGGAATTAGGATACATACCTAAGCCCTCACCTCTAGGATGAGAGAACCCCAAGGCCCATTCTACATTGTCTTCCAGCATTCCACAGTAGGATGGAGCCCTGGCTGCCCATAGTGGTAATATGGCCAAAAACATGTTTGTTGGCTTCCTTCCCTTCTCTTTCTCACTTTCCCACTCCCCTACCCGTGCTTTCTGAAATCACCTCCTAAGTAAAACTACCTGCATCAAATCTTTGTCCTGGGGTCTGCTTCTGAGGCCACAAATCAAGGCATGCCTACAGCCACCAGAAGCTGGAAGAGGCAAGGCTCCCCTAGAGCCTCTGGAGGGAACACAGCCCTCCTGTCACCTTGATTTAAGCTCAGTGAAGCAGATGTTGAACTTCTAGCCTCCAGAACTGTGAGAGAATACATTTCTGTTGTTTAAAGCCACCAAATTGTGGTAATTTGTTACAGCAGCCCCAGGAAACTAATATACTTTTATACTGAATAAGTCATTCTTTTAGCAAAACTGAAGCATCTTGAGAAGTGCTTACTTCTTTTAGACCTCTAGGATTTAATTTCTCTGTTTTGAAATGGAAAATGACACATTCTGAAGCAGTCATTTGAAGCAGATAACACTACTCCCCTGTATAAAATTCTCCAGTGGTTTTCATCCATCTTAGAATAAAATCTGATCTTCATACTGAGCTGCAAAGTGCCACGTGGCTCTCTGCATGACCCCTCTGTCCAGCTACATGGACTTTCTTTCAGATCCTTGAGTGAGCCTCTGAGCTGCTAGAACCCTCTTCTCCCTGACGACTGCCTGGCTAACCCCTCTCCTGCATTCTGATCTCAGGATCTCAGCTTCCACACCAGCCCACAGAGAAGTCTTCCTGGTTCCCCATCTGAAGTCGCTATCAGATCACCCTGCATAGTGCCGTTTGGTGTGCTGGGTTTCTCCTGATTACTATTCATTCACTGTTTTCCCCTCTTAGATGGTAAGTTCCAATGCAGGAATCTTGTCTATATTCACTGTGCTATCCCCAGTGTTAGAATAGGCTCTGGCATAGAATCAGGGTTCAATAAATATTTGTGAGTGAATAGAAGAATAAATAAATTGTGGTGAAGATGCGATTTAGTGGCTTTAATTATTTCCTCTTTAATACAGGTTGCAAACCCAGATCCCTGCAGTACCAGCGGCTCAGTAAGAGAATGCATGGCTGGAGGACAAGGCACAGACCCTGACAATTCTGCCACGAGGAATTTGGTTCCTGTGTGTGGTCAGCACTTCTAATGTTTTATTTATTATTATTATTAGTTTAATGTTTATTTATTTACCAGAGAGTCTAAGCAGGGGAGAGACAGAGAGTGGTGGGGGGGGGGGGGGGGAAGAGGACCCAAAGAGGGCTCCACACCGTGAGATCATGACCTGAGCCGAAGTCGGATGCTCAACTGACTGAGCCACCCAGGTGCCCCTGATTTTTTTTTTTAAAGAGACATACCACAAGGGTGCCTGGGTGGCTTAGTCAATTGAATGTCCAATTTCGGCTCAGGTCATGATCTTACAGTTCACGAGTTTGATCCCTGGGTTGGGCTCTGTGCTGATGGCTCAGAGCCTGGAGCCTGCTTCAGATTCTTGGTCTCCCTCTCTCTGCTCCTCCCCAACTCATGCTCTGTCTTTCAAAAATAAGTAAATGTTAAAAGAGAGAGAGAGAGAGACATCCCAAATCCAGGTTTTCAAACAAAGCCACCCGTTTGTAAATATTGCCTCAAATTGTTTAAAGTACTGTTTGAGCCAACAGAATATGTCTGCCAGAAACATTCAGCCCAAGACTCTCATTTTGCTGCCTCCTCTTCAGCCTCCCTTAGTTTCCAGGGCAGTAGGTGATGGATTACAGAAGTACTTGAACTGCTAGTTTATCAGAACTTAAAAAAGGAAGAGGAGAAGTGCCATTTCAGAAACACACACACACATGTAGAAGCACATAGTCTGATGAGAAGATCCTGTTGGCCTTATCCAAAAAAAAAAAAAAAAAAAAAAAAAAAAGAAGAAGAAGAAAAGAAAAGAAAAAGAAAGGAACAAAATTGAGAACCATCACATCTTGGAACAGGTTAGGCCTACTATCAGACCCCAGCATCCAGAAAACACAACCCTCTTCTTGTGCTATTGCTAAATTAAGCAGAGCTCAAGGACAGTTATGGATCCTAGAACTTGACTTAAGTCTTCAACCCGCAATTACAGTGGTCCCCCCTCATCCACAGGGGATATGTTCCAAGACCCCCAGCGGTTACCTGAAACTGCAGATAGTATTGAAACGAGCCTATGTATACTGTTTTTCCTTGTACATTCATACCCATGATAAAGTTTCAGTTATGAATTAGACACAGTAACAGATTAACAACAATAACTAAGACTAATTAAAACAATATTATGCTAAGTGAAATAAGTCAGAAAGAGAAAGACAAATACCATATGATTTCATTTATTTGGAGAATCTAAAAAACAAAACAAATGAACAAATGAAAGAAACAGACCCATAAATACAGAGAACAAACTGATGGTTGACAGAGGGGAGGGGTGGGAAGATGGGCAAAATGGGTGAAGGGGAGTGGGAGACACAGGATTCCAGTTATGGAATGAATAAGTCACGGGGATGAAAGCCAAAGCATAAGGAATATAGTCAATGACATTGTGATAAGCATTGTATGGTGACAGATGGTGGCTTCACTTGCGGTGAGCACAGCATAATGTATAGTCTTGTAGAATCACTGTATTGTACACCTGAAACTAATGTAACATTACATGTCAACTATATTTCAATTAAAAAACAAAACTATAACAAAAGTTATGAGAACATGGTCTCTCTCAAAATATCTTACTGTACCGGGGTGCCTGGGTGGCTCAGTCGGTTGAGCATCCAACTTTAGCTCAGGTCATGAACTCACAGTTCGTGGGTTCGAGCCCCGCATCGGGCTCTGTGCTGACAGCTCAGAGCCTGGAGCCTACTTTGGATTCCATCTCCCTCTCTCTCTGCCCCTCCCCCACTCATGCTCTGTCTCTGTCTCTAAAAAATGAATAAACCTTAAAAAATTTTAAAAAAATATTTTACTGTACCATACTCACCCTTCTTGTAATGATGTGAGATGATAAAATGCTTACATAATGTGGTGAAGTGAGGCGAGTGGCATGGACATTGTGACATAGTCTTAGGCTATGACTATTGACCTTCTAATGATTCTGCTTCCAAGCCACAAGTGACCATGCGTAACTAAAACTGTGAATCAGGGGGAACTACTGTATCAAGTAAGAAATACTGCTTGGAACTTGTTGCAGTACACGGTCTTCATTATTAATGTGCACATGTTTGTTTACTGGCCATGGATATATTTCATTCAAACGTGTGTTCTTCACTTCCTGGGATTTCTGATGACAAAGTGTTACTGATGCACCCTTCTAGGTGTGTAGAGCACTCTCAGATTTTCAGGCGAAGTATGTGGTTGCTACTCTTTCAGCTGTAGACTTAAGGGGATGGAAATTTAGATCCGATAAACCCCCCGAAATCTCACATGTCAGTATGGAATGGGGGAAAGCCCCAGGCTAGAGACTCAGCTTTTCCAGGAACTATCAGGTCACCATGGAAAAGTCAGTGACTCTTCCTTGGCCTCAGTTTCCAAAGCTATAGAACAAGGAAACTGATTGTGAAATGGCTTGCAGATCCCTCCCTGATGTGACAGTCTCTGATTCTATGACTGCCTCGTCACTGCCAGTGTCACTTGTGGGCTTCTGTGATGCCTACCAACATCTGCAAAAGTGGAAGCAGTGGAGAATGAGTGCAAAGATCTAAGGAAGAAGAGAATAGGATCAGCTTCCTCCACATCCTCGCTTAACCAGATCAGGCTTTGGGAGAGAAATTTCTGTAGTAAACCCTTGTCAGGTGCACCCACCTATTTGTACCGCGACCTCAGAGCCACAGCTGTCACCTTGAAGGAAAAGAAAATTGTTCTGAACGATTCTGGGAAGGGTGCTGGGGAGGATTATTTGTGATCACAGACAAACTCAGAAATATATTTGCTTCTTAATCCTTTGAATAAATGATTCATAGAATGCGTGCATTTTAAGGAATTGAATGCTTTTTGTTGTTTTCCCGGAACTCTCCATTTCTGAACAGTCTCTAGAGGCTAGTAATAAATATACACAGCCATAGAGTGAAGTGATCATGAGAATGCCCTTATGTGTCTGTTACATTTGCTTTAAAAAAAATTCATTAATAAATAAACATATTCCATAAATATGCCAGATAAAACAAAGGTAATGAGATTCACTTTTAACAAGTCAATACTAAGAATAACAAATGATGACTTTTTCAGGGATTTTCCTGTAAGTTTCCTGAAAGCCTTATAAATCTCTTCCATCACCTACTTTTATCCTACTCCTGATTAAAAATTTACCCTCCTAACAATTAAAAATCCACAGTCAATTATGCAGAGTTACAGAAAGACATCACAGCAAAGAATCATGGGAATGAGTCTTCAGATAGTTCAAGCTCTCTTAATGTCCCAAATGACACAAGGCTGCAACCCTAGGTCTCTCCTCAGGCCGTGGTGTGGAGGGGGGATGGGCAACAGGGATGAAGTGTGATTTAGGAGAGTTAGAAACGTATTGTGCTGAAATGACTTCCCCACCAGCACTGTCCTCTGCGCCTGCAATACCCCCAGTGTATGGTACAAAGTAAGGACTCAAAGGAATGAATTACTTAAGTCAAAGTACAGGGTCACACTTGTCTTCTCAAACAAAGTATATGGAGTATAGGACAAGGATGGAGAAGGGGATCCCATTAGGCTTCCACAGCTTAATTAACATACCCTCTAAACTTATAGCAGCCATGAGAAAAGAGAACAGATTTAGAATCTTTCAGACCTGGTTGAATCTAAACTCCATACTTAGAAACCAACTGTGTGACCTTTCACAAGATATTTAATATCCCTGAGTCTGTATTATATTCTCTTCCACCAGGTGGCTACAATAATGGCTAAATCACATGATGTTTGAGAAGTATAAAACATCATATGTAAATTACTTAGCTCAGCACTGAACGTAGTAGATGTCCAACACATGTTTAGGTTTTCCTCTCGACTCGTCCTGGCACACTAACCTGTTGGCTTTTATTTTAATCCCGGTTCCTCTAGTAACCCAAGTAGGAAAAAAAAATGTTTAACAACCTAATGAATTTTTTTTCTCCTATTAATTTCATTGCATAGTGATTTACCAATTAAAGTTTGTGTTATTATTTGGTTTTGGAACTTGATGGTTAGAATCTAGAAGAAGGAACCTTTCTAATATACAAAGAGTTTCTGTCTATACTGTGGTTTGGAGATGTGCATTCACCTTTTTAAAGACTGATCTTTGCTTTGGGAAAATCTTTAAATGGCCCTTTAACTGTGTGGATCTGAAGGAAGGTACACTATTATTGTTCCTGGTACTTCGAAATGACCATTGACCTGAATGCAGTGTTCAACACTGAGAGACATTTTGTTTGAAGAATTGAAACATTGGTAGAATCAACTGAGCCAAAGCCATTTAAGATTTCTTGCCTTTTTTGAGGGTTTTGAGGGAAGGGTACTGGGAATGTTTCTTAGCTCTGTGTAACTTTAGAGGGCGTTGTACACACTGCTGCATGTAGTCTGGAGATTGCAAAAGAATCTAGATTGAAGAACTAGCAAAAGATAGAAAGGAATGGTGCTTCCCAACAAAACAGTCCTCTTAGCAAAACAGAATCCATGGAAAGAACTCAGCCTGGGCTTGACATAGTCCAACTTGGACCTGAGTATCAACTCTCCTAAATGATGTTATTAATTAATAATTAACTATTAACTCAGAATATACCGATATCAAACCTTTACACATCCTTGTGCATAGGAGTGGGATTTCTCTGAGGGAAGTGGATATTTCTCTGGTTAATTATTGAAGGAAGAAGAAGTAAATTCTGGGACAGGAACCAAGGACTTGGGAGTGGCGCTTAAACTTGAGCCACTGAGCAAAAGGCTTTTGCTCTCTCTGTGTCTCATAATAGCCTGGCATAAACTATCCTACCAGTAATTCTTGGAATAGGGTCTCTTCTGGAGTCATGGCAGAGCACGGGAGCAGGCCATGAAGAACCACTGTGTCCAGAGCAACAGCCAGGATCAACTGAAACAGTCGTACAGTAGCTCTGAGAAAGATGCTGCCTGAGAACAGGAGAATTTATTTAAGAACACAAGCCAGACAGCACCAGGGGATGGCCTTGGCCTTGGGAAGGCTAAAGGTTCTTCATGCATAAACTGGAGGCTCAGTCAACATCCTTTGAGTAATAAAGGAAATCTAACCACATCATGTATTCATAGACTACTTAGCCTTGGATATTTAGTCGACTCATGAATCACTTCCCTAACCATGCTCATTTCAACTGACTTGATTAAAATAGTTTCCAAACTAATTCTAAAGAGCAGAACCTGAACAAAATGGAAACCTTCTGTACCTAATCACCCAAATCTGGCATCCCATGTCAGCCCACCCAGTGAGCAAGCCTAGAGTTTTGTGCTTGCTTTTAAAAGACTTTTCCCCCTGCGTTCTGCCTTTTAACACAAAGAACAAGAAAGGAGAAAAAAATATGTGGAGCCCAGTCCAGTCACGATTTTTATTCACCAGAGACAAATTATTTCTGCATTATAAATTCAATCCTGAATTATGCGTTAGAAGCAAAACTGGCCCTGTGTTTTATTCATAAGGGGAGATGGTGAGATCCCCCAACCCTAGCTCAGTTGGAAAGAAGGACATTTCTGCGAGGCTGTTCATCTTTTGCCTAATCACATTTGCAGACACCACCTCAGCAAAATAAAGCAGAAGAGAAAATCACTTTGGAGGCATACCTAATGCACAAGATAAACACAAGCTACTGGAAAGCTTGGTAGGATCAGAAACAAGGACAGAAAAAAAGAAAGCACAGTACAGTTGGAACAGAGGGAGGGAACCACACACCAGTCAGCAGGGGAAATCACTGCATTTCTTTGAGGCAGGTGCACTGAACATGTTTGTGTATTAAATCCTTACTGAGATTTCAAGGGCCTATGTAAGGCAATGCCACAGATTGATTCGCATGCTATTTATAATTCCTTAACAATGTTTGATGTTTTGCAGTCAGAAAAAAAGATCATGGGAATAGTTCACTGAAAAAAAAAAACACAAAACATATTTATTTAGTTTTCTGCTGAATGAAGTGGCACAACTACCATTTATACTTTTCTCCAACACCATAAAAATGTCCCCATTTGTTATGCATGACACTGTATAAAAAACGGTAAGAAGACAATTCTTGCTTACCCCCCTGTGCAAGAGCAGAGGAAATGGGATGACAATCAGGCTCCCCACTAAACTTGTTCTGAGGTCCTATGCAAGACTCTGAGGGAGGAGACTATGGTAATAAACCTGTGAGCCTTCAGACTCACCCTTAGCAGCAGCCTCAAGACTGGGAACGAGATGCTCAAATTGCCCTTAAACCCTGTTTCTAATAAGATTGGCCTGAGCTTCTTCACAAGCTTTCTTGGAAATGGAAGTGAGAATGTAGAAGCCCTGCCTAGCACTCAGGAAGCTGGAGGCCTACCAGCTGACTCTGGCTCCAGCTCCCTTTGGAGCCCTGGCAGGAATTCCTGCCTTTAACAGGGGTGTGTCTGAGACAGGAGCCTCTGAAATTTCACAAAGCACTTCGTTCTCTACCACAGCTCTGCAAAGCTTGTTGGAGCTCTGCACTACAGGGTCATAGCTGCATTTTCCCATTGCTTCTGGAGAGAGTTGAAGAATCCCTATAGTGGCAAATAATCCCCAATCTTCAACCACCACCTTTGCTTGTGGACTCAGACGAGTGAGTTACTTCTTCTGGAACTCTTTTCTCACTCACAAAATGGAGGGATTATTCTGGGCTCTCTGAGGTTCCTCCCAACTTTGAAACCCTACCCCTCTAAGTTTTAGTATGAAATAAATCATGTCCAGGGCTGCTAAGAAGATAAAAGAGGTGATGAATATAAGTATGCTTTATTACTTACTATCCGAGTGCCAGGCATTTCCATGGGATGCATAGTCCATGATACAACAGAAAAGAGAAGCCAGGGGGGTCAGTTCTCCTTTAGGCTTCCCTCCAGATGCACCACATGTGGGAACCTCTAGTCAATTGTATTTGAGCTCCATCACACTTTTATTAAAGTTCTAGGTATGTCTGCACATAATTTGCATATCCACACAGTTATGCATTTTGCACCAGGTACTTGGCCATATTTTCCCCTGCATACTCTCATGCAGTAAGTTAATACACTAGGGCATCACCAACTGCCTTAGAGGAGAGGTTGTCTTTGGGGGATTTCCATGACCAAACATTACAGGAAGGCTCACAAGGTATGTCTGCTAGCTCTGACTTCCATGCCTTAACAAACACAACTAAAACAAATCTGCATGTGTGCCCATTTCCCAGATGAAGAGAGACAATGAAAAAAATTGATACTCCAATAACATAATTCAGACAGATATTTGGAAATAGCAGGATATTTGATTTTATTCAGACAACCATTGTTGACAGGTTTTTTTCACAGTATTTTGGCAAATGTTTTCAACCTCTTTCAAGACTAAGCCCCATGGAAATGACTGCACCGTTCCCAAGCTAAACCTTTTAAGAAGTAGCTCTTCACATTCAGTAATAGTCCGTTTTTTTCCTCTCTGGTTAATTCTGAGTTATACTTTGTGTCACTATTATATGTAATGTCTTATTTTCCACTACATGCTGAAGTTGATTAACGCTGGTATGGTGCAACACTGTCCATCTTCTACCCAGAGGCTTGCTGAATTCTCAACCAGTTCAAAGTTTGCCCAATGGTTGCCAAAGCAGAAAGCGAGTATCCAAAAGTCCAAAGACTAGAGGTGAGCTTCCTGGGTTTTAATCCCAGATTGACCATTTAATTTTGGAAAAACTTTTGTCGGTATGCCTGCAAATATTTTATCTCCTCTATTTTGCCTTTTCACTATTTCTGAGTCTCTTGTCCTGATATTTGTTTCTACTTCTCTATAGCTTCGCTTGTTTCTCAATCTATCTTTTTATCCCATTGTGATGTTTTTAAGAGAATTTTATTTATTCAGCTGTATCAATTCTGTTATTCAACCATCCACTAATTCCCTTATTTCAACAATTATATTTTCAAAGTCAAAATTTCAAATTGATTCTTCTTTATAATTGCTTGTTCCTGTGGCATTTTTCAGTAGTCTTCCATATCTCTGTGGTGATGTTAATTGTACTTATTTTGTACTTGTATTTATGTACTTGATCGGGTTTTGAGGTTTTTTTTTAAGTGGTTAACATCTTTATTGCCTTGGAGGTGTTGGGGGGGGGCAGGTACTCAGGAGCTGTTGGTGGGGCAGGCAGCTTCCTCTTCACTATCACAGGCTTCTGGCTGCACAGGATGGCACTGGCTCTGTGGATCGCAGCCAAGTACAGATCTGGGTGGTACATGTTCTCCTAGGTCATATGCCTGAAGTTGAGGGTGGCCAGTGTGTTGTTGAAGGTGGTCTGCACCAGGAAGTCACAGGGTTTCACTGGCCAGATCTCTGCATCCTGACCACCACTACACCTCTGCCATAGCCCCAACTCCACACCCACAGTCTTACAGTGAATCAGCTCATTGTAGCGAAGGAGTTGCAGCCTTCAGATGACTGGGTTCATGCTGTATGACTGCTTATTCCTCTTGATCAGGAAGCCAGAGCAATTCCACTGGAGACCATCCATCACAGGTAGGCAGACATGGCGGCAGCTCCTCTCACTATAGTGGCCAAGAGGGAAAGAAGATTTTTAATTCTGCTTCCTCTGGGAGAATTTTGCCCATTTGTTGCCTTTTTTTTTTTTTCTTTTTTTCATTATGCTTGTACTCGTCAAATCCCTGGCAATTTCACCTATGATTTTATTTTGTTTCCTCTTAGGACTAACAATTGCTTTAGTTAGTGGTGTCTACCCAGAGAAGAAAACCTAGGATCTAGTTCCTGCCTTATGAGAATAGACTCAGGTCAAAGAGACTTTAGAATTGTAGGGGCGCCTGGGTGGCTCAGTCGGTTAAGTGGCCGACTTCGGCTTAGGTCATGATCTCGCGGTCCATAAGTTCGACCCCGCGTCAGGCTCTGTGCTGACAGCTCAGAGCCTGGAGCCTGTTTCAGATTCTGTGTCTCCCTCTCTCTGACCCTCCCCCGTTCATGCTCTGTCTCTCTCTGTGTCAAAAATAAATAAACGATAAAAAAAAATTAAAAAAAAAAAGAGACTTTAGAATTGTAATTTCAGTTCAGACATCCCTGTTCTCCTCAGGCATCCTACCATTCTCCAAGGGAACCTCATAGTTACTCAACCAAGCGTCTGCTCTCTGTAGCCCTGATTTGTAGCGTACCATCTTCTGTGTCTGTGATACTGACCTTGCCCTTAGGGGAAGTAGGGAAATTCCTGGGCCTGCCAATCTCCTGTACTTATCTACTGACTTCCCCTCCCAGCTGGGCTCCTGAGCTATCCTAGGGTAACTAATCTTACTACGTCAGACTGGCTTTCTTGCCACAAGGTTGCAATGGGGTCGACAGAGATCCTTCCAGAGAAGGAAAGGAGTTACTACTAGGAAGTCGTTCCCAGCACCTCTCCCATTCATAGCCATGGCCCTCTCCCACCCCAGGCCACCATTCATGCAACTGTTATTCTTCCCGTACAGAAATCAACCATCATTTATCTCGACAAGTTTCTTGATGGTTTGGTCACTTGACCATCACATAATTTGTGCTGAAATTCCTTAGATACATATTAAGACTTCATTAATGTGAACAATGCAAAAGTGGTCTTGAATTGTTGTGGCATCTTCTGGAAGGTTTCCTTATTTCCAGTCACTGGCCCTACTCACCCACCTTTTCATGCTTGATATCACCAGCTAAGCCATTCTGACACATCACCTCCATCTGGGCATCTGCCCCTCAAAAATGTTTGCCCCTCAAAAAGGGCACTTTGCTGTATATGTCGTGAACTGAAGGTTTTGCAGGCTATCATTTCAGGCCCTCCCCCAGTGGGTCTCATCCTAATATCCCAGACTTTTTTTTTCTCCAGTCCCCCAAAACAAACTCATATAATTTTCCTTCCATTGTGGATTTCCTCTTCAGGACTATCCTTTTTTCTACATCCTACCCACATTCCATACAACTTTGTTCAGTAAATGGTTGCCTGAGTCTTCCCCATTGGGATTGCTCTTTCTGTCCCTTGGCTTCTAAAGCAAGGATTCAAACACTATTAATTGGGGACATATCATTGACTGCTCTTTAATATTTTGAGATGTCCTCAATTAGATTATGCATTCCTAGAAGGTAGGAGTTTTTGTCCTGTCATGTACATCTCCCTTAGTCTTGAACATGGTGTTATGTACACACAAGGGAATCAATGGTTATTTTTCATTCATCAATTGATGGAGACCCTCAACAAATCCCACACGTTACATAATTTGGAAGCCTGTAGGCCAGATAGAGGTCAGATCATTTTTTTTCTCTCTGCTCTCTCAGCATTACACCCACTGCCAAGATACTTGAAGCGCTATGTAATTCTATCCTTGACATCAGAACAGCTTCACTTCTATCCAAATCTATGAATAAGTAATGCCTTCTCTCTGGCATCTCATAATGAGAACCCCAAATAATGATAATTCATTTGTTGTGCCCTGCACTAAAGAAAGCAGTGCCCTTCAGGAAGGTAGATGTGTTTTAAAGAAGGTAGACTGAGTGAAATGACCTTGCTTTATCCAAATTAGCAGACAGGAAGCAAACAGGAATTATCCCAGATGAGACTAAGCTTGCAATTTTTGCTCAGTAGCAGATAAGCTCTTGAACAAATCTAATTAGTTGATATCTAATCTGCAAGCTTCCATAGGTCACCCTTCATTACTTGGGAGCATCTTAAATTTACAAGACAATTGGAAATGCTGAAGTCCTGAACATCGTGATTACTCACAAAATACTTTACTATAGGAAGTTTACTCCTGAGCAACTTGAACTTTTCTATTTACAATCCTGATCCCTGCAGTTTCAAAGTCAAAATACAACATCTACAACTTTTATGGGCCTCAAATACCAATACTTTGAACCATAGATTTGACTTCAAAATCATACATGTGAGAATTTAAAATAGCATTACTTGAAAAATCATAAACACACAATTGCATTAACCATTTCTATCTTGGACTTCTGGTATGTTCAGCCTTCTCAAATACACAGGGAGAAAAGTTGGAAAATGTTAATCACTGTTACGTAATAGGAAAGAAGGAATCATTTGGAGCTAAAGGGTCTAGATTAAAATCTTATTTTGACAATTTTCTAGCTGTATAACTTGGGACATATTCTTGAACTCTCAAGGATCTATTTTCCTTTTCTGTAAAATGTGAATAATAATGCCTATCTCACAGGATAGCTGGGAGAGATAAATTAAATAACAGATATGGAAATGATTAAATAGAGCACTTTGTAAACTAGAAATTATTGCACATATGTTGGTCACCATCATCACTTTTCTTCATTTAAAAAGGCATAATGTCAATGTATGCATGACCCTAAATTAGGTACCCTTAATAGGTCAGGAAAGAGTCCCATTAAAAAACATTTATTTTAATTAATATACTTTATAATTCATCAGAACACTGTCTCTAATACTCAAGGACACTGATTTTCCACTTACCAGTATAGTTCAAAACATTCAAAGCACTTAGCTCCCAAGGAGATTGTCTAGAAATCTTGACATGGTCACCTAAGAATAATTAAATAAGTGAGCAGTAGAAGCCACAGCAACAGTAGCTAGAGGCTTCTGAATGTTGCCAAGTAGCAGGCTTTTGATGTGTAAATTTACTCTAGATTTTCCTTGTCAGGTTCATTGATACTTCAAGAGAAAGACCTCTTACTTTATGCAGAAACCACTTCAAAATTATCTCAGAAAGGCGAGAATGGTACCTATTTTTTCAAGTGTAGGAGGAAATAAATCTTGCATCCTCACTGATCCTGCTAAGCAATCCATGTTTTTTTAGGGAATCTGCTTTGCAAAACTTCTTTAAGAAAGAAATTCCTATGAAAGAATAAAAAAATTATATTTCAAAAAAGGAGAATAAAAGAACAAAAGCTATGTATTCTGCGTGTAGAGTAACTTTATATGCACAAACTTAGGAACAATTCTATTCCCTTTGCATACTTAGATGATTTGGACTTCCCTAATAAGCTGCTATGAGTTATTTCTAAATTACTATCTGATAAAGAGAAGTAAAAAAACATATTTTCCACTCTCTCATTTGATGTCAAAAGTGAAAGTAAGCAAATTAAAGACATAAAGTAAAATTATAGATTATGGTTAGGTATCTCCAATGGTCCGATGGGTTGTTCTAAGGTATATTTTATTTAATTCTCCTGGATGCTACTGAGCTGTTAAAACCAAAATTGTGCATTAAATTATGTTTCTTTCTATGTCCACCATCAGAATTCAAGTAATAATAATTCATAGTAAAAGTTAAAATTTGTCATTTATAATGAGCCAGACAGTATGTTAATATACTTTTTTTTAATGTTTATTTATTTTTGAGAGAGAGAAAGAAAGAGAGTACAAGCAGGGGAGAAATAGAGAGAGAGAGAGAGAGAGATACAGAATGAGAAGCAGGCTGCAGGCTCTGAGCTGTCAGCACACAGCCCAACGTGGGGCTTGAACCCATGAACTATGAGATATGACCTAAGCTGAAGTCAGACGCTTAACTGACTGAGCCCCCCGGGCATCCCTGTTAACATACTTTCTAGTATGGAAAATTAAGTGATGTGCCTAAGATCACACATCCAATAAGTGGAAGATTCCAAGTCATGTTGGTAACAATGCAAACAACCTGTACACATGCTACTATGCATGAAGAAAGTGCTTAGATATTCACTGATTGTGATTTGATGGAATACAATGGAAGTATACTTATTTATAAAAAGTCACCTGCCACATGGCTTCATTTTTATAGACTTGAGTTAAAAACCTGCCAAAATTGAAGCTTTATTGCATGTAGAGTATTTGATTAAATACTTCCAGATAGTCAAACTAAACCTAGAATAGGAGACTTGAACCTAGATCTATCTCTAATAAGTAATTTCTTTTCCAACATCATTTTACTTTTGAACAGATAGATTACATAAGGGACTGGTACATGAAACAAGGTACTAAGAAAATCTGTTTTTAATATGCAATGATTAAAAGGTGAAATAGCCCTAACCCTGAATTCCCTCACAGCTTTAGTTATGCCCCGAACATTACATTTATGCTGTAATTTTGTTTCATTTTGGTTTAAAGAAAGAAGCTTTTATGGGCAATGCCTATTGAGCTACTGTGGTCAAATATTTATTAAAAAGAACATATTGATTTGCAGATTATAACTGACCACATATGAACCCTTCTTTCCAGTGACATTCTTATTTAAGGTATTGATTAAAAGCTTTTCATACAGAAAGCATTTTTCTTGTCAGTTCAGTTATGCTGGCTTTTGTAATAAGCTAATTTGATTTCCTTTTTTAACCTTTGTTTGATTAGGGGAACAGACATTTGCATTAAAATTCAAGAGAGATGAAGTCTATCATCGATCTTGACTTCCTCATGGACCTCTTGTACTCAGCGAAAGATGATTTAGAGAATGTCAAGAGTCTTGGAACAACCATAATGAGAGAGGAAAAAAAAAATCACTTCAGACTTACAAACCAGTAAGGGCTTATTTGACAGAAAGGGCAATTGCATTTGGTGGATATGTTTTAGAGAAATCAAATTCAGGAAGTTTAATTTTGTTCTTAAGCCAAGTCATTAAGAGATCTATGAGATGAACTGCCATTAATAAAGTACACGCCAGTTAAACCAAAACATTTCAAAACATCTGAAGAGGTTAAACAAAACACGTACATTGTTACTTGCCACAAAGAAAGACTAAAAGTAAATTCTAATATGTCTTTATAAACATGGTCTTGGTGAAACACTAACTTCAAGACGAGTTTGTGATTTAATCCTCTATTGCTGTCTATTGCTGAAAATTGTAGGGATAAAACCTGAATCAGCCACAGTCCTCCACTAGTGTACCCCAGAATTAATCAGTTGTCTTGTACAATAAGACTCAAATCTATCTGCAAATTGTTTTGGTTAACCTGGCCTCTGGATCCTTTTCCTAGCCAGGAACCAATGTATTCTGGGGCCTCAATAGGTCAGATCCATTGCTCATTCTGAAATCCCTCCCAAAGATCTGTATCTGGATCTTTTCTGGAAGAGGAGGCTTCCATTTTCTGAGGAGTTCCATTTTCTGTGGGGATAGTTTTAATGCAATAAGAATTGAGCACCTACAATGAACCTAGTAGTGTAGTAGATGGGCAGTGGGATACACCGAAAGTATACCAGGTTTGTCCACCCATCCTTCGTTCTTTTTGCTATAGCTATTCGGAACATTTTCAGCTAATACAATGCAACAGTGAGCAAAACCAAAAGACAGGAAAAGGAAAAAAAAAAAAAAAAAAAACTTGGCTAGAATCTCCCAACAATTGGTAGAAAAATTTCTGGTTCCCAAGATAATTGGACTATGTCTCCTAACTCCACTGAATGAATTTTCATGATTCTAGGTTTCTTGGACGAATTTCTGGAGTCAGCAGCCATTGGTAACTTCTTTCTCTCTCTGGAAGGGTCATTGAGTTTATTTACCAGAAGTGACTTTCTATTACCCACAATTCTAACAGAGATGGTTTATCTTTTGTACCAAATTTCTAGATTTCACAGCTTACAGTTGTGGTTTGACTATCTTTTTATATTAATTTTTAATTAATGTAAATTAATGTTTTTCACCTTTAAGTTAACATAGGCAAAGATTCTAGGAAACTAACTTTTTAAAAACTTCGTCCAATTTAGAAGTAGAAGATACTTGATATTTGGCATTAGAGGTAAATCTAGTGTTTCCTCTGTGAGTAGTATTATAAAATTACATATATTTTAAGGACCACAGATGAAATGAGATTGTTTATATCTAAAATATTTTAAAATTAAGAAAACAACACAACTAACATACTTTTCAAATTCTGTGAAGTTGGGCCCTTTTACAGTAAAGATGGCACTGTTTTATTTGATGTCTAACAAATAATAGAGATGAAAAATATTCCATTTATGACAACAAGTCTCCAAACTGTTAGTTGTATGAAACTCAAATATCCATAAAACACGGCAAAAGAATTTAAGGGAAGCATTTTCATATGTCCCATATGGGCAAACCATTAACTGTTCTTTCACATTATGAATCCAAAAGTACCTATGTTATATTTTATATTGTGTTAAAATCAATATAATGTAATATAAAATTCATCCAGAGGATAATATATTTATGTATTCCTAAGGCATTTTTAGTTGAGGCATTTACTTGGGCTTTAATTTTTAAAATAATGCTGCTCAGTTCATACCTGTATTGTTCCTCCAGGCTCATGGCAGGATCAACAGTCCTGGCACCTGGGAAATCCATCAGACACATCCCAATGGAGGTTTAGAAGGCAGACACGTCGTTGTTTTAGTCTTCGGTTGCCTTTCAAATTCATTGAACAGAATTCCTTATCTCATAACAAAGATTTTACTAGAGTATTTTATGTGTAATTTATCAGAATAGCTGCCAAGATGTTCAGTTTCTTTTTAAAGGCAGGAGCTTTAGGGCAGACAAGCTTGAGGCTTAAAAAGCCTGATTTTGCATACTCTTTATTTTCCCTGTGGTCTCTGAAGTCTAGTTTATTGGTAACCGCCATGTTACTGTTCCTGTCTCAACTGGCTCATTACTCAAAGCCAATAATAATTGCTAAATATGACTAATATCACGTGGAAGGTCGCAAAGTTCACTGCTAACCTTCATTCCAGCTCAAAATGTTTTCAAGGTTAATAGATTGATTTTGAGCTGAGATATGATGCATTTATAAAATGGAAGAAAATGAAAAATTTGGCATCACCAATATGCGGATAGTTTTAAATGATTCATTTGTTACATTTGGACTGTAGCCATGAAATTCATTTGATATATATCTCATAGTTATATTCTAACCTAGACACTAGAAAATAAATTAGTGATACATTTTAACATTAGACAATTTTACACACACACACACAATCCAGGATGAGAATTAGGGCACTATAACTTATTAAGTATTTCAGCTGAGGAATATCATGTATGTAAGTAGAACCTAACCACTTTTAAAGATTGAGACAATGCTAAAATACAGTTCAGTTAAAACTATAATTCTAAAAGGCTGGATGCTGATTGCTTCCCTTGGTCTCCTTGCTTGGAACAAAGACAAATGAAATTCCTGATTTCATCTCAGTTCTGTGCTTCTTATACTCTGTGGGACTCTGGTTTTGGTCTATAGAAATCTCTTGTTTTGCCTACACCCTTGATTGGGCCTGACAAGGACTTTGGGATATCAGAGGGGTCCTTATCACCAGCCCTTCTCATCCCACCCAGTGCCTGGTTCTGGGCCCAGTCTTGTGACCAATTCCTGAGCTTGATTTGAGTTCCAGTTTCATGAGTCTGAGGATCTCTGGCCTCTGGTTCTGACCTGGATTTATGGTTTGACCCAGCTTTGCCAGAACCTGGCCTACCAAATAGAAGGCAGCATTTTCTGAGAGTTTTCCAATTCTCTTTAGGCTTTATGGTCCTTATTAAGAGGAAGTCACCAAAGCCTGTAGTTTCTTCCTTTCAAATGTTGTTCAATTCACCATTCCTTTTAATTCCATAAGGTCTAGATTACTAAATGCACCTTTATTTATATACGTGCACTTAGTGTACCTTATATAGATTGTCTTTATTTTCAAGCTCTTCCTATCTCAATTCCTGATTAATTAGCCCAACCATGATTAATACCATGGTGGTCTTCCCCCCACCCAGCACCACCAAAAAGTCACCAGCGACTTTCCCTTTCCTTACACAACAGCACACAAACCTTGGCTTGGCTTGGATCCTAACTGTTGTGTCACATTCTTATTCTCACTGTTTTAGGAAACAGGTGGATCTGTGATCCGCTCTTGACTCAGCTGTCCCCCTTGCTAACTGCAAATAAGGAAAATCACTTAATTTAGCCAAACCTCCATTTTTCACCTCTGTACAGTGATGAAAATAAAATCTTCCTTACCAGTTTTTGTGAGGATTAGTCATGCTCCGCATAAAATTCCTAATGAGTTCCATGGCATGTGGCAAGGGCTCAGTGTACTTGTAAGAAGGCTTTGTTATTGGACTGCAGTTGTCACCCCTTCTAGAAGACTCTTTGCCTACTCAATGCCCACTCTGTCTTTAAGACCATGTCATATTCCACACTCTTCACAAAGGCCACTATGATTAGGCCAAATGTAATCTCAAAATGCAGTAGTGTTTGATCACTTCCTATTCTTATCATTTCCTAGTCTTTCAGGTGTGATAGTCTTGTCTTCCCAACTAGATTATAAGCTCCAAGAGAGCAAACTAAAAATTTTATCCTCTGTCACT
Source organism: Leopardus geoffroyi (assembly GCF_018350155.1). Lineage (NCBI taxonomy): Eukaryota > Metazoa > Chordata > Mammalia > Carnivora > Felidae > Leopardus > Leopardus geoffroyi. The sequence continues at coordinate 29,940,517 of NC_059341.1, read as the reverse complement.
ATAATTTTGCTGCTTTTTGGTCTTGCCTGGTTCCCTGCATTCAGTGTCCCCTTGTTTCAGGTATTTCTAGGGACCTTCAGAATGTGTCTCCAGGGTTCTTTAATATTTCTCTTTTGTTGTATCTAGCCTTTGTGGGGCATAGCAATACCTGTCCAAGACAGCCTCATCCGTACATTCCCATGCTGCCTTCAGGAAGCATATCCACAGGCACCTGCCTCTGCTGTCTGCACCGTCATTCACGTCATGTCTGCTGAGCTCACTCACTGCCCTCCCTGAAGGTCATCATGCCACTGATCATCAACTCATTACACTGGGGCCCCTGGATCTGTTCCCTGTGCCCCCCGCATCTTATGAGAATTTTTAGGACAACAGTCCTTATGTAGGGAAACATTTTTCCTGGGATATGAATTTAGTGGAAAGCAGCCAAGAATAAAGCAGAGTGAAAGACTCAGTATTCCCCTCATCCAACTTGTAATAAGGTTTTATTACTGGGTTAAGTCTGGATCCCATTGCCTTTTTCCTTAGGCTGGTTTCCTTCCAGGAGCCCTCAGTACCTCAAACAAGTAGACACCTAATGAGCCCCCTACCCACTCACCAGCCAGGTCTTATTTCCAACACCAGCATCAGCTTAGCAGCAAGATGGAATCTGCTTTAACTTCTTTAATAGCACTCTGCTGGACACACACATAAAATCCAGCTAAAGATCACTAGGCCAACTATCTTAACCCAGTTATATAAACAAAATAATTTGGAGCATTATGTTGAATCTGTACCACAGAATTTTATTATTTTTTTAATTCTTGTTTTGAAACTGTTTTTCTCCTGTCTATATTTAAGTAAGAATAAAGGGAAAAAATGTCTGTTATTTGAAACATGCATACAGAGGAATTTATAGCACAAGTTCAAATAACCAGGCTGAGGAAGACTAAACTTTGCAAAAGCACATGTTCAAAGAAATACTGATTTTTGCTTTATGTACTTTAGCCAGCTGACACCAAAATACTTCCAACTGTAGAACAAGAAGTCATCAAAGAATCTTGCTTAGGGTACTTCTGAATCTACAAAAAGTCTACTGGCCTGAAAATTCAAAACTGCTTCCTCACCATTTCGGTGTTATCCTTAGCTGCCCCTGGTCCCAGTTAGCCTCCTCTCCAGTCTGGTACACTTCCGGGTCTTCTGTTAACTACCCTTAACCTTCCCTGAGTGGATGATCGTGATCTTTGTAGGCAGCAGTAGAAGCCTGGTGCTTAGAGGCCTCTCCAGCAGCACCGTGGTCTACAGGAGACTTTCTCAGATTCTGAAAGAGAAGCCAGAGAAGGGGATGGGTCATTGGAAGAAAACTTTTAAAAAGGAGAGAAAGAAAAGTACTAAGTTTCCCTGAGCCTGACACTCTGGTTTTTAGTCTCCTAAACACAATGGTTTTACTTGGCTACTTTAAGGATTTCAAATCTGAATACAGCACCCTACACAAATACATATCCTAGACATGCATATACACACACAGACACAGACTCTTTCAGAATTGAAAATAGTAAGACAAACCAACAAGAGATTAATTTCACAGTTATGGCCATTTTCTAGTGACATAAATTAAAAGCAGTAACAATGGAATTGATTTTCCAGATGATATGATATACAGATGTGGCATGCACAGAACATTAAAGCCAGAAGTGACCTTGGAGATCACCTAATTTCACTTCCTCAATTTGCACATGAAGAAATTGAAGTCTCAAGTAATGAAGTAATTTGTTCAAAGTCAGGGATATGTTCAATATTGAAACTGGCATTAGGACACAGTTTTCTTTAAAATCTACCTTTTTTTTTTTTTATTCTGTCCTCATTTGCCCAGTTTTGGGACTTACAGCTAAAGTTGTCTTCTTAACCCTGATTTTTGTACTAGGAGGTTTGCAAAGAACTAGCCTGCTCAAGTGTAAACATGTTTTGCTGGTTTCCACACATCCTATGCATAATATGTTATACAATAGCTGAAAGACTTGAAAGAAGTCTAATTGATACTTTCCTTATTTCTAGTGTCTGGTACTTTCATTTAAGAATTCTCTCTCTTTCTATACATGCCCCTGCCTTGTCCCCAGTTTTGTGGTGGAGTCATTTCTGTGGCTTGAAGTTTTAGTAACTTAGAGCTATTGTCAGAAAGCTTATGAAAAGCAGTAGGAGGAAGCCCATTACCAATTGCCTGCTAGCCCTGGCAAATTACATGCCTGTTGCTTTTCGCTGCTTAATTTCATAAGATCATCCCTCTAGCACTCACCTTGGGCAGAAACTTAGGGAGACAATAGACTATCTAGGCAGATTCTGATGCCAAGGGGTAGGAAAAAATGGATGGAGCGGACAAATTACAGCGTTGCCTATTCAGTCATGAGAATGGAAACATGTCTGTGAATCAATGTGTGAAAAGGGTATTTAATAGGATGGGAGAAGTCACTTTAACACCTGCTTCTTCTGCAATCGAATGTGCTAGTGCCAATCACTCAGTCTGGATCCACTCTCCAAGCAGAAAATGACCTCACCTCTTATTCTTTAAGGATTGAAGCAGCAGTACAAGGTCTATTTTTAACCAAACTGGGAGCAATAACCACGGCATTGACTGCTGGGAAAGTCTGTCTTAGAAGGTCTGGCCTGAGGCATTGAGGAATCAGAGCCAGGAGAGAGGTTGTGAGCTTGTATAAATACAACCACATGAAATGAGGAGTGCAAAAAATAAAAAAAAAATCTGAATAAGGAGTGAACTCATTTTACCCTGAAAGTTACTAAACCTAGAGTCATAAATGCCAAGATAAAGAGAGAGGAAGAGGCTCAGCCAATGCTTTTTATTACAATCCGTTATGGTAATGGAAAATTTTCTTTTGAACTCTAGCTGTCTGTGTTGACTTTGGTAAGGTGGAAATTCAGGCCTATTTATTGGGAAAGAAGGATTCCGAGTAAGTCTCAGCAGGGCTCAGCTCAGAGCTTTGAACAGTCCCCCATGGAAGGGCACCCTTTGCAGGGATCATGCAATGAAATGTTAATATAAGCTTATTTCTTTTCTGCACTTCTCCAAAACTTGAGGCTTCCTCCATGAAAATCTGTGGAGATTGCGTTTCATCAGAGGCTCTCCCTGAGCTTGGTTTTATTCTTTTCCATGCACCTGAACCAGCACTGTGGTGAGCAGTGCAAAGAACACAACATCATGATTATCTTGGCCTCAGAGATGCATTACTTACACTTTTAGTTTTTATATTTCTCCAGAGATGAATAATGCATCTAGAACACATTTCCAAACAGCTTACAACTTTTCTTCAATAAAACTCAGTCTTTTTATTGATTCCAAATTTTGGCTGATTCCTTTTTTTTTTTTTTAAGAAGAGTTCTCAATTTATTCATATAGCTTGACATGTACATCTTTAAAAATGCAGAATAATATCAGGTATGTCATATTCTTCTATCCGTTTAGCATAAAGGTAAGTTCTTTTCATTTCTATTTTCATATGACTTTGTTTACTTTTCTTTCTTTTTTTTTTTTTTTCTATTTAAATTCAAGTTAGCTAACATACAGTGTAGTCCTGGTTTCAGGAGAAAAACCCAGTGATTCATCTCTTACATATGATACCCAGTGTTCTTCCCCAGAAGTGCCCTCTTAAGTGCCCATCACCCATCTAGCCCATCCCTCCTCACCTCCTCTCCAGCAACCCCGGCTCTGTTCTCCGTATTTAAGAGTCTTTTATGGTTTGATTCTTATGTTCACTAAGAGTTTCTTCAGTGAGACAGTGACAGCCTTCAGGACTCCCAGGTGTAGATTCACTCAGTTATCATTTTACAGCACAGGGAAAAGACATGTAGGCAAGCAAATAAGAAAGATGCAACATGGTAAGTTATGGTAAAGTAATATATAGGATATTTTGGGAGTGTCAGGAAGGTGGTAATTAATTGGGCCTGCAGGAGGGAGTTCAAGGAAAGTCTCATAGAAAAATAGCTGTCTGAGCTTGTTCTTATGTGTAGGGTGAGTTGGTGTTTCAAACAGGAAACATTTGCAAATGCCCAAAGGTGTGAAGATATGTGACACATTCAAAGAATAGCCACTAGTCTGATCTGGTAGGAGTGTTACATGCATGTGGTAGGGAAGGTGGAGGCTGGGCAGTGAGCAGCAAGAGGTGAAACTAGGTAGGTTGGAACTGAACCGTGAAGAGCTCTGTACCAGATGCCAAGGGCTCAAAATTTCTTTTACCAAAGAGCAGAGAACTCCTCTGACTTAACAGTTGCATTCTTCTTCGAGGTAAGTAGACATCACTCAATTCTTACCCGTAGGGGGTTTCCCCTCTACAAGGCTTGGTAATACATTCTTCAAACTCATACACCCGCTTCTTAGTCCTCCAGGAAAACTGAATTGCACAGTGTCCCATACAGTTATGTGGAGCCATGTGACTGAGTTCTATGACACGTGGGCAAATGCGAAAGATGCCACTACCAGAAACCTCTGGTGGAAAACTCTGAGACTCCAAAGATGGCAGAGTCACAAGATGGAAGGATGGGGGGGATGTGCCAAAGTTGATGCATGGGAGGCCACCCACCAAATAGACTATGATTCCAATGAAAAATAAACTCTCTATGCCATTAAAGCTACAAAGAGTTGGATATCGTCCATCCTGTAGTTAATCTATGCTAATTCAGTGGGTGAAGAAATTTTCAGGGAAAAAGTAGCTGCTTGCACATGGTATATTCCACTGTATGAATAAATACCAATGGTGCTGGCTCGCTTTTCTCCAGAAGGACTCCCAGCGCATATGTCTAGCCCCAGATTATCTCTGACTAACTTACTGCCAATAGGTTTGCAGTGGTTACCTCATTCTTGCTGCCCTGATTGGCTACCTCCATAAGGCAGTGTAGAACCAGTTCCATAAAACCAAATCACTTCTCTCCTTGCTCCTCCTATCCTGTACACATCATTCAGGGTGTCAGCTGTGTTTTATGACTTTCCTCAAAGCCATTCTTGCTTTTATTTTAATTTTATTTAATGTGTATATAAATATATTTATTTAGGGAGTGTTTGGGAGCCGCAGTCTATAGTAGGTCTGATCTCCGTGCCTCTCTGGAGATGAGCCTGAATGAAATTTACAAAAATTCTTCTTCCAGGAAAATCTGAGCCAGTTCTGAAGAAATGAGAGTAGGAAAAGGATGAAGGGTCAAGGACAAAAACACCTCACTTGGAATTCTTGCTACAACGGGCTTGTAACATATAGCTTTAATTGCTGTTTTCTGACCATGTTATTTTAAAAGAACTTTTGAATCCAGAGACTTGGGCTAATAATGACAAATCTTTTAAGATTTGTCACAAAATATTTCCTTAACTGAGTGTAATGCTCAGGAATTTGAACTCATTTCACTATTTGATACCTTAAGTTTTTATATTCTCAGAGTCTAGGTGAGAGTGTAGCATAGCAATTCTGAGAGGGAGCTGAGAGCTTCTCTGAAGAGATCCAATTATTCAATATGCTGCCCTAAGAGTACTGTCATGTTTTCAGTATTCCTGCATTGAGCTTTATGATCTCACAAGTTATAACTGGCATCAATTTAATGAATTATTTCTTGAAGAAATCTGTCACAGCATTTTTACAAAAAGTGTTATTATTCCTGTATTTGAGTCTTCCACGAAAATTGTTTTCATTGGAGCCTGCTGAAAATTTAGACAAGATGATACAGATTGTTCGACAAAAATGAGACTTCCCAGAGGAAGAGTCTAGAAAATGATTCAACATCATGAAGTTAGACTCTCTAAAATGAAATCTTGGCTCTACTACTAAGAAGATAGAGGACACGGTCCAAGAGAGGTCCTCAACCTCTCTGTGCCTCAATTTCCATCTCTATCAAGAGAGTTATAGCAGTATCTACCTCATGAGGCATGAAAATTGTATCATTTGTTCACAATTATCCATTTCCTTTTCATTTTTTCCAGTTTTCCTTGTAGACATCCTCATCCCACTGATTGGATATGAGGGCCTTGTGACTTGCCGAGATGGGCCATAAATAGATGAACCATTTGCCTCATCTGAACAGAGGTGTTTAGATGAGCTCTTGTGTTCTGACCTCCACCCTGAGACCATCAAGTCTCATGTAGCGGCTACTTCTTCATCCTGGGTTCGGGAAGGAGAAGACACAGGGAACCTTGCCAAGAAGAGTCCAGCAGAGCTGCAAATATCCAGAAATTTCAGAACTTTTAGGATTGAAAATTGAAACTTTCTTATTTCTAACAAGTTAAAGAATCTAAAATTCAGACAAAGATTGTTCACAGATCCAACACACCCTTGGTCAATTCTACTGATTAGATTAACATGGCCTTAGTAAATGATCTCAGTTAGACAAATGGCTCAGGGAAAAGACACTAAAGGTGCATCCATCTGAAGCTTGATAAGATCAAAGTATCTATGAAGGTATTTCTTGAAAAGTTATGGGCATGGCTATTGACTCACATGAAACTTGTTGGGATCAAACTGATTAAAAAGAAAAAAGAAATTTTGTAGAGAGCTGTTGCCAAAGTACTCCCAGCCTGGATTAGAAGAGACTACAACTATTCAAATCATAAATAACTCTTGGGTCCCTAGTCTTCTACAGGTGTGAAGCAATCTGAGATAGCCTGTCAGTCACAAATGGCATCTTTTCTGATACTCACTTCAGAAGAGGCCAAGGAGGATAACAGAAAAGGAAGAGTTGTCCAATCAAACATCGTGGATAACACAGACTAAGAAATGACTCCCAGAAAATATCACTGGAGCAAATCAAGGAACAGTCCCTACCATTAGTGTAGAGGAACTTGCAACTTCTGTTCAGTGGAATATCAGAACTGTTATTCACCAGTGACTGGTATGTACCTCCAATTCTTCCAATTTTTTAAAAAAATTATTTATTTTTAGAGAGAGACAGAGAGCAAGAGTGGTGGGGGCAGAGAGAGGGGGGAGAGAGAACTCCAAGCAGGTTCCACGCTGTCAGTGCAGAGCCCAACGAAGGGTTTCAACTCACAAACTGTGAGATCATGACCTGAGCTGAGATCAAGAGTCGGATGCTCAACTGACTGAGCCACACAGGTGCCCCCATTCTTCCAATTTTTTAATAAAGTGTCCCTACTCCACTATTGTATTATATTGGGTTTAGGAGAATAAGAGGACTGACAACTTTTCACTTTACTCATAGGTCACTGAATCAAGAAGAGCAGCCAGCAGACATGATATATATTCACCAGATTCTGGACATCTGAGCCCAATGCCTGGTATTTTGGGGAAATTGGGGAGAGGTGAAAGAATCTTGTGAGCAGAAGAACAAATTGGGGCAGACTGCATGATTATTCATAATTATTTGTCTTCTCACTGCCATTGCCAGTCTTCTCGGTAGATGGAGTACACTTGTTCACTCCACTGGCTCTGGGTGCGGCTATGTGATTTGCTTTGGCCAAAGGGACCAGAATGAATGAGATGTTTGTCATGACTGAAAACATGATTTCAAAAGCACTGCAAGTTTCCATCAGTCTTTTCGCTGTCTCGGAAAGTGGCTTTAACCTGGTTTTCAGAATGAGAAGACATGTAGGACCCAGAACAGACCAGCAGTGCTGCAGCTGACCCCCAACCTCAATATAATATGAGCCAGAAATCAATATTTCTTATTGTAATCCATAAAAAATTATGTATTACAGCAACAGAAGTTAATACATGAGAATGTTTTGAGCATTTGATGTGATAACACATGCTTAATGCAATGGCTGGCACATCCTAAATTCAAAATAAATGTTCAGTTCTGTCATTGGTGTCATCTCTATATCCCCATTCACCTATAACGGCTCTAGAAACAGAACTGGCATTCTTCAATATTTGTTGAATGATTGACGACGGATTATTGAAATGTATAGCTTTTATAAAGTTAAATAAGGTGAATGAAATAGAGAATCACTTTCCCAGTTCTTGTGAATCTAGTGATATACCCTATAAAACACAAGGGACATACTTTCTTGATCTATATTTGAAATACCTTCACTGAAGAAGTATATGATATGAATGATAATTTTAAAACCCACCAATAAATATTTTGGGCCAATATGTTTTGCTCTTCCAAAATAGGAAAGTCAGGTTTTCTAGTATGAATGAGTTCTGGGACTGTAAGAAATGCTTCATTAGTTGCTTTGGTGACAAGTACCCAGTAAACCTGAAACAGACTCAGATTCTGGTTAATGGGGCTTTCTGAGAATGTCATTCCAGAGCAAGGACATAAAAATTCTTTCGGAGATTTTTAGAGTATTCCCTCAAGTTGACTTTTGGAGATACTGTTGATGAGTTCTAAGGTCATTTATTTTTGGAACTTAAAAGATTCCTACAAATAATGGACAGCTCACTTTAAAGCTGCAGTAGCAAGGAAAGAAGGGGGATAAAAGTGGATAATAAAAATTATAAGGGATTTATTTGGGGCTCTTTAAAAATTAAGATGACTCCTTGGAAGGGCACATCCTTTTAAAATTTGAAATGTCCCCTTGGAAATAAAAAGATAATCCAGAGTGAGTGAAATACTTTCTTGAACCTCCCTCTTTCTGAGGCCTGCAAATTTTTTAACTAAGATGGGCGTAAAGAGTTGATGATTTTCTTTTTTTCAAAATAATTACATTATTATTAATCATGACATCACCTAACATATAGTGAATTCAATTTGAAGTACTTTCGCATCTTTTTTGTCATTGTTCTCCATATCAACCCCATGAGTCAAACTACACAGGCTTTATTACTGTCTCTATTTAACAGATAACAAAATACAGGCTCAGAGAGCTTTGAAGACTTGTCCAAAGTTGCATAGCCAGTAAGCAGCAGAGGTGGCTCATTTTGCCTCAGGATCATTGTTCTTTTATCTATTATTAAATATCAATTAAAAAGTAGCAATTGATTTCCAGTATTTAAATGACAGAATAAAGGTATAACTGCCCCTTTCCTCTGTCTTCCAGAAACATGAGAAGCAGAGCTGAATGCTCAATCACAGTTATCCCATCCATCCATCAGACAAGATGGAGGTGAAGGCCTGTGCATGGCACACAGTGCTGCCAGTCTCTGTTGGGCATGAAGAAGTCTGAAAGAGCTCACTCTTGTACCTGACTCTGCTGGGAGGATCTTTCCTATGACTTACAAGGTTCTCTTCCTGCCACCTAGGTACCACCTGCAATTGCTGGTCCAGAATGCCCATCCTAAAGAGAAATGATAGCCAGATGGAATCATCCTGGGGTGTAGTATACAAAGATACTATAAGAGAAAAGATGGAAAGAGACAGAGCATGGGGGCTAGGGAGCAGTGGTGTGGTGACAAATTAAAAAGCATCAGAAATATGCCAGAAATGTGGCACTACAGCCCAGGCAAAAATTAGCATCAAGTCCATGTATCACCAAGAATTCACAAAAGGTAATGAAGCTATTGATTGATGAAATAAGAATTTTTCCATTGGGTTATGAGGGCCCAGGGAAGATAAAGTGAAATGATAGGTGGAAAAAACAAGCCCTTAGGGAAATATGAGGGTTATTTTGGAAGCAGCACCAAGGAGAATAGACACTGCTGAGAACACATAAGGACAGTGGACAAGAGCGAGAAAGTGAAATGACAATAAACAAGAATTGGAAGGGAATGTAGATAAATGATCAATAAAGAAGACACATTCATTGGATCCAGAATTAATGAGAGAGGACTCTAAATCCTAAATGGCACATCTTATTCAAGGGAATACAAAGTTACATCAGATTGTCAACACTAAGGCATAGCGTAGTGAAGCCCTGAATATCCAAGATAGAGATTTCCTAACAATGGAAACATTATATAAACAGCACAATTCAGAGAAAAAAAAAAAAAAAAAAAAAAAAAGGAAGGTAATGTAAGGATAGAGACTTCCTTAACTTTCACAGCCAGGCAGCAAAGCTGACAAACCACCTAATACAACTTTTTAAAATATACAAATATAATAAAGTAATAAAAATCAAAATCAGCTACTAGAAGGAGTACTAGGGAGAAGTGGAAATTGCTGATTTCACCATTAATATGGTAACGAGTCAAAGAATGCTGATCAAAGAAATAGAGGTCTTAAATAAAGTATACCACATGCTTATTAAAACAAACCACTAGAGAAAAATTTATATTTTTCATATAATCAGCAAAAAGCAAGAAAAAACACAGACCACATAGTGAAATGTAGAAATAAAAAGGTCAATAAAAAAACAGAAGTGTATCATTAATTATGACAAAAAATAAGATCCATCAAATCCACTTTAAGAAATGTATCTTCCAAATATATTCATATATATGTGAACGAGGTATGTACAGAGATGTCTACTGCACAGCTGTTTGTAACAGCAAAAGCCTGGGAGCAATTTAAAAGTTGATTAATAGCAACTGATTCAATAAATTATACCACAAAATGGAATACTATACAACAGACAGAAAGATTGACACAGCTTCAAAATCATAATGTTAGGTTTAAAAATAAGGTATAGAATACACAACCATTTGTACAAAAATTATATGCACACATAACATATAATCTGTGTATGTGTGTATGAGTGTAGATACATACCATCTTTGGAAGAACAAGGAAATTTGTAAAAACAGATGTGACCAGACAGGTAAATTGGGTCAGTGGAAGATGAAGGCCAGAAGAGTACTTCTCATGTACTCCTCTACACTTCCCAAACGGTGTATGTGTGCAGATTCTGTCTAACCAAAATCATATCAATTACCAAATTGTTGACCCTATTATGCAAGTGCCAATTTATAATAGGTTGGGCATCAACATGATTCCCTACCTAGAACATCTCTGAGTATCCAGTTTGCTTGTGTCCCATTAAAAGATAAGATTTTATTTTGCCTTGGACCCACTTTCAGAACTTGACTTAGAAGGGACTTGAACGCAGATGTCACCATCATCTAGATAGAAATGGTCCAGATCACCAGCTAACACCTGCTTCGAGGGAAGGGTAGAGAATGCCCATCATTTGTGAGCATGCTGATCAGACACAAGGAAACTGAGTTAAATCAGATTGAAGTCATAGTTATAGTTAGAGGGGTGATGTGTCCAGGAGCACTCTAGGACAAGCTGTGAAGCTATTATTAAGTACTCTTCAATTTTTAACTTTATAACTGAATGTCCACTCCCACTGAGAATGCCCTCCTGCAAACATCATTTGAAGTGAGAAAACATTTCCTGCTTTGCCTGTATTTTGTGGATTTTTTTAGCTTTCTTCTCATAGATTATAATCTCTAGACCTACACCTGAGGGACAATTTACACAAGATTATCCTCACAGAATGATCTTCCACAATTTGCTGTTTCAAGGCATGAAAAAAAAAAAAAAAAAAGAATCACAACTGCCTAGGGAGAAAAAAGAATCATAAGGCCAGTCTCCCTCTTGAGAGTTGAATTTGATCCTTTAAGGCGAGCAATTCAATCTTTTAAAAGGCACATCTCTGTTCTAATCAATCAAGCTTTCATTTCCAATGGCAATAAGCTTCCCTAGGCACTCAAGAAATCAGAAACTAGAGCCTTAGTACATGAAAAGTCAATACAGTATTTTCTACTAAGTTGACTTGGTCCTACAAACCTACCCAGGATTTTCTCAGCAGGAAATCTGGTGTTTCAATATATCATGTGATGTCAACACCATCTATCAGTGCCAATCTGTCACATTAAATGGAAACGATGTGGTTTGCATCCAGGACTTCAGGAATAGAGTTTCTGATAAATTTGTGAAGAACCAAAGACAAGCAATAGCCCCCAGTGTGTGTCCAACCTCACATCTTGGGTTATATTGCTTTGTGAGAACTGTGTCCGAAGTTGACTGATGAGAAATTCTGGGCATTAGGGGTTCTGATTCTAGTTACTTATGAGAGCAAGTGGCTTTGCAGATATCATTGGCCAATAAAAGAGTCAGAAACCATGGGCATGATTCCAATCCTCTTTTTCTTCATTAATAAAGTTTTGTGTGAAGCGGTAGGAAGATTCATAAAATCTAGATGACTCACAAAGTGAAATTTATAGTACAAGCATTTCGTAATGCTTTTCTCCCCCAAGATGCCATATTAGAAATTTGCTCAGGGAACACTCAAATTTTCGCGAGACTAGAAAAATAATCTTCTATGCAAACATATTCCAAGGGCTGAATAGTCAATATGACATCCTGATGCAGTTCATATCTTAACACACTGGTATATGGGTAGTTAATGGAAGAAAAGTTTTAAGGCCTGGCTTCAGATCTCAGCCCCACCCCACACCACCACCACCATAGTATGAGACATGTAAGAACTGGAGGCTTTTTAACTTTCTAAACCTGCAAAACGGGCATCAGAAGAGCTGGTCCACCTTTCCGCATGCCTCCTGGGAGAACTGATGGCAATGAAGTTTGTGCTTATCTTTTGTGTGCGTTAGAAGGGATGTCATTGTTTTTTAGGTAGTTAGTGGTGGTAATTCTGGGCTCTTCATGAGTATTCTGCATCTAATGCTTTATATGCCAGTTTCCTAGTTGGATCTAATTATCTTTAAAAAAAAAAAACATGTTAGGGGTGGGTACCTGGTGGCTCAGTCAGTTGTCATGATCTCACTATTCATGGGTTTGAACCCCACGTTGGGCTCTGTGCTGACAGCTCAGAGCCTGGAGCCTGCTATGGATTCTGTGTCTCCCTCTCTCTCTGTCCCTACCCCACTCATTCTCTCTCTCTCTCTCTCTCTCTCTCTCTCTCTCTCAAAAACAAAAATAAACATTAAAAAAATTTAACCATTTCATTGGTGTGCATAGTTAATGTATCTAACTTGATGAGTTTGAAGATAAGTGCACACCCATGAAACCATCACCACAATCCATGCCATAAGCATGTCCATCACCTCCAGAACTTTCCTCCTGCCCTCTTTATTTATCTACATGTATGTGATAAGAACACTTAACATAAAATCTACCTTCTTAACAAATATTTTTAAAACATATAATACAGTATTAACTGTAAACTCCATGCTGTACAGCAGATCTCTAGGACTGATTCATCTTGTAAAACTGAAACTTCTGGATCTAATTTTTAGCTTAAAATTTCCCACCACTACAATCATGAAAATGTCTTATAGCTCAGGTAGAAACCAATCTTCTTTATGTGTTAACAGTGTTATCATAAAATAAAGGTAATAATATTGCATTTCATGACACTTTTAGATTAGTTCTGATCATTTCCTCAGACATGCAGTTATAAAAGTCCCTTCTTACACCTATGAATGTAGACTTTCTTTACAGAATCTAAACCTTCTCCTGCTGCTTTTTGTTCAATTAATACACAGTTACTTTAAACTGGTAGAACTGTTTAACAATCTAGGTAGCATTTATTTTCCAGATCTTTAATAGGGCAGATTTCATCAATGCCATCCCTCTGAACTGCTTGACTCGTGTAGATATGATATTTTCATTTTGCTACTGAGTCCTCCCACCACGCTAAGCAGGCTGGAGAGAACGAATGCATAGTGGAGGGACCCCTGTGTGTAAGTCTGTGGAAGGAGGCAGACTCTGCTGCTGTGCTGGCAAGTCACCCAAGGTGCACACAGCAAGGAAAATGAATCCATCCTGTGGCCAGAGTTGGAACTACCTAGAAATCCTCCCTTAACAACTCTGATTAAGACACTAATAGTAGTGACTTTTTTAACTGTTCAGCAGCAGTGTGAGACTGGGTGCCCCAGGATTTCTTTCACTGGGTGAGAAATGTCAAGAGACAGTCAGAGTCACAGTTGTTTTAAGGTCCCAACAAATCATTTAATCCTCGGGCTGTGTGGAAGAATGTCATATACCCCGGGACACCAGTTTGTGGTTTTCAAACAGGACAAATGGGTGTGGGCTGAAAATGTGGCATAACCACCAAGATAGAACTGAAATTGCCAAGCAGGAGACACAACTACACGCCCTGATTATAATCTGTTGCTTGGTTGCTTCCTACAATATGAGTTCATGACAGTTATCTATAGCATGTGTAGCTGAAAATAAAGAAGGGTTTAATGCATTGCTTCATCTACCCCTGCCAGTCCAATTGCAGCAAAGTGTGCCAAGAGATGTGCTAGACAGAAGACCCCAGAGCCCCTGTCCTGGCAGTATCATTGACAAGAGCAAGTCTTGCAAATGTTCTGGGCCTTGCTATCTTCGTTCATAAAATGGAAATAACAATACCAGCTCCATCTGCCTTGCAGAATTGTGCTGAGGATGAAAAAAACCAGTCAACAAGTATCCAAGAGCTCCCAGTGCTCCCAGAAGTGTAGACCCGAAGGGGGGCTTAAAGAGAGTTAAGAAAATACGTGGCCCAGAGTATTTCACAATAGATTTTGGAAGACTTGGAGCTAAAACCTGTGAAATAATGGTAAACCATAGCGTAGTATTTGCACAAGTGTTCAGTTACAGAATATAACCTATAATTCCCCTAAGGTTTCACAGGCAAGGGAGGGTATCCATGGAGGGGCTACGGCTGGGCTGGATCCTGAAAGATGAAGCAAAGTTGGCTGGAGAAAGAAAGGAAGGACAGGCGTTCCCCATTAGAGAAACTGCACCAGTGAAGACTGGAACAATGAGCAGGGCTATTCAAGGGACCATGAAGAGATTGGCACAAATGTTCAAAAAGAAAGGGAAAAGAAATTTGCAGGTAGGAAGAGATCTGATTAACGCAACAATGCAACCAGGTGAAGGAGGTATGTAAGCAAAAAGAGAAATAGGGGTCCAGGGGCTTTTCAAGCAACAGTGACCCAGTGTTTAAGGAAGATTGTATAGCAATTATTATGTAAGCTGGTAAGAGCTAAGAAGATGGAAAGCAATATGGAAAAAATTCTATTACCCACTCTTAGTAGTGGTAATGGAAACATGAAGGAAAAAACTGGAAAGACTAGCTGACTGGATACAAGGGATACAGATGCATGCTTATAGAGATACAAGGGATTAAAGCTCATGCAAGTGGTCAGCAAAGTCATGGGTCTTTGAAAGACAGTATACACTGACAAATTTTTCGGAGGATCATTTCAAGTAATTGTTCCACAGAGAATTCTGAATGCTATCAATTCATCAATTACAACAATATTTCCTCACCACAAACAGCTATTCATTACATGGTTCTGTAAGTGGGGTTTTTTTATTCTTTCCAGCATCAACTCCTGCTCTCCAGTTTTGCAATAAATGTTTATCATTGTGTCCTTTTTCTGTGTGTTTTTTCTTAATATGTGGATTTCTGAAGCTTGGAAGCACAATTGTTTGTAGAATCCATCCATCCTTTTTTGAATCAGTACACGATCTTTATGAATTTTAGTTACTGGATCTTAGTGGCAAAACACAATTCCAACTTAGTACACTAGATGGCAGGGAATAACTACTTTCTCTCCATCCCATTAAAAAAAAAAAAAAAATGAAAGCCACAGTATGGAAAAAAAGAAGCATTATGGCTCACATATTTCTGTTTGTCCTCAAAGCTTATATAAGAAAACTCAACTTTTATACATAACAGCTATCCACATTCCACTGAAAGTGATTGGGGGAGAGAGGGGTTCAGTATACTCAGATCTGAATAAGTATGCTTTGCTTTTGGGGGGTTTGGTGGTTTTGGTGGTTTTTGTTTTTGTTTTTTCAAGTTTTCTGTTTAATTAACTTTGTTTTATTTTGTCCATGTAGGAAATGGTGGAGGGAACAGATAATGAAAGTGGTAATGAAGACATTATGAAGTGAGACCATATTGATTATAATGCATTATTTATTAATTTATTAATTTTTATTAATTTATTAATAAAATTTTATTAAATTTTATTAATTTATTAATTTTATTAATTTTTGCAGGGCAGGGTAGGGGAGATCGGGTAGGAAGGGCACAGTGGGAATTTATAGGTGGAAGGTACACACGATCATGATGAATAGCAATGAGATTATTACCAAAAGCCACACACCATCACCACCAAAGAACCTTTGCCAGCCATTCAAAAGTGCCCAGACACCCCAGGGTTGAGAAACATTATCAAAAGTTACTTTAAGGAGACATTTAGGTTATGTTTCTGCTCCTGGATACAACTGTACTTAATCAACTTAGTAGAAAGAAACTAACAGTGAACTTCAAACCTGACTAATTTTAAATCACTTGGAAAAGTGGCTTTAGTCAACATCCTTTGTAAAACTAGGTTTAGTCAACATCCTTTGTGTCTATTTTGTGCAACACACTATACAGTGAGTCCTACCTTTACATTGTATAGTAGCTATCACGTCTACCCCAAAGGAACTTAAAATCCACTGAAGCCTGAAATATTTCCACTGAAATATTTTTCAATAATTGAAGAACATTCAACCTCCTCCTGCATGTTTTCTAACTGTATCTAGAAAGTAAAATAAATATTTTATTTAGTATAAAATTCGGATGAAAAAGCTCCTTATGATATTTTTAGTTATCCAGTTTTTCCTCCAAAAAAGTCAAGGAAGAGACAGCTATTTAAAGCTAATAAGCTCCTATTGAAGACTTATTTCTACGCATTTCCTAAAATCTCTGGTCGTTGTGAATAAATAGCTTTTTCCTGACCAACTCTACTAGGAAAAAGCCTCCAGGTTATTTCAAGGTATGCCTGCACGCAATGGGACCTCCACATGCTTGCTGTCCCCCTTTGAACTTCCTCTTTGTGCTCTATTTCAAGTGGAATGGCTGTTTCTTAGATGAAGGCAGTGCCATGAGGCCCTACTAACAGGCAGCACGGAGTGACAGCAAGCTCGCTGAGAAGAGAACCGCCCAGCCCGCTCTGACACTTCGGAGCTCGCGCGACCCGGCTTGGATCCGGCGCGCAGCTCGGCCCCAGGAGCAGGCGGCTTCGGGGCGTGCGGCCGGCCTGAGCGCGCGCTGCTCGGCCGCGCCCCGCCACCCGCCGTTCGCGCGCCCTCCCGGGACCGCGGCCGGGGCACGCGGCTTTCCGGGGAACTCGGGGTCAGTCTCCCTGCTTTCGTAACCGACTCTCACCGTTATTAGAAGACAAACTACCGTGGCCTATGGTCGTCTCAAGGTTTGGTGTGATTTCACTTTCCAGCTTTCCTAGCAAGGCAAGATCATCTGTGTGAGCAGTATTACCATATATAGGGAGAAAAGTGTCTGGTGAAAAAAAGAGCTCCAGAGAAGTCTGAGTCAGTGGCATTAAGTAGGAGTGCCTGCTGGGAGGGACAGGGCGAAATCTGCCCTTCAGCAGACATGATTACTAACCTGTTAAGTCTGCAGATGATTCAAAAGACAGATCAGAAAACGGAAGTGTTGCAAATGCCAGCGCACTCAGGGAAATCCAACTGGCATGAGTTATAAAACAGTCAGTTAAAGTTATTAAAATTCTGGAGAACTTGAAAGATAGACTTTGCTCAACCTTGATGTTTAAAAATGATAATTGTTACTACCTTTATCCCTATGTTTGTTTCACTTTTTATTGAAAAAAAAAAAAAGAAATATTCTAAATAGAAGCATTCCAGCTTATGATCTACGACAAAATGTCTGTGCCTTTGAAGCATTGCTATACGTATAAAAATAATGCAAATATAGCCATAAAACAACCTTGCTGGCAAGTCCAAACGTTTATTATAAATATGTATAGTAATGGCTTTGATGTTTGCGAGGTGATAGTTACTGGCAACCAAAAACTAGAACTACCAAGGATTTTGACCAGAATGTTCTCAAGAGGAGGGAAAGGACTTTTGGATGAATGTTTGGAAAAGAGTAGAAAGCTTTTGTGTCTGTCTGTTCCTGACTCTTCTGTTTTGCAAGCATGTGCGTACCTCACACTACCTCACTTTTCCACTCATAAAATGGTCGTAACATTTGTCTCTACTTATTTTTTAGCACTCTATTAAAATATGTAATTATGCCCCTAGGGTTTTTTGAACCCCTTGGAAGCAATAAATTCTCATTTTTAAAACTTACATATAGTTATATTATCAAGTGATAATAATTAATATACAGGTTGCATATACATATTTATATGGCTATATTGATTATCAGATTATAATAAGTCTGTCACTGGGAAGTTTAAACATCATACTAAATAACCAGCATGAGCCCATGGGTTTATTCTTGGATTCCATAAAGCTGGGAAAATAGGAGTATCTATTCTGTGCAAATCAACTAGAAAAATCCTTCTAAACCGCTGATAAGACTGAGTAAGGTGACATACATAGGAAGCCAAATAATCACCCAGGGAGCATCTTTTTTTGCATAAAATAGGGAGGAAAAAAATGTTTTCCTCTGAAACAATATTTTTCCACTACATAGACTATCTTTAATTTTTTAAACAGAAGTTAACATTCTCATTGGGGAAATTTTAAACAATTCAGAAAGGCACAAAGACAAATGTGAGTATCACTTTATAGTTCCACTCTCCTGGGAGACCAGAGAGAGAATATCCTGCCAGACCTCTTTCTAAGGATAGACACACACTCCCCCACACACATGCATGTACATTTCCGTATGGTCATAAGATAATGTTCTGCAATGACTTTTATGTAACTTTATAGAGTAATATATATAGATCAACCCCATTCCTTGTATTGACTGCAGCCATTGACAGAATACACGACAATGTATTTAATCTGTCTCCTCTTGAAGTTTTAAGAGTCCCCTCAGTGGTTTCCCTGTTGTGGGAAATGCTGCCGTGAACATCTTTGAATTTTTGCTTACCCAGGACTAACTATCCCCGCAAAGGTAAATTACATAAGAGAAATTTCTGGGTCAAAGTTTATACACTTTAAAAATACTGTTATAGTTTCAATTGCTCTTCCTTCCTTCAAAAATATTTCATGTACCCACCTACTACATTGTATGTGTCCGTTTTCTGTAGCCGTTGTCTCTGCTCCTGGAGCCATTCTGGTTAAGGTATGATTGACATTTTAACCATTTAGCATTATGTTCTTATGATCAAAGACCCCTCCCCAAATGAATCATCTGATCCAGCCAATCAGTTCCCTTTCCATGGGCTTCCCCTAGCAGGCAAATGGAAAACAGTGTTCCCTTTGCTATTTGCTACACAAGCACCTAAATACAGAACTCTGGAAAAGCTGGTTGGTATCCAGAGCGTAGTTTAGACATGAGCCACCCTCCTCACACCCAAATCTGAATGGTGGGGTTCCCACCCGCTTTTCTGAGTGTGCTGAAGCAGTAACAAGCATGCAGAGAGAGGGCTGGCAGGGCCTCCTCAGGCCTGTAGTCAGGTTCCCTACCAGATGCAGGAAAAAGATAAGGTGGATGAGATGAAGTCAACCATTTGATCATCTAACAGCCAGTGCTTCCTCTGTCCACAAGTACATTTGGCACAGAGAACTCTTCTGGAGAGGAAGCTAGGAAGGCCATGGTTGACAGCAGGTCAACCCGAGGGAGCACTGCAGAAATTCCCCCTCCGTTAACGTTGCTTCCTCCTCCTCCTCTCTTGATTGATTCTTTGTTAGACCAGGTTTCATGTGTTCTTTTCTCTTTTTATTGGCTAGGCAGTTCTACATGTTATTTTAATTCTACTAGTAATCATTATTATATTTTAACAAAGAAATGTGGGCCCACATTTCTCTGTCAGATTCTAACATCACATCAGAATTATGTTCTCTCCTACTTGGAGACCTCAATTGGGACATTTTGCAAGCTTTCACTTTTCCCTCCCTCCCTTACATTTTCCTTTACCAGGCTTTATTGAATAATCTGCCCAATTTTCCAGATGCTTTAATAATTATTTTACAGCATGATTTATTTTTCAAGATTACTTTAATTGCAACATACTTCATTTATCAAAAATTTAGATTTGGAGCACCTGGGTGGCTCAGTCAGTTAAGCATCCGACTTCAGCTCAGGTCATGATCTCACAGTTCGTGAGTTCGAGCCCCACATCAGGTGAGCTTGAGCCCCATTTTGGGCTCCATGCTGAGGGTGTGGAGGCTGTGTGGGATCCTCTCTCTCTCTCTCTGCCCCTCGTGGGATTCTCCTTTTCTGCCCCTTGCTCACTTGCACCCTCTCTCTCTCAAAAATAAATAAAAATGTAATAATAAATTTTTTTTTTAGATTTGAGTTTTATTGAATTTGTCCTAGTGCTGCCCTTTCTTGTATATTGTAACTTTTTAATTTCCTGGGATTTTTTTTTTTAATTTTTTTTTTTTAATTTTTTTTTTCAACGTTTATTTATTTTTGGGACAGAGAGAGACAGAGCATGAACGGGGGAGGGGCAGAGAGAGAGGGAGACACAGAATCGGAAACAGGATCCAGGCTCTGAGCCATCAGCCCAGAGCCTGACGCGGGGCTCAAACTCACGGACCGCGAGATCATGACCTGGCTGAAGTCGGACGCTTAACCGACTGCGCCACCCAGGCGCCCCTAATTTCCTGGGATTTTTACTGTGATTCAGTTTTTATTTATCCAAAAAGTGTACCTGGTTGGTATACTATTACATTGTGAATCTCTGAATATCTAGGATTCTGAATTATAATTCTTTTCCTTGTTAACTTATAGCCCTGGTAAAACCTGGCATCCCTCATAGTTCCTGATATCAAAAATGAGCTTTCGAAAAACAATTCCATCTTTGGTTGGTGAACATTTTCAGTCTGCAAACACAATCCTTTCTCCAGCTCTGAAGAATTATATTTTATTAGTTCATTAATTACTCATTTTCCCTTGCTTCCTTTCCTTGCATTTAGAACTCTGATTATTTTTAAATTAGACTTCCAAATCTGTTCTCCAAGATGCTCCTCTTTTCTCGTGATCTTTCTCCTTATGTGTGTGCTCTGTCAACGTCATTTGGTTTTTGGAATTGTTTCTTCAGTGTCATTCAGATTTTCATTTTGTTAATTATGGTTGAAATTTTTTTCAAAGAACTATTTCTTTTTTTTTTTTAAGTTTATTTATTTTTGAGTTTGAGAGTGTGAGCAGGGGAGGGTCAGAGAGAGAGAGAGAGAGAGAGAGAGAGAGAATACCAGGCAGGATCCGCACTGTCAGCAGAGAGCCCAACTCAGGGCTTGAGCTCACAAACTCTGAGTCCACGATCTGAGCGGAAACCAAGAGTCTGATGCTTAAATGACTAAGCCACCCAAGTGCCTCTCAAAGAATTATTTCTTTATTTCAGAGCGTTTCTTTTTCAGGAAAGCGTGGTTGGTTTGATAGATGTACGCATGTAAGTATGTATGTAGGCTCCATGCCCAACGTGGGGCTTGAACCAAGAGCCCCGAGAACAAGAGTTGTGTGCTTTACCAACCGAGTCAGCCAGGTGCCCTGGTTTGTTTGTTGTAATTGATGTGATATCCTCTCCAGTTTCACTGTGAATATGAATAAGAATGTTTCTTCCAGACTCTCTCCTGGTTCTTTCATAGAGGTTCATTTGTTCTAAACAATCACCTTGGTGCTTTCCTTTTGACCAGATGATTCTACTTATGTAGTTAGCGATTTGGTGCTATTGTCTAGCTTATTTAGTATTGTTAGCTGGTATGAGTCTCTGGTACTTTCATAATTCCTACAGCAGATTGCAAGATTAAAAGTCAGAGAAATGTGCTTCTGGGATTTCCGAGGAGGAAATGGTCTGAGAGTTGACAAATCAGAGTCATTGAGCCTTTCGTTAGATGGATTGGTGATGACGGCAAGGTGCAGGTGGTTTCCCTTCTAAGTGTACAGAGCAAACTGGTCTGGCATGCTGATTCTTTTCTATCAAGACAGGAAGCAATGGTGTCAAGGTGACAACTGGAATTGGATCTATTCTTCTGGCCAACTGGAGAGATTCAGACCGGTGAGGGCACTCCTTTAGACAATGCTCTGACCACAGAGTCCAAAGGCTTCCCATAGGAGAGGTGAACAAAACCAGATGGTCTTTCTTGTAACCTGACTCTCCCGTGTGCAAACTCTGTATTAGTTTTCTATTACTACATAACAAATTGCCACAAACTTAATGCCTTAAATTAACACATCCCATTATCTCATAGTTTCCATGGGTCAAGATTCCGGTCATGGCTTAGGTGGATCCTCTGCTGGTCTCACAAAGCCACAATTACGATGTTGGCCACAACTGCCGTTCTCATATAGGGCTCTCGGTCCTCCCGCAAGCTTAGTCGAGTTTTTGGCATCATTCTGCTCCTTGCAGCCATGTGACTGAGGTTCCTATTTTCTTGCTGGGAAGCACTCTCAGTTCATAAAGCCCCTTGTGGTCTCTTATCGCATGGCCCCAAAAGGCAGTTCACAACCTGGCTATCTGCATTTCTCCAGGCCCGCAGAAGCACGTTTCTCTGACTTCCAGTCTCCTTCCAGTCTCTATAAGAGGGCCTTATAAAATGTAATGCAATCAACGGAGTGACTCTTCCATCACCATTTGCCATATGGCATCATTTAACCAAGGGAGTAACTACCCATCATATGCAAAGGTTCATTCCACATTCCAAAAGAGTAGAGATTATCCAAGCCATGTATACCGAAGGTGGGACTCTTAGGGGGAAACCCTCTTAGAATTCTGCCTTTCACTATCTCAGACGTGTAAGAATCCTTTCCAGTTTCCACTGGAGGGGATGACATTTCTCCTTCTATGTTAGTTGAGTCATTTTAGTAAAGAACAGGATTGTAGGGGGTAGGGGAAAGGCCAGTTGTCAAGGTGTGTATTCAACATCATATTAAATTATCCAAATAATCATCTTAGCTTTCTACCTTATGAATTGATGTCTTTAACTTTTGTTATTGTTTTTACCTTTTAAAAAATGTTCTTCATACATTTCAACTAATTTGTAATGTAAATAAAATCACCTGAGAAATCTGAAGCAGTATATTTGTCCTAATTAATAGGCTTAATTTTTAGATCAGTTTTAGGTTTACAGAAAATCCAGCATAAAGTACAGAGTTCCCATATACCCTTGTATTTACCACTCTGCTCCAGTACATGCACAAACACACACACAGTTTTCCTAACATCTCAAATTAGTAGTGTGGTACATTTGTTGCAGTTGATGGGCCAATGCTGATACATTTATTATTGACTAAAGTCCATAGTTTACATTAGGGTTTACTCTTGGTGTTGTACATCTTATACGTTTTGCCAAACGCATAATAAGCATTTAACACGTATGCACATACCTGACATGTATCTATTATTAAATATCATACAGAACAGTTTCAGTGCCATATATATATATATGTATATATTAATGTTTATTTATTTTTGAGAGAAAGAGCGTGAGCCATGGAGGAACAGAGAGAGAGGGAGACACAGAATCTGAAGCAGGCTCTAGGCTCCGAGCTGTCCGCGCAGAGCCAGCACGGAGCTCAAACTCACCAACTGTGAGATCATGACCTGAGCCGAACTCGGACACTTGACCAACTGACCCACCCAGATGACCCTCAGTGTTGTATTTTTTAATAATTTTTATTTTAAATCAGATTTTTGTCCTGTGTGACCTTTCTGACCATTTTAGGCAAACGTAGGGTGTACAGACAGCCATGTCATGGGCTAGGTAGGGTATAACAAGAGACTTCTGTGCCTGCACAGAGGTTGGCCTGAGATTGATGCTATTCAAACTGATTACTAGGCATGATGTATTTCAGTCTGTTTAAGAAGAAACACAATCTCTGAGAAGGGAATTCCAAGACAAAGAGCAGTTTTGGTAATAATACCAATTTTGGTCCATACCAAAATCTAGTGGTACAGAAAGACAATGTGTTTTCAGAAATAAAATTATCTTGAGAATGCTCTTTTAAAAAACGCTGTCAAGATAATGAAAGAACTAGGAGAAAAACATTTCTTAAGACTTATCTGATAAAGGACTATTACCCAAAATAAACAAAGAACTCTTAACAATCAACATTAATAAAACAAACCAATCCAGTTAAAAAATAGGCAAAAAAACTTGAACAGACACCTCACCAAAGATATATAGAAGATATATAAGCATATGAAAAGGTGCTCTACATATATGTCAGGAGGGAATCACAAATTAAAATAATGAGATGCCCATACATATCACCAAATGCTGGTAAGGAAGTACAACAGGAACTGTCATTCATTGCTGGTAGGAATGCAAAATAGTATAGCCAGTTTGGAAGACAGTTTGGAAATTTCTTACAAAACTCAACATATTCCTACCATACGATCTAAGAATCACACTCTTTGGTAGCAAAGAGTTTAAAACTTATTTCCACACAAAAAGAATGAGCTATCAAGCCATTAAAAGACATGGAAAAAATTTAAATGCATATTGCTAAGTGAATATGCTAAGTGAATAAGTGCTAGTTGAAAAAAGCTACAAGCTCTCTAATGCCAATAATACGACATTCTGGAAAAAGCAAAATTATGGAGACACAAAAAGAATGGTATACGTGTATAATGGCATACAGTGGAATATTATTCAGCTCCAAAAAGTAATTCTACCACAGACTATACCATGGATGAACCTTGAAGACAATATGCTGAGTGAAATAAGCCAGACACAAAAGGACAATTATTGTATCATTGTATTATTATTTGTATGAGACACCTAGAATGGTCACATTCATAGGGACAGAAAATAGAATGGTGGTTCCCAAGTGCTGGGGAGGGAGGTCCATGTAGTTACTATTTGATAAGTACAATGTTTCAGTTTGGGAAGAAGCCAAAGTTCTGGTCATGGATGTGGTGATGATTGCACAAATGTTTATATGCTTAATGCCACTGACATGCACACTTACAAAAACTTAAAGTGCTGACTTTTGTGTTCTGCACATTTTGCCACAATAAAAAATAAATAAATAAAAGGAAAGAAGATTGGGCAGTGGGAATGGACACCTGGCTTCCAGAGCCATATCTGGCTGTTCTTACTTGACATTTAGCTGTGGGGTCTTTGGATTTTCCCTTCCAGGACCTTAAATCTGTAGTCATTCACTCACTCATTCATTCATTCAACCCATGGTTAATGTTTATTAAACACACACAAGAGTTTAAGTCACTCTAAAACTGAAAGAGTTGGAAACTATTGATTATAGGTCAGATGCAGTATAGATCTTACTAAAATCATCAATGAATGGGAATAATTGAAATTGCTTTTCTATTAAAACAGTGTAATTATTTGCTATCCTCATTCATATTTTTCACATTCAGGTCTAGATTTCATTCTTAAAGTGCCACAAATTTTAAAAACTAGCTAAATGATCTAACCTAGTAAATTATTTAGCAAGACAATTTTGTTTTCAAATATAATTCTACAGAGGTCACTAACATAAGAAAATATTAAAACTGGTACACTGCCTTCTTGTATAGTCTAAATTTTCATAATTGGGCCAAAGACATATCCATGGTGGAAGATTTAAGCATATTCATGCCCCTGACTTCCGAGGTTCACCTGAGCTTCTAGGAATTCAGAGCACAGCTTCAAAATCCATATATGCTCCTACCCCTTCATTCTACATAGTTAAGTGATCTGTGCCCAAAACACAAGTTTCTTCATTGTGATTTTCAAAAAGTAGTTCTAGGTTACAACTGAAAACTTGATAGTTTGTTCCTTTATTCACAATGTTTTAAATCTTGAGAACTGGAAAAGTCTACATGTCTATGAGGGCGGTATGGTAAATATGGTACAAGACTATGAACTTGGAGTCCAAAAATCTAGATTCTAGTTCTAGCTCTGTTGGTCACAAGATATGTAACTTAGGAAGAATCAGGTAACCTCTCTGATCTCCATGTTGTGTTATGTTTGAAAGTAAAGAGCGGCGGCTGGGTGGCTCAGCCGGTCGGGCGTCCAGCTTCGGTTCAGGTCATGATCTCGCGGTCCGTGAGTTCGAGCCCCACGTTAGGCTCTGTGCTGATGGCTTGGAGCCTGGAGACTGTTTCAGATTCTGTGTCTCCCTCTCTCTCTGACCCTCCCCCATTCACACTCTGTCTCTCTCTGTCTCAAAAATAAATAAACGTTAAAAAATTTTTTTAAAAAAAGTAAAAGATAGTGAGTAGGAGTAACTGGGTGACTCAGTTGGTTAAGCATCTGATTCTTGATTTTGGCTCAGGTCATGATCCCAGGGTGGTGGGATCAAACCCCACATCAGGCTCCATGTTGAGTGTGGAGCCTGCTTGGGATTCTTTCTCTCTCCCTCTCTGGCTGCCTCTCCACTGCTCACACACACACTCTCTCTCTCAAATAAACATTATATAAAAAAAAAAAGTAAGTTAGGCTCCTATTTTTGACAATAATATTTTGAGTGATAATAACTATCACTAAACTGAGTTTGAGTTTCAATAATATGGTATGTACATCTAAAGCTTTATGTTAATAAATGTTCAAATTTTATTAGCCCAGGTGTTTTTAATTTATAGAAAAAAGTGCTCCCTCCTTCCCCCAAAAACTAGTCAAGTACAATCTGTCAACAGGTTCACTCGGCAGGAATTCCTACAGATTTAAAATAACAACTACCTGGGGAGCCTGGCTGCCTTAGTCAATAGAACATGCAACCCTTGATCTCAGGGCTATGAGTTTGAGACCCACATTGGGTGTAGAGATTTCTTAAGAATAAAAAAATCTAAATAAATAAAAATAGCAGCTACTCTATTATCTCATTAGTCAGGAAAATACCATTTAATTTCCACAGTCAGGAAAAGATAATTTAGTGGTTCCCCAAATTTATGATCCCACCTACTTGTCACAGTTCAGATTGCATAGCTCTTTTTTCTTAACC
Organism: Leopardus geoffroyi; assembly: GCF_018350155.1. Taxonomy (NCBI): domain Eukaryota; kingdom Metazoa; phylum Chordata; class Mammalia; order Carnivora; family Felidae; genus Leopardus; species Leopardus geoffroyi. The sequence goes on along the minus strand of NC_059341.1, from coordinate 29,913,876 downwards.
AAATTTGTATTTGAAATCCAAGGTTTTAAAACATTAAATGATTTTTTTATTGAAGTAGTTTTATTAACTTAAAAGTTTTAAGCTGCATGCCTTGAAAAGTTTATTCCTTTTCTAGAGTGAACAGACGCACAAAACAGGCAAAAATAATTCCTATTTCATACTGATTGCTTTTGTAACCATCAAAATAATTAACATAGAATACACTCATATAAAATGTGAAATTCTCTTGCTTTGTCATGGGTGTGGAAAAAAAAATGCCTGTAATCAGAAATTAAAAAAAAAACAAACAAAAAAAACAAAAAACAGTGCTCCAAGACAGGGATTGGCAAACCAAGAACTGCCAAGTAAATCTGGCCTACTTCCTGTTTTTAAAAATAAAATGGTATTGGAACACAGCCATGCTCATTGTTTACACATTGTCCACAAGCGCTTTTGCACTTCGACCACAGGGGAGTAGTTGCTTCAGAAACCATATGGTTGCAAAGCCAGAAATATTTCCTAGTGGACCCTTTATAGAAAAAATTTACCCACTCTTGATCTGGGGACTAAGTGAGGAAAAAGAAAGTAGGTTCTCTCCTTTCCTGTAGTAAATGTATAATCAGAAGCTTCTAAAATATATTTTGTACTGAGTTGGAAAACAGGGTCCAGCCTAATGCTAATTAAAGCCTTACGTTGAAAGGTCACCCTGTGGTCGGTGTTCTTTACTGATGGATGACAGGAAGTGAGAGTTAGGTTCCTCTGTCTATGGGAAAAAAGAACGAGTAGCTCTGTTCAGATTTCTTTTACTTTTATTTTTTCTTTTTAAGGTTTTCATTTATTTTTCAGAGAGACAAAGCGTGAGCAGGGGAGGGGCAAAGAGGGAGAATGCAGAATCTGATGCAGGCTCCAGGCTCTGAGCTGTCAGCACAGAGCCCGATGAGGAACTAGAACCAATGAACCATGAGATCATGACCTGAGCCGAAGTCAGACCCTTAACCGACTGAGCCACCCAGGCACCCCACTGTGTCCAGATTTCTTAAGCAATATGATTTTTTTAAAGGACAACAGTAATATGCAAAAAACAATGGTATATAAACAACAGAAACCAAAATGATGTATATCTTTGCCACAAATTTTTGGATGGGTTTTTGGACTGACTATCACTTTTACCCTGAGAAGTTGCTTCCTTCGGACCTCAGGTTTTGAGACTACAGGAGGTTTGCAGGGGTATTATCGAGGCATATTTCCTATGTCCCCCCTCTTTGCAGCCTTGCGACACGCTCTCTTTTTGTAGAAGAAATGGTTTAATACCTCCTGTACAGGCTGACACCTTGGCCCCTGGATCTAATCAAGTGTGATGCTGGTCTGCTCTCTTCCTTACTCACTTCGTAAGCCAATCAGTTCTGTTTTATGCTCCTACCTTGGGTTGGGTTTTATCATCAAAACAATGCTTATCATCAAAATAATGCTTTGTCTGAATGGTCTCTTCAGCTCTAACATTTTGTGATTTTTCACTCCAGAAAGGTCATCTATGTGGGTGTGACACATGGTATTTAACATGAGATCTGCATTTAAATCGCAGTTCCAATATTTGTTAATCCTGTGAGCTTTAGATCTTCAGTTCCTACCTCTATAAAACAGAGACAATAATACATGCTTTCAAGACCATTGCAATGATGAAAGGCAATTATGTATTTGTAAAGCATCAGGAAGAGAAGAAAGGAAACAATAAATATGATAAAAGTGTTCGTCCAGTTCTTCTCCTCAACCAAATCAGGACTCATGGACTCACTTCTTCCTACTTATCCTAAGCATACTCATTCTTCTGGAATTAATTCAATTGCATCTGAGGAGTCTTCCTGCTACCCACCACTTTACTAAGCAAGATGCCAATTCCCAGTGATCTTACAACCCTCTGAGATTAGCACTTAATACTATTTATAGCCCTTAAGAATAACTTTTCACTTTATTCAAAACAGCAGTACATGTTCATTACTAAAAATATGGAAAATGTAGAAAAGTACAAAAATGAATATAATAAATGAACAAGTCAGCCACTTCCCATTCTTACAAGCCAGAAATAAGTGAGAAATAATTCCTCCCCTTCCTCTCTCTCCCTCTCTCTGAACCTACATGTATTAGTGTGCTTTTAGTGACAAGTCAGAAAAAATCTGGACTCAATATTCATTTGTCTTAAAGAATATGAAATAATTGGCTCACACAAATCCAGAGATAAGGTGACTTCTTAGGCAGTGTAATGCCCCAGATTTCGAATCCGAGACACCACCAAGGAGCCGATACCGATGCAAATGCACGAGGGTTTACTTGCAAGCTCGAGCTTGGGCCCAAGTATACCCGACACAGTGGAGCAGGGACTTGGACCCCTAGGCTAAGAGGGGTAGCAGTTTTAGAGGGGCCGGTGGCCAATGAGATTGTAACACACACAGAAAGTTGCATAGTCATGTCAGTCCATACGCAGGTGGCCAATTGAATTACAATTTATCCTATAGTAACTGTTTGAACTAGCCTATCACTCTGGTCAGAATTGGCGCAAGTGTGGTGAGCAAAAGGCGGGGTTTACATTCTTTGGCGGTTAGGGGTTCCGCATTCTGTGCTCAGCGGCTTGACTAGGGTGGGGGAGTGTCTTAAGCAATAAGTAGGTCATGTGGGGGTTATACATGAGATGGTGAGTGTAGCACAAAATGGAGTTAGTCTTGCTCTGCTTGTCCAGGGATAGGGGATTTTTGTTAAATTCCTTGGGTCCCACAGCAGGACTATTCATCAATAACTATTGAAACTAGTTTCAAATCAGACCAACAAGGAGCCGGAACCAGGACAAATTTAATATTCCTTAAGTGCTATTAGGAAGACAGAATGAAAAGCAGTCAACTATATCTAAAGAGTTAAAATAAGTGAATAAATTCAGCAAATTGGACATATGGGGAACTGATTATAGAGGATGGGCATTTGGTGAACTGATGTTCGGCCACTGACCTACAGCTAATGACTCCAAGGCTGACTGATCAGCAGATCAGCAGTGCTGCTATCTCTAGGGCCTTTCCATCTTCCTGTGTTCTCCTGGAATGTCAGCTCAGCCCCAGACACAGTGGCTGCCACGGTGCACTCATCATTTGCAGACTCACAAACATGTTATAGAAGGATCTTGGTTTCTGGTGTCTCTTTTCAAGATGGAGGAAAGCCTTTCCAGAAGCCTCCCTACCTTGAAACCACCTCACTGGGCCGAAATGAACCACATACCTACCTGTGCTCAACCAATTTCAGCCAAGGGAATTCACAGCCACCGTTGAGGATTCTTTCCTTTGGGCAGGGCTGGCACCTGACTCCCCTGAAGCACACAGCAATGCAGAGAAGGATAGAAAGCTCAATAAACTTGCGTTGTTAGGAAACAGGGAAATGGTATGAGTAGGAAATCAATGGTTTCTGCTACCACATCTTTTTTATTTAACATACATTAATTTCCCCATGACAACGAATGGATTGAAGACCTGATTTTAACTGAAAACATAACTGTATGAAAATATCATAGTTTATTTAACAAGTTCCTTACCCTATTGTTAGACATTTAGGGCAATTCAATTTTTCACTATTATAAATCATTCAGTTCTTAGTCCTGTCAAATTAATCCGTATAAACCCATCGCCTTAAATAATGCTGTTCCTCTTACTGAAGTATTATCACTTACAGTTAAAGATGCCCTTACATTTAGTCACATGTCATCAATGAATCAGTAAATGATTGTTCAAGAAATAGGTTTTTTGTGATGCCTGGGTGGCTTAGCTGGTTACACGTCCAACTTTGGTTCAGGTCATGATCTCATGGTTCATGAGTTCAAGCCCTGCTTTGGGCTCTGCAGTGACATGGGGAGCCTGCTTAGGATTCTCTCTTCCTCTCTCTCTGCCCCTCCCCCACTTGCTCTCTCTCTCTCTCTCTCTCTCTCTCTCTCTCAAAATAAATAAACTTAAAAAAAAAAGAAATTCTGGATTTGTAATATATATAGACTCTTAAAAGGCTAAAGCCTTTATAGTTGCTACTATGTTGCCTCACTTTTTCCTCTAACTAGCAGCACTCTTAGCCAATTTATTTCAACAAATATTTACTGATAATTTTGTCAAGCCTCATGGAATGAATAAGATCCAATGTCTGCCTTTCTGAGCTTGCAAGTAAGTTTTTCCTGGGTTAACTCTCAGCAGGTAAAGATCTTCATATTATCAGAACTCTCTGATCCATGTATTTGTCTGGTATTTATTACTTACAGTGTGCCAAGCCCTGTTCTAGGATCCAGAGGATGCCCTCATTAAACTTAGGAATATTCTTAGGTACTGAGAAAGAAGTCCAAGTGGATCTTTCAAAATTGTTGCTCCTACCTTTTGTTCCCAGGCCCTTTGTCACTTAGAAAGGAAACATCTGGCCTCCCTGCCTTTTTCTGAATATTCGAAGGAATAAATTCATGTGTATTTTCTCACCTTTGGCCTTGTCACTGATGTCATAGATAATGTGGCTATTTCAACAAAGGGCTCTGCCAGAAAATATAATTTGACAAACTGTATTTCCTGATGCAGCTTGTAGCTCACACACAAGGCAGGAAGTGCTGCTCCCCTCGAATTTTTCTGGCTGTGGCTGTGAATGACAAGGGAGCATTTGAGTGCGGCTGACCCAGGCATTCTCTGGGGACTCTGGCTATACTTGGTCATGAGAGGCCACAGAGAACTAGGCTCTGGCTTGGGTCTTCTGGTCAGTTTGGAATTTTTCAGGATAGAATTTCATCCTTGTAAATGGGAATTTAAATGTAAACACTTCTGCAGTGGCCCAAGTGAACCTGATTAAAAAATAAAAGATACAGGGCACCTTGGTGGCTCAGTCAGTTAAGTGTCAGACTCTTGATTTCAGCTTAGGCCATGATCTCAAGGTGGTGAGACTGAGACCCATCTCCACTCCAAGCTGTGAGTGGAGCCTGCTTAAGATTCTCTCTCTCTCTCTCTCTCTCTCTCAAAATAAATAAAAGATATAAACATTTCATTTTTACCGAAATAAAATGATAAGACTCTTTGTACCCTTTTGTAGTCCACCTAAAGCTATACGATTAATAAATTCCTATTTTGGCTCAAAGCAAGTTGGTTGAACAAAAAAGATCATGAGATGTGGAATTTTCGAGTTAGAAGGGCCCTTGAAAATTGTGTAGTCTGATGATAGTCAAACCTGGTGCCCATCCAAATGACATGGGGAGTTTTTCAGAATATAGATTCCCACCCACCCAACTGAATCAGATTCTCAGGGTATGGGGGCCCCCAGCCGAAAATCACTGGTCCAAACCTCTCGTTTCACAGATGAGGAGGTTTTGAACCAAAGAATAGTCTAGAGTCACACAGTCAGATTATGGCAAGAAGTATAACACATTTTGTTCATTCAAACATCAACTTGCTTTAGTTTATTACCCAAAAAAGGTCAGTGAAGACGGGGGAGAGGCACTCCTGGGAATCTTTTAAATCCTTGTAAAAAGATGAGAGGTCAATAGTGAACAGCAGAGGGGAAAAAGCAAGAGCAAATTCTGCAGAATCTCTCAAGGAAATGGTCAGCAGAGGTGGAGGAGGGGCGGGGGGTTGTCTGGGCTCACCGGTGCTGCTCCAGGACAAGCCACCCACCCCATCAACCCCACCCCAGCTCCCGCTCCCGCTCCACCCCCCTCCTTCCCTTGCACAGCACTGCAGAGCTGGAAGAGCGCCTGCGAATGGGATAAGCGGGACTGTCAAGTCATGATATGGAGGCAGGATCTGATGAATCAGTCCGCTGCCAAGAGAATCTGACTCATGACTTTGTAACAGTGACTGGCTCCCCACAGTGCTCCCAGCTCAGCACTCCCAGAAGGCAGTACCAGAGAGCAGCCCAGGGCTGGTGGAAACGCTGCACCGGAGGAGACACACCCACAGCTGGAGCTCAGGCCGGTAGCTTCGGGCTGCTCTTTTCTATTTTGTGCATTTACACACAGACCCTGGTGTAATCCTTGCCGCCACCCACCTCCTGCGTGAGGCTGCTTTTTTTAGTAGAAAATCAGCAGAGGACGAATTATTTTAATGCACGTTTTTAAAAACATTGTTTCTTTATTTTGAGAGTGGGGGAGGTGCAAAGAAAAGGGAGAGAGAGAATCCCTGCTGTCAGGGAGAGGAGGATCTCTGCTCTGTCAGACAACCCACTGAGCCACCCAGGTGCCCAGGCACATTTTTTAAAAGTCAGCCTTTTTTTTTTTTTTTTTTTTACCGTTTATTCATTTTTTTGGTAGAGACAGAGAGTGAATGGAGGAGGGGCAGAGAGAGAGGGAGGCAGAATCTGAAGCAAGCTCCAGGCTGTGAACTGAGAGCACAAAGCCTGACGCAGGGCTCGAACTCACGGACCATGAGATCATGACCTGAGCTGAAGTTGGATGCTTAACCAACTGAGCCACCCAGGCGCCCCTAAAAGTCAGTCTTAAATATGATTTATAAGGAGGATAAGTTGCTGGAATTGAGTTCTCCTGGGCAGTGGTTTCTGGAGCTTACACTTGTAGAATGGAAATCAAAACTCTCTTGGTAATTAATGAACAAGTATAAACTTTTTCTGGAGTAAGGGCTTCTTGATGTTTATTGAAGTCTCTTTAATATTTAAAAGAGAAGCAATTTCATCAAATGAGGATACCTGCAATAAGATCGTGTCAATCTAGCAAATAGGAAGGATGTATTAGGTTATTTTCACTCTTGTGTGGCAAGTTACAATGCCTTAAAGCCACACATTATCATTGTGAAAAGCAAAACTTAGTAGTCTGAGAAGCAAAATCCACAAACTATAATACTCCACATTTTCTAGGAACTTTCTTTTAGATTTATTTGTTTATTTTGAGAGAGAGAGAGAGAGAGCGTGTGTGCAAGGGAGAGAGAGAGAGAGAACACACAGGAGGGAGAGAGAGAGAGAATTCCAAGCAGGCTCCGTACTGTCAGAGCAGAGCCTGACAGGGAGCTTGAACTCACCAGCCGTGAAAGCAGGACCTGGGCCCAAACCAAGAGCTAGATGCTTATCCGACTGAGTCACTCAGGGGCCCCTCCACATTTTCTAAGCCTTGTGTTAGTGTAAAAACTTACTAGTATATAACTTTAATAATATTACCAATAGCTACAATTTACAAAACACTATGTGCCAAACATTGTGCTAACATGCATTTTTAAAAATTTAATCCTTACCATAAGCTTTTGAGGCGGAGATCTTGGTATCCGCATTTTACAGACATGATAATTGAAGCACAGAGGGGTTAAGAAACATGTCTAAGATTACACAGCCCTAGAATCAAATTCAAATCCAGTTAGTCTGATTCTCATGTTCCCATTTTTTTACAAATAAGCTCCAATGCCTCCACAGACATCCTTGGGACTCTGTCGGGTACTATAGGTGGGAAAAGCATAGTGTAATGGTTAAATATCCAGGCTTTGGTGTCAAGCACATGTGCTTTGCCTCCTGGTCCTGCTGCTGCAGAGCCAATAGCATCCGCCTCACTGAGCTTACCTGGCAATTACAAAATAATGATGTTAAGTGCATGAAACAATTCCTGGCTTTTAGATCTTGATTAATATTAACCATGATGACTATGGTCAAAAAGATGATGGTGGTGGTGACTACACAAGAGCCAGAACCTTGCCTGTTGAGAAAAGTCTCTTATTTCCACCCCCCCCCCCCCAATTCTGAAGTCTGAGGTCCTAAGAATAATGTTATACTGTCATCAGATTACCAGTTTCTTTCTTCACTCACCATCACCATTATCAAATCAGGAGCCGGCAATGTCATGCTAAAGAGCCCATGCTCTTTAGTTCATGCTAATGAGCAAGGGCTTTGAAGCCTGGGTAAGGTGTAAATCTTGGTCCTCATGTGCAACTTTGGACTAATCATGAAATGTCTAAACCCATATTTCTCAAGCTGTTTATGGAGAAGAATCCATTTTTTTCTTTTCCTTTCCTTCCTTCCCTCTCTCCTTTCTTCCTTTCTTCCCTTCCTTTCCTTCTTTCTTCCTTCCTTCCTTGTAATGTCCAATCCATTGTGGACCAATCCTTTTGCAAAATACAACAGAAATATCTTAGCAATGTCAAATTGCTATGAACATGCCTAAATGCCAGCTCCTAATTTCTGTCCTAACTTCACTGAGGACCATGAACAGTTTGTGGACCTCACTCTGAATCATGTTACTCTAAGTTTTTGTTTCACAATCTATGAAATTGGGACACTAATATTTATTTCATGTGGTTATTTAAAAAAATTTTTTTTAACATTTAGTTATTTTTGAAAGACAGAGCATGAGTAGGGGAGGGGCAGAGAGAGAAGAAGACACAGAATCTGAAGCAGGCTTCAGGCTCTGAGCTGTCAGCACAGAGCCCGACACGGGGTTTGAACCCACAAACCATGATATCATGACCTGAGCCAAAGTCAAATGCTTAACCTACTGAGCCATCCAGGCGCCCCATCATGTGGTTATTATGAAAAAAAAAAATGAAATGAAATAATGTAGATAAATTGCTTAGAACATATATGCCTGGCATATCATGAGCGGTGAAGAATTGGGACTCTCTAGGAGTTCATAATCCTGGCCTGTGCCAGAAACAGAAATAGAGAGGCACAGGAGAGGGCTATAAAAAGTGGACACCTCGAGGGTACCTGGCTGACTCAGTTGGTAGAGCATGAGGCTCTTGATCTTAGGGTGGTGAGTTGGAGCCCTACATTGGGCATAGAGCCTACTTTAAAAAAAAAAAAAAGTAGACACCTCAAAACTTAACTACGAGTTAATTTTCTCCTTATCTCTTTGGGCAGCCCAATCTCTCTTTGGGAGATATATCCCACAAATCCAGTTCTTCTCATGATATTTTAAAAGGGGTAAAGTGACTAGCCTGGGCCAAACCCTGAGTCATTGCCAAAGGCTTGTCCAATCTGAACTGTCAGCCTGCTGCCTGTGTTGCTCAGTCTAAACATTAACCCTGGAACATCGCTAAAAATAAGCAGTATGGACATCAATATGCTGTCCAAAAGCAAGTGCATTATGATCAGGATTTCACTTGTGGCTCAGAAGTTAAATAGCTCTCCCTGTAATGCCCAGCTAAATTAAATTGAGAAAATACTGTTGAAGTAACATATTTAATAACTGGGTAATTACTCCCTTGGTGGTATCCATTTGGCTTTAGGAGTGGGATAACTAGAGGTCCCCAAAGGGCTGGGGAGGAGCTGGTGCTGCCCTATAATGCCACCTAGCAGGACAATTCATATAATGTACAATAATAGGAAGATTAGGAAGTACAGCTGAATCACAGCAACAATTGTCAGCAGCCTCCAGGCAACATTCAAAGGCTCGGTCTCTAAGTGTTCAAATTGTGGTGCCAACATGAAATAGGACAAAGTCTCCTTGCTCATGGTATTTAACTGAAGCTGACACAAGCTGTGATCAAAGCACCAAAAAGAAAAAAAAAAAACATAAAAAAGGAAGATGACAAATATCTCCAACATTTGTCTGATGACTCAAGGCCTGAGTAATATCCCCACAATTATGAAGAAAAGTAACTTCATGAAAAAAGCAGTTGAGGCTTGCCTAAAATATCAGAGTAAAAGTGAGCTCTCGGAATCCAGATTTATATAAAAATTAAGTTTGTATCAAACTATATCCAATAATAAATATTAAATATTATTCCACCTAATAATATTTGTTACATTGCTAAATATTTAAAACACTTTCCATGGATTATTTATATTAGATAAGAAATCCTGGGGCACCTGGGTGGCTCAGTCAGTTAGGTGTCCAACTTTTGATTTCAGCTCATGGTTCGTAGGTTCCAGTTCAGGCTCCATGATGATGGTGTGGAACCTGTTTGGGATTCTCTCTCTTCCTCTCTCTGCCCCTCCCCCGCTCATTCTCTCCCTCCCTCTCTCTTTCTCTCTCTCTTTCAAAATAAATAAATAAACAAAAAAATCTTAATGAAAGTAGTATTTTACCTTTCAGTTCTGACATGGAAAGCTACAATATTGAAGAGCATCTGAGATATTTCTGTCAAATAAGACCTAAAAACACTTCCATATGAAGTTTGACTTCAGCTAAGATCTCACGGTTTGTGAGTTCGAGCCCCACATCAGGCTCTGTGCTGACAGCTCAGAGCCTGGAGCCTGCTTCATTCAGATTCTGTGTCTCCCTCTCAGTCTGACCCTCCCCCACGAATGCTCTGTCTTTCTCTGTCTCAAAAAAAAATAATAAAGTAAACATTAAAAAAAAATTTTTAACTAAATCTAGCCAAGCCCTCTCTTACAGCCCCTACATAAAGATGACGCTGTAGGTTGGTCTCAAGTCATAACCATGGATCTCAAGTCTAAGCAGCTCTTTAAAAGCTATTACCTTTTCCTTTGTCCTTTCGTGTAGAAATTTTGCTTTTCACCTTCTGGTTGTTTCCTTTTGAGCCATCCTGTATGTCTTTTGTGCTTTGGGTTTTGCCTGTCACTCTCATTACCCCTTTTGAATCACCTCTATATTAATTTCCCCTTTCTCCAGCCTAATTTCTCTGCCTCTCATAGTTGACTTTCAAGTCTTCCAAGTTTCATAAGTTGGAAAAAAGAAGAGTTATCAGTATATCTATATTTTTAGTTTATAAAACAAAATATTATTAAAAGTCCTTTAAGGAGAAAAAAACTAGGTGATGTAGATTGCACTTTCTAAGCAAACATACAATAATATCCAAATATAAAATTTGGAGTTGAAAATTCTTTTAAATCTCTACTGGCAGTGTGGCAAGCTCAAAACCAAACTGCAAATCTACCTGTAAATAGAGTCAATATCATCTTATTTTACAAATGACATTATGATTACAGAGTGTGGGGAAGGAATTTTTTTCAACTAGTTACAGAAGGTTCACAATTTCAAAATATAAGTGCAGGTTAACCTGACACTGGTAACATCAAAATCTAATCACATCTAATCAAAATGTAATCAAAGTGGAATAGCAACAAAGCTATTTCCTTCCCACCTATTTTTGCATAACATCCTGATTTACCAGCTGCAAGACTTTTAACATGCTTGAGACAGCAGTTGTAATTTACATCACAGGCCTGTCTCAGAGTAGTCAACCTGTTGATAATGCTGTGGGCTCAAATACATGTAATCTTTTACAAAAATAGTCATTATTTCTTGTAACATCTGAAAAAAAGCTTTCTGCTTTGCCATCCTAGTGCTAGCCAAAATGTTTCTTTTTAATACCCCAAGGGAAAGAGCACCCATACTTCTGAAAATCAAAAGGCCCTAGGGAGGGATAAGAAACCATTTAACTTGTGCCTCAGGCTGAAGTATGAATTGACTGCTTAGAGGCAAATAAGAATATAGCCTGTTTGTAAAGATCTCCAGAGATGATTATTTCACTTCAGTGACTAATTCCTACTGTTAAACAAAATTCACAGGAGTAAATTTTAAGATCTTAGTGGCTTTATAAAGAATTCATGAACCAGGCAGCATTCACGCGAGCAGATAGAACAGAGCTTGAATAAGCTGTACAAAATGAAAGACTTTTATAGGCAGATGGGAGCAGGGAAGTTACGCGAGACAAAAAAGCAGACTGGTTATGGCAAGGTCACTTTTCTTTAGGACATGGCAGGGGTCTCTTGGGCAGATTACCTAACTACTGGTGATGTGGTGATTTTTGATTGACTGGTTTAAGATTCCATTTCTGGGAGAGCCAAAACTGTAATTAAGTCAAATCTGGGTTTGGTGACGTGGGGCTTAGCATAAGTGACTCTATTTGGGGGCCTGTTGCCTTGTTTTTAACACTACTCAACAATTCTTTGTTTTCTTTAACCAGAATCCAAGGGCTGGGTTTATACTGTGCTTCCCCACTGGGAAGCAGCCGAACTGTACATCACCCTGGACATCACTGCAGTAGACTTGACATTCACAAGATGTATGTCAGAGATGGTCTGGGTATTCCAGTAGCACTAAAGCATTTAATTTTCATCAGGTGTTGGGTGTTTTCTAGCCATAGACACATAAAATCACCAGCCATTTAACTATCCCTGAAGCTTTATCTCTCACTTGAGCAATTTTAACTGGCTAGGGCATTTGCTTTTACTTTCTTCCCTACAGAACTACCTTCCCCCTCAAACACCAACAATTTTACATCAGGATGTTTAATTTATTGTAAACTTCCACTTTCTGTAAAAAATATATATATACTTTTGCCTTTTACTGAAGTTACTGTTTTCAGTGACAAAGGGAGAACAACACTCAGGCTGTGCTGAGCTGCGGCTGCTGACTCAGTCCTGAACACTTGCCTGCAGGAATCCAAATTTCACCTCAGCAAAGCTTACTCCAGTTTCTAGTCTAGTGGCTAAACATCAATGAAAATTGTGAATGTTAAACTGGGAACACCAGTAAGTGACTCTGATATCTCTGAAGTCAAATTTCCTCACAACTGAGGTGGGCTCTAAAGAGCAAAGACAGCCACTAAGACCCCGATTTAATGTATTCCCGTTTTTTTCTCACCTCTCTCCTATTTTTGCTTCCTGATTATATTCAAGTATAATCTCTTGAAAGATCTGCTCCTCATGTGCCAATTTTGGTGTGTAGTGTGTGGTCCCCAGGGACAGTATGGCATATGTATCATTTTACACAGCACCAAAATGGTTGAGTGCCTCTACTTTACATAACAGCCCAGTGGAACTTGACAAGTATTGTCAGTAACCAGCCTCCACTCCCCCTGGTTCAATAAACCCATTTGCTCTGTTTTTCATTTAGCTTTTAGTCCTTTAACCTTCCCAGTGGATCCTATCTGAACTTTCACCAAGTTAACTGGGTCCCACTGCTCTGACCTGATCAGTGTTATAGATAGCTTTCTGAAAGGACCTAACCAGACCATTCACACAAGTCATTACAGGACAAAACAAAGACCTCTTCAGCATTCAGGGTACTGAACAATGCCCAAAGATGGTTGCCACTGCCCAACCAGGCCAATGAGACTGGAAACGAGGTACATTTGTGGTATTCCAAGAGGATTTAACAACAACAAAAAAAAATTTAATGTTTGTTTATTTTTGAGAGAGAGACAGAGCACGAGCGGAGGAGGGGCCAAGAGAGAGAGGGAGACACAGAACCGTAAGCAGGCTCCGGGCTCTGAGCTGTCACCACAGAGCCCGACTTGGGGCTCGAACCCACGATCCCGATGTGGGGCTTGACCCACCAACCGTGAGACCATGACCTGAGCTAAAGTCTGACACTCAACCAACTGAGCCACCCAGGCACCCCAATATTCCAAGAGGTTTTAAAAAGAAAGGAGTTTGGGATGCTTGGGTGGCTCAGTCGGTTAAGCGTCCAACTTCGGCTCAGGTCATGATCTCACAGTTCATGAGTTCATGCCTCACATTGAGCTCTGTGCTGATAGCTCAGGGTCTGGAGCCTGCTTTGGATTCTGTGTCTCCCTCTCTCTCTCTGCTCCTCCGCTGCTTGTGTTCTTTCTCTCTCATAAATAAACATTAAAAAAAATAAAATAAAGGGAGCTTAAAAATGTGCCAGCATTACTATATTCATTACACACAGTATTTCATTTAATGATTACATTACACATATTATCTCATTTCATTTACTGTCCATAAGAACCTTGCGAAGGAGGTCATTATTCTCTTCATTTAACAGATGAAAAAACTAAGGCTTAGAGAGGGGGTGTTAAAAATCAGAATGAGAGTCCAGCTTCGTCTGACTTCAGAGTGCAAGCTTTCATACTAAATCATGCTGTATTGCATTCTACAGTGGGCAAAGAAAGACTTTTCCACCCCAGAAACAGCCCACTGGGGTACTCTGATGTCCTACTTAAATTATCGAAATGGTATATGAATCCCCATAACTTTGCAGAAACCCACAGCTTCTATTTTACCTCTGCTTCCCCAGTTTAGTATCACTTGGGAGCGTGGGAGAGGGGAATGAAAATACACGACAAGGAAGAGAGAAAATTGATATGGTACCAAAGATATAAAGCAGAATTATTTTTGAAAATAATTTTGAGATGCATGAATGGGATTTCTAGGAGGCTATATTCGAATTAGTAACTTGTCCATGTGGTTTTCAAAACTTAGAAATCTTGATTATAGAAAGATTTGGCTGCAATTTCTATATTAATGGAGTGTATAGGCATGCCATTTTCAGATTGACATTTATCAATGGCTCTACACTGTCACCATTCACCCATCTCTATCAAATCTGTAAACAAATGGTCTCTGTCTTGAGTTTATATAAATTATCTTATGCTGATGTTTTCATTTATTCTTTCCTTTTTTATTATAATTTTTCCCTCACTTTCTAATACATCAATATGATTTTGAGATCAATTCTGTTTTCCACAATGTTAGCTATCTACACAGATTACCTATAAATTAAAAATGAATCTTCAGTACTGCCTCAGTCTGACTCTTGTAAAAACATTTACATCTAGGGGCGCCTGGGTGGCGCAGTCGGTTAAGCGTCCGACTTCAGCCAGGTCACGATCTCGCTGTCCGTGAGTTCGAGCCCTGCGTCAGGCTCTGGGCTGATGGCTCAGAGCCTGGATCCTGTTTCCGATTCTGTGTCTCCCTCTCTCTCTGCCCCTCCCCCGTTCATGCTCTGTCTCTCTCTGTCCCAAAAACAAATAAACGTTGAAAAAAAAAATTAAAAAAAAAAAAACATTTACATCTATCTGGTTGACTGAATCCCTCCTCATAGAAGGAAATTCAACATTTTTTTTTTAATTACAGTATAGTTGGCACACAATGTTACATTAGTTTCAGGTGTACAACACAGTGATTCCACAACTACATGTTATGCCATGCTCACAAGTGTGGCTACCATTTGTCACCATACAACACTATTACAATACCGCTGACTGTATTCCCTACGCTGTACCCTTCACCCCATGACTTAGTCTTTCCTTAACTGGAGGCTTTCAACATTTTTAAAAAACAATTTCCCACTAATTGTGTACATAACTCATAGTTTATACACCATAAAATGTAGTCTCTTTTTTCCAAAAACTTATATTTTGTAAGGATGTCATTATAATCACCAGATATTATTTAATGTCCAGAAGGGTACAATTGGTGCTGCATTGATTTGCTTCAGTCCAAAAGCCAGGGTATTTGAGAGAATAAGTTTTTTTCCCAGAGATATCAGAATTTACTCTCTTGAAAGAGGAAATTTATTTTGAAGTAGGTACTTATATTCAGTTTGGGTGGGAGGAAGTAGATGAAGTGATCAATTTATATTTTTATGAATGTGTAATTTTAATAACTAAATTTAAAGTATAAAAATTGCCTTCCTTATTATTTTCATTAATATTTATTTACTCTGATTATGGTTAAATTAAAATTAAAGCTCTTTGGTGTGTCCATTAATTTAAAGAAAAACAACAGAAAAGATGAAGTGCAGTGGACAAATCTACTCAAGGCATAAAGTTAGAATAAGATTGGAAGAAAATCCAGGAAAATAAGGGGAGTTTTATTTGTTGAAATGGTGTAATTACATGTTTCAATTTAATAATACAGCATTCGTAATGTATGATAACTCTAAATTTATAAACACGCACAAAAGCAAGCCTACTATTTTGAATAATAATGTGTGTACTACCTAGGTTCAATAATTACTAATCTTTTGTCAGGCTTACTTCATCCATCTTTTTCTTTCTTTTCTTGTATTTTAAAACAAATCCCTGAGATATTCTATTGTTTCACCATTTTTTCATGTCCTGTCACTCTTAAATATTTCCCTAAAAAAAAGTTTCTTACATAATCACAATAGCAGTAACATGCCATCAAAAGAAATATTAATTCTTTAATATAATCCTCAGTCTATATTCAAAGTTCCCCCAGTTATCTTAGAAATATCTTTTTATACTTGGTTTGTTCATCAGGATCCAAATAAGTTCCACTCTGAATTTGATAGTTAGGTCTCTTAAATCCCTTCACCTTTTTAGGTTTTCTTTTCAAGATCTTTCCTTATAAAACTCAGATCAGTCGTCCTGTAGAATATACCACAATCAAAGATTTTTCTGATGCTTTCTTGCAGTGTCATCTAAATTGTTTTTCCCTCCCCTGTATTTCCTATTAACTTAAAGTAATATCTAAATGTGATTAGATTCTGCATCATTTTTTTTCTCTTTTTTTTTTGGCATAAATATTTTACAGGTAGTGCTCTGTACTTCACAATACATCACATTAAGGAGCACATGTCTGGTTGACACACTTTTAGTGATTCTAAGATGGACCTCTGAGTTCAGATGAAAGCAGTCAATGCTTCCAGTGTGTAGCTCTCCATTAAACGTTACCCTAATAGTTCTTAGAAGAATCAATTATTTCAATAGAGATTGTCAAATAGTAGTTTCCTACTTGTATCATTCCTCTGTAGTTCTCAGCTGTCATTCTTTTTTAAAAAGAGCTTTGCTTAATAAACACATCAATTTAGATACCTTGTCAATTAATTTATACAGGAAAGGGAGGATAAATGATTAAGTCTTTTGTTCTAATTACAGTTCCAGACTAAGAAGTTAGTTCTCTAGCCACCTCCAATGGCCTTTTCTTTTTTTTAAAAAAAATTCTTGTTTGTTCAGTTTTTTAACTTTCCTGTTTTTTTCTTTTTTAAAAATAATGAACTCATAAATTTTTATAAATTCAGTGTGTTTGAATCAAGTAGTCACTTTTCCTTTGATGATCAAATTGTCCCATTTGTAACAGTTGGAAGGGCCTTTTTAATCTGGATCCTATGTCCTTTTGAAAAAACCCAACTAATGCTTGATAGTTTCTTTGGTTTCTGGTATGCACACAAGTGCACACACACACAAACAGTCTCAATTCATCTCCTACATTTGCTATTTCAGGTTTGTAATCAGTCATTTTCCAAGCTTCTAACTGGTTGGGAATTTCCAGTAGATAACAATTTGGATACCGGAAGTATTCCTTGCTTCCAACTTATTACTGTTTCTACGCATGTCCAGTGTATTGAAGTAGGAAATACACATTTAAAAAATTGTGATAAAATACATATAAAATTGACCATTTTAACAATTAAAAAAATTTTTTTCCTAATGTTTATTTATTTATTTTTGACAGAGAGAGAGAGCACAAGTGGGGGAGAAGCAGAGAGAGAGATACACACACAGAAACCAAAGCAGGCTCCAGACTCCAAGCTGTCAGCACAGAGCCCAACGTGGGGCTTGAACCCATGAAGTGTGAGACCACGACCTAAGCTGAAGTTGAACACTCAACCAACTAAGCCACCCAGGCACCCCTTAACTATTTTTTTAAATTTTTTAAGTTTATTTATTTATTATTGAGAGAGAGAGAGAGAGAGAGAGAGCACAATCTGGGGAGAGGCAGAGAGGGAGGGAGACACAGAATCTGAAGCAGGCTCCAGGCTCAGCTGTCAGCACAGAGCCTGACTCAAGGCTCAAACCCACAGACCCTGATATCACGACCTCAAGCCAAAGTAAGAGACTTAACTGACTGACCCACCCAGGCCCCCTACCCCTTAACTATTTTGAAGTGTATAGTTCAACAGTATTAAGTTCATTCATATTGTTGCATAACCAAGCTCCAGAACTCTCATTATCTTGCAAACCTGAAACTCTATGCTCATTTGTTGTTTACAACTCCCCATTTTCCCAGCCTCCTAGCCCCTGGCAACCACATTTCTATTTTCTGTCTCATAAATTTTACTCTAGGTACCTCATACAACATTTGGTTTCTTTGTGACTGGTTTCTTTCATCTAGCATGATGTCCCTCAGGTCCATCCCTGTTGTAGCATGTGTCAGAATTCCCTTCCTCTTAGGACTGAATTAATATTCCCATTGTATTATGTATTATATGCCATATTTTGTTTACTCATTCATTCACCAATGGACAGCTGGGTTGCCTCCCCATTTGCCTGTTGTGAATAATGCTTTTAACATAGGTGTACAAACAGCTTTTGGAGACTCTGCTTTCTGTTCCTTTAGATATATAGATATATACCCAGAAGTGGAATCACTGGATTATATGGTAATTCTATTTTCCACTTTTTAAAAATTTCATTTATTTATTTTGAGAAAGAGAGAGCGCTGACAGAGCAGAGAGGGAGAGAGAGAATCACAAGCAGGCTCTGCACCATCAGCGTGGAGCCTGATGCAGGGCTCGAGCTCACGAACAAGATCATGACCTGGGCCAAATCAAGTCTGACGCTTAAATGACTGAGCATCTATTGTCCATTTTCAAAGAAACCACCATAGTTTTTCCATAGCAGCTGCACCATTTTACATTCCTGTCAACAGTCACAAAGTTTCCAATTTTTCCACCTCCTTGCCAATACTTATTTTTCTTTTTTAGTAATAGTCATCCTAATGGGTATAAGGTGGTATCTCATTGTGGTTTGATTTACATTTCCTTAATGATTAGTGATGCTGAGCACGTTTTCATATGTTTGTTGGACATTTGTATATCTTCTTTGGAGAAATGTCTATTTGATCTCTTTGCCCATTTTTTATTGGCTTGCTTTTACTTTTGTCGAGTTGTGGAAGTTCTTTTTTTTTTTTTTTCTGATGTTTATTTTTGAGAACGACAGAGGGACAGCATGAGCAGGGGAGGGAGAGGGTCAGAGAGAGTGGGAGACCAAATCTCCAGGCTCTGAGCTATCAGCACAGAGCCCAGTGTGGGGCTCAAACTCACGAACTGTGAGATTATGACTTGAGCCAAAGTTGGATGCTTCACCAACTGAGCCACCCAGGAGCCCCTGGAAGTTCTTGATATATTCTGAATATTACTCCCTTATCAGATATATGATTTGAAAATATTTTCTCCCATTCCATAGGTTGCCCTTCATTCTGCTGATTGTGTCCTTTGATGCACAGAAGTTTTTAATATTGATGTCGTGCAATTTGTCTACTTTTACTCTTATTGCCTATGTGGGGTTTTGTTTTTTTGTCCAACTAGTCTTTGCCAAATCCAATGTCATGAAGTTTTTCCCCTATGTTTTCTTCTTAGAGTTTTATAGTTTGGGGTCTTATGTTTATGAATCTTTGATCCATTTTGAGTTAATTTTTTATATAGTGTAAAGTAAGGATCCAACTTCATTCTTTTCCATGTGGCTATCCAAATTTCTAAATACTATTGGTTGAAGATACTGTCCCTTCCCCATTGAATAGTCTTGGCACCCTTGTCAAAAATCATTTGGCCATATATATGAGGACTTATGGTCTCTCTAGTCTGTTCCATTGATCTATATATGTCTGTCTTTATGTCAGTACCACACTATTTTGATTACTATATCTTTGAAATCAGGAAATTTGAATCTTCAACTTTGTTCTTCTTTTTCAAGGTTATGTTGGCTATTCAGACTCCCTTGAAGTCCAATACTTTAGGATGAATTTTTCTATATAAAAATTGCCATTGGGATTTTGATAGAGATTTTGTTGAATCTATAGATTACTTTGGGTTGAATTTTTACAATATTAAGTCTTCCAATTCATGAACAAGGGGTGTCCTAAAATTTACTTGTGTCTTCTTTAATTCAGCAATATTTTATAGTTTTCAGTATATAAGCCTTTTACCTCCTTGATTAAGTTTACTCCTGAGTAGTTTATTCTTTTTAAAGCTATTGTAAATGGAATTGATTTCTTAATTTCCTCTTTTGGATTAATGTATATACATACAAAAAAGATACAACATACAAAAAACATACAACTGGTTTTTGTGCATTGATTTTGTATCCTACAACTTTCCTGGATTTATTTGTAGTTCTAACAGGTGTGTGTGTGTGTGTGTGTGTGTGTGCATGAGTGAGAGAGAGAAAGAGATCTTTAATGTTTTCTACAAATTAGATCACGACCTCTTCAAACAATCCTAATTTTACTTCCTCCTTTCATTTTGGATGCATTTTATTTCTTTTTCTTGCTTAATTACTCTGTCTAGAACTTCCAGGACTGTATTGAATAGATGTGGTGGAAAAGAATGCTCCCCTGAGCATTCTTATCTTGTGATCTCAGGGGAAAAGTTTTCAGTTTTTTACCACTGAGTATGGGTTTTTCACAAATTGCCTTTATTTTGAGATGATTTCCTTCTATCCCTAGTTTGTTGAGTGTTTTTATCAAGAATCACATGGAATATTTTAAGGAATAAGATTAAGGATGAAGGCTACACTAAATAATTGTTTTTTAAGATGTTATTTTAATGTTGCTTTGTAATCTTCACAAGGTATTGAAATAACCATAATATTTGTTGTTAATAGTAAACAAGCATTTACTCATTCATTCAATTGTTTACTCCTCTGCATGTGTCAAGTACTTCTGGGAACTGGGTGAGGTAGACAAAGCAGTTACTCTCATGGAGTTTGGACTTTAGGGGAGGAATATAGAAAATAATCAAAGAAAAAAATAAATAGAAAAATATCAGATAGTGACTGGTGCCATGTGGAGAATTAAAATATGGCAATGTGATGGAGAGGGTTGGGGGAGACTATTCTAAATTTTAAGGTAAGGAAGACCTTCTAAAGAGGTGATAGTTAAACTGAAACCTGATAAGAAGGAAGTAGACATATGAAGAGAAAGCATTTCAGAATAAAACTCCAAGATAAGAACACACCTGGTGAAGTCAGACTTCACGAAACAGAGAAGATCAATGTGATCAAAGTACAATGAGCAAAGGGGAGATGGTTTAAGATGAGGTCAGAGAAGAGTGGTAGTTATTTTACCTTAAATGTAAACAGAAGCAATATAATCATATATGTAAAGCCCTATGTTAAACACAAAATCACTTAAGATATACTCACTGCCCTTAAGAAAGTTAGAATCTTTTTTTTTTTTTAACGTTTATTTATTTTTGAGATAGAGAGAGACAGAGCATGAACGGGGGAGGGTCAGAGAGAGAGGGAGACACAGAATCCGAAACAGGCTCCAGGTTCTGAGCAGTCAGCACAGAGCCCGACGCGGGGCTCGAATTCACGGACAGTGAGATCGTGACCTGAGCTGAAGTCGGACGCTTAACCGACTGAGCCACCCAGGCGCCCCAAGAAAGTTAGAATCTTATAAGGTCTCTAATAAAAAATATGTAACAGACCAATATTGGAATGTGTTTGAATAATCTTAGCTATGTTTATATGCTTGTTTACATTGATATATAACAATTAGAATCTCATGTCACCCTTTTCTTTTTGATATGTACATATCAAATATGTATATTTGATATATATTTATATAATATAATATTCATATATTATACAAATATATATTAAGTTTATATTTATACATATAAAGAGATAAACAAGAAGTAACAGAGGGAAGTGAAAATGTCACCTTACTATTATTGAAAATGCTGGTATTGAAGAACATGGCTTATATCTAGAATTACAGACTTATCTGCCTAGTCACAGCAGAGATGTAACAGGGAAGACAGTATCTCTATAAAGTTACACAAGGGATCAGCGATAGTAAAGTACAATGAACAAACATGTGAATCCTAGAGCCAGACTGCCCAGGTTCCAGTCTCGGTGCTCTAACTTTCTAGTGTTTCAGTGCAACCACTTGCTTCCATTTCCTCACCTATAAAATGTGGAAAATACTAATGTTACTTCTTATAAGGGATTATGCCATAATATGTTCTGCATCTTGTTAATAATGCACACATAATCTATATCAAGTATCTTTACATATCCATACATTCAGGTCCAATGCATTATTTTTTTTTTAAGTTTATTTATTTTTGAGAGAGAGAAACAAAGTACAAGCAGAGGAGGATCAGAGAGAGAGGGAGACACAGAATCTGAAATAGGCTCCAGGCTCTGAGCTGTTAGCACAGAGCCCAACGTGGGGCTTGAACCTGCGAACTGTGAGATCATGACCTGAGCCAAAGTCGGATGCTAAACCAACTGAGCCACCCAGGCGCCCCAACGCATTGTTTTTTTTCTATGCTGCTGATTGTTATATTCCATGGATATATTAGAATTTAGTTAATCAATTTTGTCTTTTCCTGAATGTTACATAGTCAGAATCATACTGGAGGTAACCTTTTTAGACTGGCTTCTTTCACTTAGAATTTGCATTTAAGTTTCCTTGGCTTGATAGTTCATTTCTTTTTAACACTGAATAATATTTCATTGTCTGGATGGACCACAGTTTATTTATCCATTCATCTACTGAAGGATATCTTTGTTGCTTCCTGGTTTTGGCAATTACGAAGAGTGATTATAAAACATGTGTGTGCAGATTTTTGTCTTGACATAAGTTTTTACCTCCTTTTACCTCTTTGGTAGACACCAAGGAGGGTGATATGGGCAGAGTATGTTTAGTTTGTTTGTTTTTTTTAATTTTTTTTTTCAACGTTTATTTATTTTTGGGACAGAGAGAGAGACAGAGCATGAACGGGGGAGGGGCAGAGAGAGAGGGAGACACAGAATCGTAAACAGGCTCCAGGCTCTGAGCCATCAGCCCAGAGCCCGACGCAGGGCTCGAACTCACGGACCGTGAGATCGTGACCTGGCTGAAGTCGGACGCTTAACCGACTGCGCCACCCAGGCGCCCCAAGAGTATGTTTAGTTTTGTATGAAACCACCAAATTGTTTCTCCAAAGTGGCTATACCATTTTGCATTCTCACCAGCAATGAATGGAAGTTCCTATTGTTCTATATCCTCACCAGAGTTTGGTGTTATCAGTGTTCAGATTTTGGCTATTCTAATAGGTGCATAGTTGGGACTTGTTGTAATTTGCAGTTCCCTAAAGACATATGACATGGAACATCTTTTTCATATGCTTATTTGCCTTCTCTATATATCCTTTGGTGAGGTATCTATTAAGGTCTTTGGTCTAATTTTATTTTTTTATATATTAAAACAAATTTTATTTTAGAGAGAGAGTGCATGAGTGGGGGAGAGGGGCAGAGGAAGAGAGAGAGAGAATCTTAAGAAGGCTCCATACTCAACACAGACCCCAATATTAGGGCTCCATCCCACAACCCTGGGATCATGACCCGAGCCAAAATCAAGACTTGGTTGCTTAACCAACTGAGCCACCTAGGCGCCCCTGGCCTATTTTTAATCAGGTTGTTTGTTTCCTTACTGTTAAGTTTTAAGGGTTCTTCATATATTTTGGATAACAGTCCTTTATCAGATATGTATTTTGTATGTATTTTCTCCCTGCTGATGAAATTGAAGTGTTTCATTTCCAGAGCCAATGATCTGAGTACAGAAGAAAAACAGTTTAGCTGACATTTTAGGCATGTGGCAGGCATAAGCAGTTCTAAATAGGGAATTCTTGTGATCATAGAGTGAAAAGCCTATGACATCAGCCAGAAACAATGCAGAAATCCTAAAGTAGAAAAGCCACAGGGCTTATTCTTCTGAATAATGTTATATGGAAAATATTCCTAGGAAATATAATTAAAGTTTATTTAGAATTGTTATCTAATTAAAAATTTATGATTTTTGATTAGGAAAATTTTTAGATATAATTTGAACGCATTTAAGTCCCAGTAAATAAATTGGAGATTTGAAATAACAAGGTTCTAGTTTCTCTTTGAAGGATCATTTTACCTTAAAAATTAAATACAAACACTCTTTAGTTGTATGGTTTGGTCACAAATGATTCTACTTTTTCTGTTCTACTTCCTACAGGTTAGATAACACTGCAGTGAATATCTTGTTATAACAAAATATTTGGACATTTATCTGATGATTAAAAAATTAGATAAGACTAACCAATATTCAACTCAAAAATCTAGGGCAAAAAAAAAAATTAGTCTCTTGGTCTGTAAAAGGGACTGATTGCATCTGGGATTAAAAAACTGATTCTTAATGTTTTGAGGTTAAGATCCCATTAAAACAAGAAATATCTGCAAAAATACAGAGCTGTATAAGTGAAATTCTATCTACAATTTTGGGAGTTAATGTATTCATGGGTTGCCTGTGTTGACATATCAATAACTCTGTCTTAAATAATATGTTATGGGGATTAATCTGGGGGAGGAGGGTGTTTTACTTCCAAACAAATATACCTTATATACCTTTCTATCCCTAATGAATCTGGTCTAAAATCAAGCTATTCTTAACTCAAAATAGCAAATTTTCTTGATACTCAAAAGTAATTAAATAAAGAAAGAAAATAACACTTTTATAGTCACTTGCCATAACTCACCGGTAGCACCACCATTTCCCGCACTGAATGACCCCGGTTCCTAAAAATAACTCCAGTGCTGTTCAACTGCTTATATTTGGCATATTCCTCATTCTTATTTGGGAAAGCACATTCCCTTCTCCAGCTGAAGAAACTCATGAAAAGAGCTGCTTAAAAACACTGCTCCCTCTGGGCTCTTAAAAATGTTCAGCATCTGAATGCTGGGAGAGAATGCTCACACCCAGCGGAGGCAATACTGGATGGACTGAGCAAGAGAAAAATGGGGATGCTATATATGGAAGACAGGAAGCAGAACTAGTTGAGGAAGACTCACTCGTAAGTGACCCATCTTTACAGTCATAATCCAGCAACTGTTATCTAGAAAAGGAAAAGCTTGGGGCGCCTGGGTGGCGCAGTCGGTTAAGCGTCCGACTTCGGCTCAGGTCGTGATCTCGCAGTCCCTGAGTTTGAGCCCTCGGTCGGGCTCTGTGCTGACAGCTCAGAACCTGGAGCCTGTTTCAAATTCTGTGTCTCCTTCTCTCTGACCCTCCCCCATTCATGCTCTGTCTCCCTCTGTCTCAAAAATAAAGGTTAAAAAATTTTTTTTTAGAAAAGGAAAAGCTTTAATAGCTAGCCTAGGTTATAAGGGACACATTGAAAATCAGGCCAGACTGTTCTGACATGTTCCACCCTACTTTTAAATAAGCAAAAAGTAAAGAACTAAGTAAAGCCTCAGGACAGGACAGTCAAATACACAGACACACACCATGTATACTGATGGTAGCTGTCTTGCTTCATGGTTGCTCTGGCAATTAGGGTACTGAGGAGTGTTGATGAAATCAAAGTCCCAAAGCCAAAAATACAAGTTGCAAAATAAATGAACTTCCAGTTTCTCTGCATTACATGATTATTTGCATGTTATTTATATATTTGGAGACAGAAAAAGAAGGAACTGGAAGGTCTGTCTCACCCTTTCTTATTTTTCAAAAAGCCAGTAATTCCCATGGCTGTTTTGTTTTGTTTTGTTTTGAACCAAAGCACACAGATTCACATTTTAATAGAGAGATTTTAGTTTCCTAGGAAAGGAAATGGAGTTATTTGTGATTAACCCAGGGGAGCGTGGGTGGCTCAGTCGGTTAAGCATCTCACTCGATTTTGGCTCAGGTCATGACCTCATAGTTCATGGGATCGAGCCTGGCATTGGGCTTGGTGCTGACAGCACAGAGCCTGCTTGAGGTTCTCTCTCTCTCTTTCTCTGTCTCTCTCCCTCCCTCCTTCTCTGCTCATGCTCTCTTTCTCTTCTCTCTCTCAAAATAAAGGTTTTTTTTTTTTTTAAAGCACTTCCATATTAGCATTTTAAGACATTATCAGAGACTTTTTATTCCTTCTCTCCCCATCCATTCATCTTTGTCCTTTTTATTTTTTTAATGTTTAAAGAGAAGTTATGATCTAAGTGGCTGGAGATGGCAAATGAGGAAAATATACCTAGGTCACTCTGTAGAAACAGTTCTTAGAAAAGTAAATGAAGACTCACCTAGCCGTTGTCAATTTGTTCCAGAAGCCATCACATACATTTATCATGGTATTTAAAACACAAGTCTTGTTGATCAACCAGGTTACTGTCAAAGATTTTCCTCAATTAAAGTTACTAGTAGGGCATTTTCATCAATACAAACTGCTTCATTTACCACACTCATCCCTACACAATTTTCCCTCCCTATCATTAATGTTAGAATTGGTTTTCACCTATAAACCTGGAACGTGATTTGCAATGTGTCCCTATGTATCCTCTTTGAATTTCTAAAACTATTTCTCATTCCTTATTGTCTGGACATTCTTATTTATTGGGCAACCACAGAATCTATCATCCATATCTTGCATGTACTTTTGGGAATTACGCATGGACAACAAACTGTGACTATCTTGGGCATACCAGGACACAAAGTCTCCCTGCTTATTTAAAAGTGATCTGGGGTTGGCGGGGGGGGGGGGGGTTGCCTGGGTGCCTCAGCTGGTTAAGCATCCAGCTCGTCATTTCAGCTCAAGTCGTGATCTCACCATTCTGAGATCAATGGAGCCCCGTGTCCAGCCCTGTGCCTGCTTAAGATTCTCTCTTCCTCTCCTTCTGCCCCTCCCTGGCTTTCCCACATGTGCTGCTCACTCTCTCTAAAAAATTTAAAAATAGAGGCAATCTGGTATATTGTGTGAGAGTGTGCCAGTCAGTAGCCAACACCAAGAAAAATTTGGTCTTAGGTATACTTCTATTCCTACAATGCAGGCATTCATCCTTTGTTCTAATCCCACAGGATCCCCTGATGATTATTGCACGTTGAAAATGATTTATAGATAAACATGTACTAAACTATTAGCCCACAAAAGTTTATACTATTTAGGGTTATTTCTACTCTCAAAGATTGAAAAGCTGTCAAGTTATCATGGGATGCCTACTAAACACATTCATATGTGAGAGGGTAAGTCCCAAGACTGCTCAAACTGCAAGGGAAAGACAGCTATCCACTCCTGAAGCCAACATCGGTTTACTCACTCCCAATCCTGTATTTTATAATCACGGGATTAAATACAACCTGCTAGTTCTAAAGGTCAGTAATCAAATTGTGATCCTGCTGCTTAAAAGAGATAATCAAGTTCCTAGAGAACCTTTAGTTTCTTTTGTGCCTCACTAAATATTAGTGGTTCCTTTCATTTATGTAAGCCTATCCTTTAATTATACATAGAAGTAGGATTAAATGCTGATTGAAAGGAACCTGAGTATCCAATAGTCTTTGCTGGTGAGCAACACTGAAACTTCACTTTGGAAAACGGGGTGAATACATTTCAAAGAACATATAGTAGTGTGGTGGCAAAACTAAAGAAAAGGCCAACTTTTAATTATCTGACATAATGACTTATGAGATAGAACACAATTCACAAAAATCGGGAGACAGTATAGGTACAATATAATTTGAAACATAAGCTACCAATAGATGTTCTATCATGATTTGATCTGGCAATGTGACTTGCACTATTCCTACTTACTAGGATTTCCTGTTCAGCATGGTAACACTGACCAACCCTTTCGTAATCATAAATTTTATAGTTAGCTATCAATTGATTAATATTTTATGAAATCACAAGTAGAGCCATACTCTTGACCAATCACTGCTTTTCTCAATTACCATATTTCTTTAATTTCTCCTCTTCAGGGCTCATAACTTCTGTACATAAATTGCTACTCACACTTCAGTTTAGCCAAATGGTCTAACCTATCCCAAGGGAGAAAAAGGACCTTTTTATTTATTCATTTATCATACATTAGCTGAGCCACTATTATGTGTCCTGGAATAATGTTTGACCCTGGGATTAGAGAGATGATTAAACTGCCCTTGAACTCATTTAGTTTAGGGTTGTACAAATCTAAACCTCGTAATTTTCTTTTTTTTTTTTAATTTTTATTTTAGAGAGACAGAGAGAGAGAGAGAGCATGAGTGAGGGAGAGGGGCAGAAGGATAGAGAATCTTAAGCAGGCTCCATGCTCAGCAGGGAGCTGAACGAGGGGGCTTGATCCCACAACCCTGGGATCGTGATCTGAGCTGAAATCACAAGTCAGACACTCAACTGACTGAGCTACCCAGGCACCCCTAAATCTCATAATATTCTTGTGGCAAAGAGTGCCTCCTCAAATCACATAAGAAAGAAAATTCTGGGAAATGTAGTGCAAAATCAGGCATTATCAATTATGCTTTATCTTTGAACTTCAGTCTCCCATGTTGAGACTAGGCCAATTCTTAGTAATTTTGAACACTGGTATAACCAAGAATCCAAGATTCTTTAAATCCAAGAATGTTGAGGTCTTGTAGCAGCTTTACTCTTGGGATAACAATAAACATCATTTAGCCTCATCCATTAAGTGGGAAAAATCAACCTCATCCCTTCGAGGTCTTCAGAGATTATCTAATCAACAGATTTGAATTTGCTGGTGAGCAATATGCAAACTTTCCATAAGTAGAATTATCTTATTTTATCTTATTTAAAATTGGCAGCCAAGGGGCACCTGGTGGCTGAGTCTGTTAAGCATCTGACCCTGGATTTCAGCTCAGGTCATGATATTCTGGTTTGTGGTTCTAGACCCTTGACAGGCTCTGTGCTGGCAGCACAGACCCTGCTTGAGATTCCCCCTCTCTCTCTCTCTGCCCCTTCCCCATTCGCGCACACACACTCTCTCTCAAAATAAACCCTTTTTTTTTTTAAGACTATAAAATTCACAGCCAAATGGGCATATCAGCTTCTAATTTTCCCCAAGTGAAACATTACTCAGTTTCATAAATCTCATTTGAACTCTATTCCCAACAGGGTGTTGCAGCTGGCCGGGCGGCATGGCTGTGACATTTTCTGTTAACAGGATGGCGGCCTGCCAGCAGCACAGTCTGAATTACTAGGTTTCAATATGATGTTGGTTGGTACAAGTTCCAAGCCTCTTATCAAAATGTGTCCAGCCATTCTCACAATGAATGTTTCCCTTCCATTTTAAATGTTCCTCCTCCAGCCCTCCTCTCCACCTACTAAAAAAAAAGTGAAGAGAAACAGACACTGTATTCTTATGGATGGAACTTTCCCTCCTTATTCCTGTTCCCCATAAACGGACCTCCAGATTAATCTAACAAAAGCAGATCCCCAATTTACCAGTTTTTTTTTTCTAAAACCTTCCTAAAATCCATCTTTCTTGGCATCGGACTCCTTCCCGTCTTCACCTTCTCAAAGACCCAAGTCAAGCAAACTATCACTCCAGAAAACAGTATTGGTTTTAGTTAACTGCATTCCAAAAGTTAAACGTTTTTGGCCCCACGAAGCCTTGTAGGGTGGGTGACTGTCTCGATTTGCCTGAGGCTGAAGGGGGTGCCAGGACAATCCAGGGCAAAAGAAACCCTTGGGTGTGTCCTGGGGGAAGCAGAACCTAAGGCCGAAAAGGAGCCCAGCCGCAGGTTCCCTGCGGCCCATCCAGCCCTCCCTCATGGTAAGGTATTACGGCTTGCCGGGGCCGCGCAGA
This sequence comes from Leopardus geoffroyi, assembly GCF_018350155.1. Taxonomy (NCBI): domain Eukaryota; kingdom Metazoa; phylum Chordata; class Mammalia; order Carnivora; family Felidae; genus Leopardus; species Leopardus geoffroyi. The sequence continues at coordinate 29,884,714 of NC_059341.1, read as the reverse complement.
GCTTTGGTGCAACACCAACGCCTCCGTCCCCAGGCATAAAAAGAAACTGAGGCACAGCGAAGGCCCGGCCGAGTCCTCCGCCCCGCCCCGCCCCCCGCGGCTCCCCCAGGCCCGCTCCCGCCCCGCTCTGCCAGCTCCTTTGTCCTGGGCCGCGGTCTTCCTGCCTCCTCCACCGCCTCCGCCGCCGCCTCCTCGCCTCGGGCGCGGCTGACGCGGCGGGGTAGGAATGCGTTTCCGGAGGGAGAGGACGGAGGCAGCGGCTTGGAGGAGCAGGATCAGCCGCACAGAGAAGGAGGTGCCGCGGGGGTCGTTTCCTGCCAGGGGGCGGCTCTGGGCCGCCGAGTCTCCTCCTCCCGCCCCCAGGAGGAGGAGGAGCCGTAGCCGCCGCCGCCCGCCGCGCCCGAGACCCGGGAGGCCGCGCCAGCCCTCGGGAGAGACCCTGCGGGAGCCGCGGAGCAGCAGGCCCGAGCAGACCGCGCCGGGGCCTGGACGCCGCCCGGAGAAGGTAGGCGCCTTGGGGGGCGGGGCGGGCGGCGGCCTCCGGGCTCCCGAGCGCGGCCGGACCTCGGGCGGTCCGCCGCGCACCGGGCCCTGCGTGTGGGACGTTGGGGCCGAGTGGGCCGCGGAGGCCGGGGCGGGGGTGCGAGCGGAATCCTGCCCGGGGCCGGACAGGAAGTCTGGGCCGGCGGCCGCGCTCCCGGCTTCTCCCGGGGCCCTTCCTCCCTTCCCCCGGCTCGGGCGCCCCCAGGGCGCTGAGTCGACCCAGCGGCGCAGCGAGTGGGAGGGTCGTCGGCCTGGGCGCTGTCACGTCGGGGCTGGAGTCCGCGGAGGACCGGGGCCCGCGACCGGCCCCTCGGACACATGCCATTCGTAGCAACCCTTGTCTGATTCGTGGCCTGGACCCCGTTGAACGAACTGACCCCACGCGGTGCCCGGGTTTCCGTCCGCCGCCTTGGGCGCGTGCAGGTGAGACGGCGAATGGGGGCAGGCCTCCCAGCGACTCGACGCTTTGGGACTTTGAACAGTCCTTGACGGTTTCCCTTTGTCTGGATTTCAGCGTTCCGTTTAGTAATTCGCTTCCAACTTCAGAAGTTGGGCCGTGGCCTTCAGGGCCTGTGGCCCGGGATGAATTGCCGGGTGGGCCCAAACAAAGTTGGCATCGTGGAGCCGCTAGGAAAAGAAGGCGCAGTGTTGGCATATATTTTTCTCCACTTCGTGTTTATGAAGGCCGCACTTGAGTGTCGGCTCCCTCTGCAGTGAGAGTCCTGGGCCCGGGCTCCCTGCCGCTCCGCAAGTTTGAGTGCCCGACCTGCCCCTGGTGCCTGTCTTACTACGTGTCAGTTCCTTTGCTTCCTAACGAGTTGTAGTTTTAAGAATATCAATATTTTATGCCCAAGTAGTTTTTATTTCACCAAATTTGTGCTTTTGAGTCAAAACCTAGCACCAGTAAATTACCCTCTTTAAGCTTTTCCCATCTGTAGATGGGATACAAGAATACCTACACTATAATAAAAGTAACTATTATTATAATAACGACAGTGTCAGCCATGCTTACCTATAAGCACTTTAAGTCTATTTTCTCATTTTATCCTGGAACCGATGCAGTGAGGTAGGTGCCATTTTCACCCCCATTTTACAAATGAAGAAACTGAGGCACAGGGAGCATAAGTAATTTGCCTGTGATCATCCAGCTAGCAAGTAGAGAACCCAAGGGGTCTAGCTCCAGAGCCCATGTTTGAGCCACAGGTAACTTTCCATAACTACAATATAGTTGTGAAAATCAAATGGAAAACAATTTAGAGTAGATAATAAATACAACTCCTTTTCATCTCTTCTTGGTGTATTAAAAATATTTTTTTTTTTTTTTAATCTGGGGATGTAATTAATAACATAATTAGCAAGGTTTCTTTGGGTCACATTCCACATAGATACTCATGTGGGTAGAATTACTGGGTTGTTATTTTTTGTTGTTTTGATGGTACAAAAATAACAATGCAAAATGAATTTTGATTAGGTGTTTTTCTTAAACTACACACAGCCTTTAGGTTATATTAATAGACCGCTTTTAGAAATGATTAAGAAATTTTAGTTGAAGTTTACCTCTTCTGCATTTGTGGAGAGCTAGGCTCAGAGGGGGTAGGACCCACTTAAGCGTTCCACTGCAGTGTTCATATTTTTAAATACTTTGAGTTCATTGATCAGTATTAAATGAGTGACTTAAGGTAATGAAGTGGTACATAGAAAACAGAGGAAACAAGTCAGTATTTTGGGGACAGGTCTTTGAGGAAAAAGCCATTTACTTATCCTCTAAAATTTGGTGTAAAATGGAAGATGTTATTAGAATGCTGGTTAAGAAGACAGGGGATGTGGTTAATACTTCTGCAAATGGAAAGCAAATCAACTCCAAATTAAGGCATCTGTGTTGACTTCACAGATCTAAAATTTTAAGTTTTTGTAATGTTGACTTTTTAAAAAGAATGCTAAATTCTATATTATTATCATTTTGTAAGACCCTCAACATTCTGTACATGAAAAAGTATAGAATCAACAATACTGAAAATTGCTAGATATAGTAATTTTAACAATCAGGTGCCTTTTTTCTTAATTTTCTGGTCAGTATAATTAAAATCTGGCTCAAATTTCCATCACTAAATGGATATATAGTTCTCTATATTGTTACCCATAAATTCCTAATACCAGGAGCTTCTCTGGGGACATCTTGTCACTTTGTAATAGAATTAATCAGTTTAATGTGATAATTTTAATGGGATGCTTGCCACATAATAGCTTTATTGTTTGACTTCTTGCCAGATAAATTGTGGCTTACAACATTGGTGGGGGGGGGCGGGTAGGGTAGTGTAATTTTCTACCTCCAGAAAATATTTTCTCGTTAATATTCTGTTAGTGCACTGGTTTGCTCTTAACTATACTGCTAGAATGATAAGATGAAACATCTTCTACTTGGTGAAAGTTGCAGAACTTTTGAATTCGAGATTTTCAGTTTCTGAATGTGTAACAAGTTGAATTTATCTGAGGATTTATACAGGCCCTTGTTAAATTTTAGGTTTCCCCACTCTGTGTGGAAAGTTAGGATGTGTCAGGTTGTGGGTAGAATCCTACAAGATTCTATTGTGCAAATATGTAAATATCTCTTGTTGTATTAGCAGGTCTATTCTAACTTTGGTTATATATTGTGGGATTTTGTCCTTTTTTGTTGTAGTGGGATGGATGGATTGACAGGGATAAGAGTAAGGGAGAGTGCATTATTCTTCAGGATCGTGAATGGTAGCAGTATCTATAGATGTAGAAAGCTGAAAAAATATTTCAGTATGTACTTGGGTTAAGGGAGGCACAGTGCATAAAGCCCGGAACATGAGCAGCCTTAGCGTATTTCAGTGGGTAGGTGAAAAAAATGTGGTATCTCTCCTCCAGGAGCCATGTGCAAAAGGAGCCAAATTATACTTTGTCAATTTCTTGTCTTTTTAAAGATGGATATTATAAGACTTACAGAATTGTTTTATTTATAAAATAATATTGAGTGGGTGTTTAGAAGTCAGCTACCTTTAAACTTTTGGTTTGTGGCCTTTAGTAAGGTTAACCATATTTAGCAGTATGCTAAAGCATTTGTACATCATCTTGAAATATGTATGTGTGAGTAAAAAGAAAGGGCTTCAAATGCCTACTACATACCTATATAAACACATACACACATGCATATATATATATATATCTTACTTATTGGATTAGTCTCATGTAGTCTCCAAAGTGCAGTTTCCTAGACTCCGGGGATGTGTAAAATAACTTACTGGAGCGTGGGAAGAACATACTAGATTTAATATTGTATATATATATTTTTTTTTTTCATTTAAAGTTTAACATTTTTATCATGACTTACAATCTTAACTGTACTGCTGTAGAAGTACATGAATTTTAATATATAAATAAATACGTACATATTTTAGGCATATGTTTGTTCAAAAATCTTTTCAGTAATAAAAGTGAGTGATGGAAAAGCTTTGGAGATCATTGGCATAGGGAATGATTTGGATGGGGTACAAGCGCTACTGTATTCAGGAGGGGGAATTGAGATTTGGTTTTCAAGGTAAGAGACAAGCGCTACTGTATTCAGGAGGGGGAATTGAGATTTGGTTTTCAAGGTAAGAGAGGTGAAAGAAACCCAAAGTGACACGGGTTTTTGGGTAGGTGGTGTCATTTGCCAAGATAGGCAGTATGATCACAAGGGGGTGGTACAGGTTGACTGGAGGGAGAGGAAATGATGCATTATAATACCGAGTGTTTTTATAAGTGACTATGGGACGTTGGTAGAGATGTCTAAGAGCGTAGTTGAACACACAGATTGGGAGCTCAAAATAAGAAGTCTGGCTGGGGGCTTCAGATTCTGGAATTCTTAGTCTACAAGGGCTAGTTGAAGCGATGGCCTGCAGATGAGACTACCAAAGGAGAGTGTGTAGAGTGAAAAGGGGCTGGACAGAAAGCCTGGGAACACTTACAAACTGTCCAGGGCTGGGTGGAGGAAAAGGAATCCAGGAAAGCATTTCCTGTCTTGTTTCTTCTCTTAATTCCTAATTCTTTTTGTGTGACAGTTTAGTGAGTGACTTGAGAATTCACAAGTTTTTCTTGTGGTTGACATTTTTGAGGTAAAGACAAAATGAGTTAGTAGTCATTTTAGACTCATATTGGAAGAGCAGTTTGATGTAATAAAGGCTTTGTAATTGAGAGGTGGGAAACTTGGGTTTCGGTACAAGCTCTGCCACTGAATCCCTCTGTGACCTTTGTTGGAATACTTCACCTTCACCTTCCAGGGCTTTGGTTTCTACAGCTGCACCATACAGAAGTGGTCAGTGTGTTTCCATCATTCTGTCATTCTGTGAGTCACCCAAGCAGTGTGGAGGGCAGCTCTCCTCCCGTGAGCAGCCATTTTCTTGTATCATAACCAGAGAGGACAGGTACTGTGCCAAATTACTGCTTTAAGAAAACCTGCCAGTGTTGACCAGCCAAATCTATGACTGTTAGTTTTTTGTGGGATGTAACTCTGTAGTATGTTACATTTTAATCTATCTGTGTATGGAGAGCCAGTTACCTGGAAAATGCTGTGCTGAGTGGAGGTGGAACAAGCAGTTGACGTGGACTTTGCTGTTGAGTGTATTGTCTAGTTAGGACAAGTTGTGTTTATTCTAGGGAAACATAACAAATACCAAAGAATACTTTACTCATTGTACTGTACCAGATAATTTTCTGTAATAGATTTTGGGAAAAGATCAGCATTGGCTTAAGTGGTTTTGGAAGGCTTTCTAAAGGAGCTTGGAATGGTATGAGCACAGAAATGGGTGACAGATGGGTGACATATTCCAAGGACACTGCAGGTATAAGGTAGAATTCAGTTTAATTTAGCAAAGTGTGTGTGTGTGTGTGTGTGTGTGTGTGTGTGTGTGTGTGTGTATCTGTTGAAGGCCTGGATTTTGTCCTCCAACTTTTGTCTGGTGTGGTTCACAGACGTGAGTATAGTTATAATAGACGTTTGAATTAAAACAACATGATATTGAACATCACTGAAGGTTTGTTATTTGCTGTGCTAGAAACTTAAATAAAGAATCAGAAAAGGAGTAGTTCTGCTTATTGTGGTGTGAAGAGATGAAGAGCCAATGAAGGCCAAAAAAAAAAAAAAATTAGCATTTTATTTTGTTGTAGGGTATATAGTTTCAGTGAATGAGGAAAGTACATGAAAAACTTACTGGGAATGTACCATTTGAAGTAGAGAAGTCACATTTGAATGTATAAATGTTTATTGAATGTGAGTATCTTAAGCTTTTGTACTCTTTGTGAAATTCAGAATAATAATTAGCTCTCCAATATCTTACAGTTAATGTACGATTTTCCTTTTTTTAGAGAAAGAGAGTGAGCATAAGCGGGAGAGGGGCAGAGAGAGAGAGAGAGGGAGGGAGGGAGGGAGGGAATCTTAAGCAGGCTCCATGCCCAGCGTGGAGCCCAGCGCATGGCTTGATCTCATGACCATGAGATTGTGACCTGAGTTGAAATCTGGAGTCGGTCAGGTAACCGGCTGAGCCACCCAGGCACCACTGTATGACTTATTTCATGTTATGATTTCAGTGCTTCCTAAAAGGGGTCATGGTAGGTCATATTTGATTGTTGGAGAAGGAGGTTGTAGTTTGAAAAATGCATTCAGCATTATATTAGGAAAAACAACAACAAAAAACACAATAGGAATGGATTTGTACTTGCTAAAGAAGCATGGATTTAAGAAGATTGAAAACCGTTTATTAAGTAGTCACTCAGGTTCTTATGTTTAGATGCCTATGACTAGTGAATGTGTTGCAGAGCAAGAAGAAAATTCAGAAATTAAGTAAAATGTAATCTACAGATAATCGTAATGATGTGTGTTGCTAAGAGCTTTCACATTGATCATTGTATTTAGATATTATTCCCACCTAGTGCTGAGTACAATGGGAAATTGATTTCTCCCTTTGTATAGTTTGTTTTAAAACATGTGTTATATATTTAAAATATATGTAGTGCTGTTCTTGTTCCACTCCACTACAGGGCAGAGATGAGCTGTGGCAAAAGATATGGTCAAAATTTATTAGAGTTTTGATCAAGAAAGAATTTTAGAGTGATCTACCTAAAAGTAGGTAAAATTACACAATTTGGGAACATAATTTACAATTCCCCTTAATGAAAGTAATGTGGAACAACTGTTACTTTCAGTGCTTATTGATGCTATTATAACAGGATGGTTAACATTTCACTTTTTGCTAGCTGCGTTCACAATAATCTTTGTAAACTTGCCCCATAGTTAAATTCTCAAACAAAACTCTTACTAACTTACTCCTTTCTCCTCCCAGGGAAGGGCCAAATCTATAGCCACAGGGAGTGTACAGAAGGAACAGCTTACTAGGCTGGTTTGAAAAATATCTTTTTTTTTTTTTTAACGTTTTATTTATTTTTGAGACAGGGAGTGACAGAGCATGAACAGGGGAGGGTCAGAGAGAGGGAGACACAGAATCCGAAACAGGCTCCAGGCTCTGAGCTGTCAGCACAGAGCCTGACGCGGGGCTTGAACTCACGGACTGTGAGATCATGACCTGAGCCGAAGTCGGCTGCTTAACCAACTGAGCCACCCAGGCGCCCCAGGTTTGAAAAATATCAATTGCTAGGTAATGTTTTCTCTTTTGAGTGCAAGGAGGATCTTGGAACAATTCATTTCAGGCAACTTTCCATGCTCATTTTGGATCAGCCTTTAATAATACGGCTTAACAGTTTTGTTAAAGTGTTTAGTTTCCTGCTTGTGTTTAAGTTTGTCCTTCTTCAGTCTTCGAGTTTATTACATGCCCCCTCGGCAGTTTTTTTTTTAGTTTAATGCTTGATTGTTTTTTGTTTGCTTGTTTTGTCCTTACCAGGTTAACAGTTTATTATAAAAGGATATAACTCATAAACAGCCAGGTGGAAGAGATGCGTAGGGCAAGGAACAGGGAAGGGGCAGGGAGCTTCTTCCATGCTCTCTCCCTAAATCTCCACAGTTTACCAACCCGAAAGCTCTGAATTCTTTTTTTTTTTTTTTCATTCTCACATAGGCGCTCCTTTTGGAAGGGTGGTGGTAGTCTACCAGTTACCTGTTTCCTAGATCACTATTGGTTCTATCATAATGTGTCTGATTGGCTTGAATTATTTTGAATTTGGTGTGGTTTTTCTCGTCCATGCTTTGCCTGCCATGTTGATTCTGTTGCTCATATTTAAGAGTTCTATAGGGATTTCAACTTAAATTTCCTCCCTGAGTTCTCTATGCTTTTCCTCTAGTTTTGTTCTTAACTGTTTTTGACTGATTGCTAGAAGACCTATTTGAGATTTTCTAAGTCTCTTCAAGAACATAATGAATTCATCTAGATTTTCTCCTGGAAGATTCTTCACTTCCTTTAACTTTTTCTTCTGTAGAAGTTTTTCCTGAATAAGTTCCATGCCCTTACCTGCCCCCCCCCTCCCCCCGCCAGCTGATTTATCTTTGAGGCTCTTTATATGCCAACATGCAGTATATCCATTCTTTATTTTTCCTGTGCACTTGTGGACTGGGTGGTAGGTGATGGTGATCTATCTTCCATATTCATGTTGCCTTGGAGAAGGTGGGTAGAGTACTTACTAGTAATGAATTTTGCTTCAGTCTGTTCAGTTACTGTCATTTTCTTAAAGCGTCTAGTCCCGTCATGAGCCGTTCTCAGGTTTCAAATCATTTTGTGAGCCTGTAGCTTTGGAGCAGACTAACCTTTGTTGTTGGAGCTCATTATCTTCAGGTTGATGCCACCTTTGGGTAAGAAGGGGTCAGTGCTCATAAAAAGCACTCCTTTATTCTGGGCGGGAATAGTGAATTATAGAAAGGTTTCTAGTTGAGACTACTGTTCTATTTCTCCGCATTAGGCAGAAAAAGACTTCTAGTGAGGTATTAGTTGCATCTTCACATTGGAGTTTTTAGCCTTTTTCCTATTTTCTCTCTCTTTCTTTTTTTCTTTTTTATCCTTTCTGCTAAGTTTTTGTTGATCATTAATTTTGGCTTATTGTTTGGGTCATAAACACTTTCATAGTCACCAGCACATACATCTTCCTGCCAGACAAAGGGAATTAAAATGTTGACTTTCAGTGTTCTTCTTGTAGGGGAAAGATGCTCTTGCCTCGGAGGAATGCGTCCTCCCTCTCACCCTGAAATTTGATGGAATAGAAATCAGTAGCATTTCTGAGCACCTTCCATGTGGACTTCCCCATCTGTCTGCTCTCTGGGGAGAAGTGGGAAGAGCTGTATGTGAATTCTCTGAGGCTTGCAGTTTGGCTCTGTGTTGTTTTTATGGTCTACATTGATATTTAATACTATTCTTTTAGAATATTTTAGATTTTAGAAAAATCTAGAGTTAGATTTTAGAAAAATATTTATTTTTTCCCTTTTAAAAAGCAGATACAGAAAATAATGATGGTGGGAGAGACTTGATGAATACAACTTTCTTATATTTTTAGGAGAGATTTATGATATACCTTAATGTAGGTATCCTCATCTTTTCTACCATTAAGGGGAAAAGATTTTAAAATGTTATGACATAGGGGCGCCTAGGTGACTTAGTTTGTTGAGCGTCCTACTCTTGATTTTGGCTCAGGTTATAATCTCACCAATCTCATGGTTTGTGGGACCGATCCCTGTGTCGAGGCCCATGTTGGGTTCTGTGCTGACAGCAGAGCCTGCTTGGGACTCACCCTCTGCCTCTCCCTGGCTCACATGTGTGCTTTCTCTCTTTCAATACATAAACAAAAAATTAGGACATAAAAAAGGAAGTAAGTTCTATTGTCTGAAAGAGCATTTGAAAAGTGAAAACCCTTAACTTTTTTTTTAAGTTTTATTTATTTATTTTGAGAGAGTGCATATGTAGGGGAGGGGCAGAGAGAGAGAGAGGGAGAGAATCCCAGCAGACTGTGCATTCAGTGTGGAGCTTGAAGTGAGGCTCGAACTCCCCAACTGTGAGATTAACCAACTGAGCCACCCAAGCACCCCACCCTTAACTTTTCTTATTAGAAACCTACTTATATTGAAAGCTTGAGCTTTTGAATCAGACCTAGGTTCATATTCCAGCTGTGTCTAGCTTTATCTGGTATAGTAGATATGTAATAAATACTTGCTGACTTGAATTTAATTGGTTGTATTGAATAAAAATGTACCCTTTGCAAATATTTGATAGGAAGAAATCTTTTGTGGATGACTTCTTTTTGTACTAGTTGGCTTTGGGCACCTTATTTTAAAACTTGAAATAACTGTAACTCACCATATTTTTAAAAGTAATTTTTCTATAAAATGTAATTGTTTAATTTCTATAAATTTAGTACATAAAAAGTTACTGAAGATGTTATATGTAAATATAAATGCCAAATGAGTTATTTGTGACAATGTTAAAAACATTAAGTATATATTTAGAAGTTTGAATAGAACATAAAATCACACTTAATTTGGTGGATAAAGGTGAGTTTAGAGTGGAGATTAAAATAATTATGTGCAGTTTTTGACAATGTATGTAGTTCAGGCTATTAACCACGAAAATGTTATTGTTTGGGGGAGATGTTTAAGATGATTTATTGTTTAAGGAATGAATTATGAGATAACTTTGCTACAAATTACCCTAAATCATCAAAACTCAGTGTATTGTGTTATTCTTGTCTGTGCCTGCTGTATATCTACTCTGGCCCTGTAAATGGACAAATAGATCTTCCTTTTGTGGAACTACAAACAGGACTACAAACAGGACTACAAACAGTCCATGAATGAAATCCCACTGGTGTAGAGCATTCAGATTCATGTTTCTACTGGTAAGATGTCTTTTCAGGGAAGTTTCCTTCTTTCAGCCTCTCCTAGGTTTGCTTCTCCTTGACAGAAGCCTCAAGTCTTCTATTTGTATTAGGTATGTTCTCTCCTACCCTGATCTTGTGTAAGGTAATCTGTGATACTGATGTTCATAAATAACCTGTATTTTGCCTAATGTAATATAAAACATTGAGATTTTGCTGCTTTTATTATTTTACATATAAATTGTTAGGAATCCAAGTGTTAGAACGTGTATTTAGTAGAATAATCCTTAGATGTGGAACCTAAAATAAGTCATCTAGTTATATTTAATTAATATGATAATTAGTATCTAATATTAAAGCATCTGATTAAACCTTATTGTTAAACAGCATAGAAAGGTTTTGATATGTCTCTGGATATAATAATGAACATTTATCTGTTCTTGGCAGTCGTGTTATTTCTAACCCTTATCCTTTCTTCCAAATCTTGTTTCCCCCCAATGTGGATCAGTCAAAATTTTTCTGGTTATAATTATGAATGAAAAAAAGCAAAATCTTCAAACATAGTTCAGAAATTTGGAGCTAGGCATTCTGTCCATTCTCTTAACTCTGTGCTAGCCTGTTACTGAATTGCTGGGCCTAACACACTCCTTGCCCTCCTTAAGCTTAACTGGTTTGGGTTTTGTTTTTGGTTTTTGGGTACCTCAATATTTTCAGTTACCTTTACCTTTAGTTTCTTTACTAAATATGAAGATACTGCACTTCATACAAAGAACGCCAAGCACTGACTTCCAGGAGATGGCTATTTATGAGACAGGTTAGCTTCACACAGCTAGTAGATGGATAAGAGCTACATGTACCTTAAATACTAAATTACAGTGTTGTTTTTTTTTTTTTAATTTATTTATTTATTTTGAGAGAGAGTGCACGTGTGTGCCAGTTGGGGAGGGAAGGAGAGGGGGAGAAAGGGAATTCCAAGCAGGCTGTGTGCTGTCAGTGCAGAGCCCTATTCGGGGCTCGATTGCACAGACCTCAAGATCATGACCTGAGCCAAGCTCAAGACTGATGCTTAACTCACTGAGCCACGTAGGCACCCCTTCAATACTAAATTTTTAAAACAGATTGTTTATATTTGATTTAGTACATGTAAGTGTGTCTGACTTAAAAACCCTCCACAGTTCTTGACATCATCAGGGTCTTCAAGAGTTCATGCAGATAAAACTCACACTCTTTTCTAGCTGTTCTTTTGAGTCTTTCAACTCCAGTGGCCTTTGAGCACTGAATTAGAGACCCCTTCTGTCCTCACCTCCTCCTGGCCTCTTCTCTGATTGCAGCCAGTGCTGCTGGGAACAGTTCGTTTTATGACTCACTTTTGGCTGACTGCAGCATGCCTCAGGTTCCTCTTGGGACCTCCCTTGTCTGTCTGTGGGGTGAGAAGCTGGTGCAGCCTTCTGGGCAGATGCACTGTAGTTCTTGGAAGTGTGGGGGAATTAATACTCCTTGGGGCAAACTTTTACCTGTGGGGACTAGAATTAATTAATGTACTTCTCCACATTGACCCTCTTCTGGACACAGTTTCTGTATGCTTCTCAAAACTTCTCAGCCAGATCAAGCCCCCAGGCACCCCCATGGTAAATAAGTCTCCTGAATTGGCTGTCTCGGTTCACTCTTTTTAGTATCTGTGTCTTTCCCTGGGGTCACCTCGGTAATAATAATCGCCTGCACTCCTGTTTTTGTCTCGACCTCTACTTTCAGAAGGAACTCTGGCCAAAACAATTGCCCAAAGCTGTAGCATCACTTAGACCTTTTTACCTAAGACTGCCTGTCTCTGAAATGATAAACCTGTCCTTATTTTCTAGCTCTCTTCCCTCCCCTGTTTACATGAGCCCCTTTTCTCTCACCTACCTGTTGTGCTCTTTGTTGTTAACTCTTTGTCAGCAACGCCAAGGCCTCCTCAGTGCCTGCCCTTGTTCTGTAAACCAATGGATTAATGCGGTGATTTCAAAGTGAAGTCTGAGAACCCAAGGGAAGTAGTCTCAGTGATTTGAGCTGTAAGAATTTGTAAAACAATGTTGTGCTTTTGTGCTAATAATTGTAACAGTATGCAACCAACATCTGGATTATCTGGTTGACTACCTTGTAACAGAGTAATTATTATTTTAGTGCCTAGTTTGTATTTGCATATGTAAATGTTGGTTCATAATGTGTGAGAGCCAGGACTACGAAGCATTTTATATCTAGCTTTAAGTTGGCTGTATATACTTAAATGAATTGAAAATTGGTATCACTAGGGTGTCTACAGTAACTATTTTCTATTTAGAGAGGATCTGCACATTAATTCTGAGAACTCTTCTGGGCTTCTGAGTAATGTCAGAGAAAAATGTCATACAATTTAATATAGTTCTGCAAAACTTTTTGAGCATTGACTTTGTGCCAGGTGCTTCTAGGTACTAAAGCTGAATAAGACACACCAAGCCTCTGTCTTGGAGCCCGGAGCCCATCAGGAAAGATGGGTGTGAGCAGGTAGTTTCGAGTGTTGCAGATGGGCCTTTGTAAGTCAGGGCCCTCAGCTCTGTGATGCTGCTATACGCATTCCTAGTGTCCTCCAGCCTTCAGCCCCACCTACTCCTGCCCTGCCCCTCCTGCAGAAGGGACCTAGGCTGCCCTGCTCTGCACTGACTGAAAGAAGCCCCTCTCCTTGGGCTCCTACACTCACCCGCACTCTGGATGCTCGCCCTCTCTGTGCCTTGGAGGCTCACCCTCTCCACACCATCAGTTACCCTCTCCTGTGTCTTCACCTCTCCAGCTCACCTCTTTTCTGGAGTGTTCTTTCCTTCAAAGTCTCCTCTGTTTCCTAGTTTCAGTTGTGCCTCTATGCCATCATCCACTGTTGGGTAATCATCTCTGACCCTGACCTACCTCCTGAGATGAGGATCTGTGTCTTAACTTCCCCGTAGGTGTCGTCCTCCCTTGCTTCCCCTTAGGCTTCTCACGTTTTGCAGATCTGTAGCTAAGACATTATTTGCTCCTCTAACTTCATTCTCCTTCTGCCTTCTTTGTTCAAAAATGGTGATTCTTTTCTTTCTCACACTTCCTTTTCTAGGCAACTGTCAGGCCCCACTGGGCTACGTCCTAATTGCACGTTTGTCTTCTTGTTCATCACTACCGTGAGTTCATTTAGGCCCAACCTCAGCAGTGAGAGCGGTGCCCATTTGTAGCTCTTGTCTTGACCCTCCTCCCCTCCCTCGCTGATTTTCTGCCATGAGTGTGTTGTGTGTGTGTGTGTGTGTGTGTGTGTGTGTGTGTGTGTGAGTGTATGTGTGTGGCATGTGCTGCTCCATCCTGTGGTGTCTCCCTGCTGTGTATCGGGTAGTATCTCAACTGGGCATGGCTGGCTGGCTGCAACCTAACTCCTCCTGCCTTGCTGTCTTCGGTTTCTCTTTTTCCCATCTCACAACTTAAGTTTCAGAAATGCATAAGTATGTTAAGATTCTTTTTGGCCTTTATGATTTTTTAAGATTTTAACATATGTACTTTAGAAAATTACAGGGATAAAAATATTCCTTCCCACAGACTAGATTTAGCTTACAAATAACATATAGATACATGTTTTCTAGTCTTTCTTCTGTAAAGCTAGAGCGAGACAATCCCAGTTGGGTGGTGAGGGTTGGGGAGTCACCCAAACATGTATGTTTAGAAATAAGATTGGAAAGAAGTTATCTAATTCTTCTCGGGACTCCATGACTTTGCACGTACTAACCTCTTGCCTAAAACACTTCTCTCCATTTGCCTGCCTGGTTCCCGTATGTCTGCAATTCTAGTGTTGCCAAACTCATGAAGCCACTGAACGTGGCTAGGCAGATTTTGGTGTCCTCAGTGCACTTTGTCCTTATTTTCATTACAGAAACCATCATATCATATTGTAATCATTTGTATTTTTGTCTTGGAATGGAAAATTCCTGAGACAGCAAATTTTGTATCTCCATATATGGCACAAAACCGGACATAGTTGGCAGAGGAGGAACTTCCAGAGCAGTGGGGGAGAAACCAGGAGAGCCTGAGGACTAGAGTGCATTAAGAAAGAATGGCGATGTGTATTAAGTGCTTTGTGTGAATTTTGTGGGTGGCAAACTGATGTATCTTGCAGAATACGTATTATAGGCAGTCAAGACATTTTTGAATGAATGAATGAATGAATGCAGACAATAAGATAAGGCCTGGAGGGTTCTCTTTTGCAAGAGCAGTTTCACATGCATGGTAGGAAATGGACACCAATTACAGCTGGTTGAGGAGGGAGTAGGGGATTACAGAATGGAGAACAGTATAGACAACTATTTCTAGACCTTTGATTTCAAACAGGAGACAAAAGATAGGATCAGGATAATGCCTGGAGGCATCTCTCCCTGTTGGCCCCTCATACTGAACTGTTCTGCATGGAATGCCTTTGGTAGGAAACTCCTTTGCTTGGGAATCAGTGGAGCACAAGCCTCACCTACCGAGCTTGTGGTTTTAGGCCCTAGTGGGCATCCAGGTAAATCCGAAGTGGATACTTACAAGACCACACTTGGAGAAGTGCTTCCTGAGGAGGTTCTGAAATGCTGCAGGAAGCTCTTGGGGTGTCCTTCTTCTCCCCACCCATGCAGGAGTATCTAGTACCTTCAAGAGCTGGATTGACGGGGAGGCTGCTGAATCTTCTGTGCCATTTCCTCCGCATGTCCTGCTCTCTGTGGCGCACTTTCCTCCTGGCCACTTCTAACCCGGTCTCTTCTCAGCCTTGTCTTCACTGCTCTTTACTCTTCATTGCTGCCTTCTTCTGTCTCCAGTGGCTTCTCTGTTTCCTTGAGGGAAAGACTGGCCTTTTACAGGCATAACCAGCCAATGACAGTGCCTCTCCGTGTCTTGTGAGTGTGCTGACCAGTCACAGGAGAGTTGACAAGTGTCCTTGAAACTGTTCTCAGCTCCTGTCCTGTTCTCTCAGCTGCTCTTCAACACTAAAGCCTTGTTCTGCCTTCTGGGTCTGGAGCTCTTCCAGAAGGCTGATCTCTGGCTTGTCAAGGTTTGCAGAAGGAAAAGGACAGGGTGGTTAAAGTAATATTTTAAAGGTACATAGCATAAGGTTGCGAGGCTGACTAATAATAGAATGTTTCTGTGACCTAGTAACTTTAGCTTAGTGGTAACCCTCTGAATTGTGTAATATTTTAAAAGGTTTTTCAAAGCAGTCTAGTGGTCATGAAGTAGCCTGAGGAATATCCTGAGGAAACACATATCAGCCCATATATGGAACAAATATTTGTTATGTTCTCTTTGTGTAGAAACTGCCCAGATGGTCCATTCATCACAGTCTTAATGTTCCAGGCCCTTTTGTCATAACTTTGGAATTGATAACATTATGCAAATTGCTTAGAATTTTAGTCTATGTGGATTTATGGCACTTATGTGCCTGTTGGATAGGCCATAGAAGGCAAACTGTAGGCATGGCCTGTTTCCATGACACTCTGCCTCTGTCAGTCTTTCGGATACAGTTACAAGTAATATGTAAGCAAAACCATAAGCTCGTGGCACAGCAGAACTTTCTGGTCTGAGCAGTGTAGAGTATGTAGCTACGCAAGTTATTCTTACTGCTCTTCTCTGGGAAGCCAACAGAGAAAGCTTAAACAGCATTTAACAGCAGAAGAGGCACAGGAATCCTGGGGTGCTCTGAGCACAATTTTGAACCACTCTCCCAGAGCAGTGGGAATAGCATCCTAGAATAGAAGCTTTTGAAGCTAGAGGTTTTTTTAAGAAATGTTTTTCCTACTAAAGGAAATTTACCAAGACAGAAGAAAATCTAACACAGTTACGCAGCCATAATTGTTTTTATGAAGAAAGTGAAAAGAAGAAAACACTATGACAGTTTTAAGACAAAGAAACTTATTATTTTTATGTGTATGTACTTTATGTTTGTACACGGTAATTTTTACATACATGTCATCTGAATATGTACTTTACATTCAAAATCATTTTAAAAACATTTTTGGTCTATACTGTATTTGGTTTTTGTATTCTTGTGGGAGAGGCAGATATTCATGCATAATTGGCTCCTGGTCCAAGAACAGTAAACAGTTAAAGGATAGGGTTAGTGACCTGTGGCGAGACCCATCTTTGACCAGCTCTGCTAAAGTGTAGATTAATATTATGAAAATGGAAAATAGTCCTATACCTAATGGGTGCAGGTTGGGATAATTCTGAATAATATACAGGATAATACTTAATTTTTCTTTGGAGATTCTGGGAGACATTTAAGCCTCTGTCAGGTCTTCTTAAGCTACCCTCCTGAACTTTTTCTTTTTAGGTCTCATTTGTAGATCTAGAAATTACAGGGAATTGAATGGAATATTTCACTAATCCCATGCATAGAAGTTGATTTTATTTAAAAAGATAACTAATTCTAGGAGATCAGACTCAAAAATTAAGTCAGGCCTTCCTTGTATAGGATGTTGGTCTTAGCCTGAGGAGAAATGGAAATTATTGAAAAGTTGTAATCAAGGGGGTGAACTGTGAGGATTTCGACAGGTTCACTCAAAATTCAGTATTGAGGTAACGGAGGCATCTGGATGTGGCTGGCTGTGTGGCCCCCAGAGGAGCCACAGAGGGTAATAGGCATAGAGAGAGATTCCGTGGAACAAAGACTGTTAATAGCTTTTATGGTGTTAGCAAATACTTGGCACTTTTTTGAGCACTGTTAATTAGATGTTAAAATATATTTGATAGGGAGAAAGGCAAGAATGGATTCAGGGATCTGGCACGGAAACTATTGTAGAGTAAGTAAAAGATAAGGTAACTGGGAAGGGGAGGTGGTGGGAAAAAGGATATAAAGAAGGATGGCAGAAGAAATGGTCTGAGAGGTATTATGTTTATGAAATCAACAGAAGATAAGATGACTGGGAATGTTTTGTGTTTAACGTGTTATCTTTTTTGTTATTTTCTTAATATTTAGCCATGTACATTTTGTATTTCAGATGAATTTACAACTGATTTTCTGGATTGGACTGATCAGTTCAATTTGCTGTGTGTTTGGCCAAGCAGGTAAAAAAAAAAAAAAAAAAAAAAGTTTTCTGGTTGTCTTTTCGTTTCAGTGTCTTGTATTACTTCTTGATCAGTTAGATTCCATCATGCTGCTCCTTATGAAAGCCCTGCAGCGCCCCATCTCACTCAGGGTGACAGGCAGTGTTCTCACAGGGGCCTGCAAGGCCCTTCGGCATCCGGCTCCTCTCGCCGCTACCACCCAGAATAGAGATAAGGCCAGTGGCTAAGGAAATGCCGAAGCGACAGGAATACAGTACGCTGCAGACAGGTCTTTTAAGATTGTAACAGAGTTTTAAGTGAGCAGAGAGAAAGCAAAGGTGTGTAATGTATTAGAAGAAAATAAAGTAAATGTGTAGGATGATGGATTATGAACAAGCCATTACTATCACAACTGACGTTCTAGATGTTCTCCCTCTTTGATCATAAAATCTTGGCAAAATGTTGGCATTATCTAGAAGATGAATAAAAAGTAAAGCTGAAAATGCATTTAATCCTCTTACAAACCATGGTGCACCCACCTCTGGAATAATGGATGTGTAGTTCCCTCCTCCAAATCTCAAAACATACATTACATGTGACATTTATTTGATGTTAGGACAGGAAGGAGTTACTACATGGAAAAATGAAGGAAGAAACTTTAAAGGAAATTATTGATAATGTTGATTTACTTAAAACCAACAACAACATAAAATCTCAAAGTGTGTAGATGTCAGAACACCATCATCTTCTCAACAAGATGAGAAACTCAATAAAGGTTTAATTTCATTAGCATGTATAGAGACCTAATAAAAACAGATGAATGCCATAGAGGAATCATTTGCAAACAAAATTTACAAAACAAGCGGTCAGTAAAATATGGTAAGAATGAAACCTTAAATAAGTGACAAGTGAATTGATACTCTAATTTATATGGGTTAAGTGAGTAAAAGATTTTTTATATTAAAAAAGTACTTGGAGGCACCTGGGTGGTTCAGTCGGTTGAGCAGCCGATTTAGGCTCAAGTCATGACCTTTTGGTTCATGAGTTTGAGTCTCTCATCAGGCTCTTTGATGACAGCTTGGAGCCTGGAGCCTGCTTCGGATTCTGTGTCTCCTTCTCTCTCTGCTCCTCCCTGCTCCTGCACACTCTTTCTCTCTGTCTCTGAAAAACCTAAGTAAACATTAAAAACGATTTTTTAAAAAAGTACTTGGTGCTTGCTGAAGGTTTGGTGAACATGGTATTTTGTATACTGTTTGTGGGATTATAAATTTAAATATTACTTTTGGATAGAAGTTAGTGTATATTAAGAATATTAGGGGCACCTGCGTGGCTCAGTCGGTTGAGTGGCCGACTTCGGCTCAGGTATGATCTCGCGGTCCGTGAGTTCGGGCCCCGCGTCGGGCTCTGTGCTGGCAGCTCAGAGCCTGGAGCCTGTTTCAGATTCTGTGTCTCCCTCTCTCTGACCCTCCCCATTCATGCTCTGTCTCTCTCTGTCTCAAAATAAATAAACGTTAAAAAAAAAAAAAAAAAGAATATTAAAAACATTAATAGTTTTCCACTCAGTGTTTCTATTGTTTTTCATCTGTGATAAGGAAATCATTCGAGTTTTACATTGTGAGAATGGTCACCACAGTGGGTACATATATGTGCATGTATGTTTATATTTGTGTTTGGAGAATTTGTGTGTGCACGTGAGCAAGTGTGTGAATGATGCACTTATGCAATTGAAAAAAATCTAAATTTGTCCAACATTAAATAGGGTACATTAATATAGTGTAATATATAACCATTAAAAGGCATATTTTTGAAGATTTTTTTTTTTTTAAGTTTAATTATTTTGAGAGAGAACATGAGTACCAGAGCGGGGTAGAAGCAGAGAGAGAGGAGAGAGAGAATCCCAAGCAGGCCCCATGCTGTCAGTGCAGAGCCCATCATAGGGCTCAATCTTACGAACTATGAGATCATGACCTGAGCCAAAATCAACAGGTGGACACTTAACCGACTGAGCCACCCAGGCTTCCAGTTCCAAAGAACTGGAAATGAAACAGGATAAAGTATAAAAAGTAGTATGCAAAATATATATTCTCTGTATAAATAATGTCTCTGTGTGGTTCCTTGCTATTTTTTTTTTTTTTTAATCTGTCTTTATAGAAAAAAGACTGGAAAGAAATACACAAAAGTGTTAACAGTAGTTATCTCTTAGGGAGTGGATTATGGGTGATTTTTTTGTTTTTTATGCTTTTATATATTTTCCAAATTTTCTATTATGGGTATATGTTAGGTTTATAATTAGAGAATACACATTGGAGACAGACCATGTTAGTGCTTACCACATGAAAGGCATGCTGATCCTTAGGTAGGTTCAAAGAAATGTGAGACATACTTTGGACATAGAGCTTGAAAAATCATGAGATTGTGGACTGGATGAATTGGGCTTTTCAAGTATTTACATACTAAAAATAAAAGGAAAGCAGTTGCAGATGCTTCTGGAGGTGTGGATATGGAAGTATGAGTTAATTGAAAATAAATAATATTTTACCCAGTTGTAAGAAAACTGACAATTACAACCATCAAACAATAGATCCAGAAATTATGCCTTTGAGGCAAAGAATAAGCGTATAGATTACTGGTACGTAGTCTGCTATAGAAGACAAGAAAAAGATCACTATTTTTTCATGGGTCTCTATGCCAAGGTAATCTGAAATCACCAGTCTTCGGAGTACATCTGGATCAGTTCAGTAACTATTATGTAACATAACATAACGTAATGTAACGTAACATGATGTGATATGATATGATATAATATAATATAATATATAGTATTATGTGTAACAATATATGACATATTTTGTTATTCATATTTAACGTTTATATATGTTGCATTTTAATCATTTTTCATTATTTTCTCTCTTGAAACTTCAAGTAAAGTTGTCTGTTCTTTGATTCTCCTGACAGATGAAAATAGATGTTTAAAAGCAAATGCCAAATCCTGTGGAGAATGTATACAAGCAGGGCCAAATTGTGGATGGTGTGTAAATTCAGTAAGTAAGATTGCTCAAGGCATTTACTCTCTAGTCATTTACTGTTGCCCAATTTTGTACCCTCACGAAATGTTAGATATGATTTTCACTTAAATCAGTGTTTATCGAATAAGTATCAATTCTGTGTCTAACACTATGTGATGGTCTGGAGGTGTGCTATTTATTTAAACACAGTAGCCACTAGGCACATGTAGCTATTGAGCACTTTAAATATGCTCCAAGATGTTCCAAACTGAGAATTACTGTAAGCCCCAGATACATCCCAAAGTTTGAAGACTTAATGATTAAAAAAACCATTAATAATGTTGAAATGATAATATTTTGCATATATTGTTAAAATTCGTTTCCTGTTTCTTTTTATTTTTTTCTTTTTGTGTGGCTATTAGATAATTTTAAAGTACATTGGTAGCTCGCCTTTGTGGCATGCATTATATTTCTGTTGAATAGCCTCCCATAAATCCCTAGCCATTTAATTTGATTGTTGTAGATTTTTCTCTTTTTTTGACAGGAGAGGTAGAAATTAACCTTCCTAATTATATTTGAGTTAAAACTAAAATAGAATTGATTTGCATCCTAATAAAAGCCCATTGAGGTTAGGGTTTAAATTTTATTCAGTGGTCATCTCTGTACATTGCTTACTTGATACCTTTCACAAAGCTTACTAATGTTAAATGAAAAAGTAAATATGAATGAATGAATCAAAACAGAATAAAGGGAAGTCATTTTGAGGATTTATAATTTATTCACAGGGTAAGTAATATCAGAAGGTCAAAGGTTAATTGCTTGATTTTAGTCAGACATTTGACCCCACACATTTCAACTGCCTGTTTCTAGCTGTACGTAACTGGTCAAATATCAGATATTTTGTATGGTTTAACCATATGAAAGGGAAAATCAGAGGTTTTTGTTTTGCTATTTCAAAGTTTTCCTAGTGAAACTTCTGTTCTCATAAAAATGGTATTCTGGAATTCAGTTGGAGACAGTGGAAGAAATAGGGAGTGCTCTGAGTTTTGTCTCAGGCAAGGCTTACTTGCCAAACTGTTCTTAAGCCTTTGATATTTGTGGCATAATTCTTAAATTATTAAAGGGTATTTCAGAATGTGTTTAGTGAAACTTTGAGTGTTACAGTCTTAAGTTTTCCACGCTAGGCTCCTGTGCTTTGGTAGTATTTTAGGTTTGATAATACAAGAAAGTAGTTCAGCTTTGAATTATCTGACCTTTGGTATTCCCTTCCAGGTGTTTTTCTAGTTACATAAATGCTCTTTATGTAACTGATCAAAAAAAAGTGATCAAAACCATTGTATATTCTTTGTATTTAAATATCCTCATTACACAGCACTGTGAAATTTGTAGATAGTAAACAAATACCATATGAAATTGAAGATAAAGTGACCCAAAATAAAAGGCATTTCCTCATTTTCCCAGTGTCAAAATTAAAAAACAAAAAAAACCCACTCTGGCCTAGTACAACTATATACAATTTTTAGGGATATATGTGAAATACTCAAATGTCTATTATAATAATTGATTGTTATAGGTACACATTTTGAAGTGACACATACCCACCCATACACTAAAGTCATTGTTTTTCTCCTCTCTCAGATTTCATGAAAAATTTTTATTCAGAGATTTTACGTGCATCTTAACAGCAGTGTTTTTGCTTTCACTGAGATACTTCTTCAGTCATCTGATAATATTTTTATTTCCATCTAATTTGTTTGAGGTATAACACATTTTGAGGTCATATCACTACTGGAAATTTTACCCCAAGCCATAAGTACCATTTATATACCATTCAGACCTTTTTTATTTTTATTCTTTTAAAATGCACTCTGTGGAAATATATTCATGACCTTGTCAGGTAATCAAATTTTACTGTGATTATTGTTTTGTATTGTCACATAATCACTACCGTGATTATTGTTTTTAAAAATAAATTTTAAAAGACTTATTTAAAATACTAGCCAATACTTGAAATTTTTTCAAACCTCGAGGAATACTTAACTAATTCTGTGTTAAGTTTCTTGGTCTCCTTTTTAAAAATTGTATCATTAATTGAGACGTCTTCAGGCTAATGAGAGACTTATATAAGATTTTTCTAAGGGAAATTTTGGGGAAAAAATACTTGTCCAGTATTTGGGTATATACATTATTAGTGGCCATTAAGCATTCTGAATAAGTGATTTCACTGAAGAAATTCCTTTGATTAAATACTTATAATTTTTTTTTTTTTTTAATTTTTTTTTTTTTTTTTCAACGTTTATTTTTTTTATTTATTTTTGGGACAGAGAGAGACAGAGCATGAACGGGGGAGGGGCAGAGAGAGAGGGAGACACAGAATCGGAAACAGGCTCCAGGCTCTGAGCCATCAGCCCAGAGCCCGACGCGGGGCTCGAACTCACGGACCGCGAGATCGTGACCTGGCTGAAGTCGGACGCTTAACCGACTGCGCCACCCAGGCGCCCCAAAATACTTATAATTTGAAAGTGGGACAGTTAAAATGTACATTTAGGTCAGTCCTAAATATTACCAAAGTAATAAATTATTAATAATATATTAACAAAGGTATTACTTTCCTAGAGAATGAGTTTGTTTGTTTTTAAACAAGAGCATATGATTTGGTTGAAGAGGGTATTTTGTTTAAAAACCAAAAATGAAGTGTGTTAGTTGTGTCACTTGATTTTTGCATTTAAATATTGCATGTTTGCAATTATGATTAAACAGAATATTTGGCTATTATACTTACTATTTATACCTATATTTTGTATGTCACTTAGACATTTTTACAAGAAGGAATGCCTACGTCTGCGCGATGTGATGATTTAGAAGCTTTGAAAAAGAAGGGTTGCCATCCAGATGACATAGAAAATCCCAGAGGCTCCAAAGATGTAAAGAAAAATAAAAATGTAACGAACCGTAGCAAAGGAACGGCAGAGAAGCTCCAGCCGGAAGATATTACTCAAATCCAGCCTCAGCAGTTGGTTTTGCAGTTGCGATCAGGTACAGAAATCTAATTGCATGAATACCTTTATTTCAACAGGAGCTTTTTGGCAACTTTATATTTTCCATCAAGGGGTTTTCACATATGGACTGGTACTCACATAGAAATGTGGAATGTGTCAAACTTTAGAAATTTGTAGCAGACATAGCAATCTGCAAGTCACATATACTTGAAATAATAAAGGTTGCCTCATGTTCAAAGCAAATTCTGTTAAAGAGTCAGAAAGTATTATATTTAATGAGTTTTAAAAATAAAAGTATCCATCCTGAGGTATAATTACTTAATATACAGACAACATTCTAACCTGTGTTTTTCCTTGTATTTGTTTAATGTTGTGAAAATAGTAAGTTTTTATGAGAATCTGTGGCAGTCCTGCACCTGAAAAAAGAAAGAAAAAAACAAGCCTTCTTCCTCCACTTCCCAGTTTCCATCCCTTTTCTCTCAACAGAATGGTGCACACTTGTGGTCTCCATGACTTCCCCTCTTGAGCACTTTTCAGTCTGCTTCTCTACCTGTTTTGGCAAAGCTCTACCATCACTTTGAACCACCAAACCTAGTGGATCCCTGTCAGGGCCTTTTTTCTTCTTTTAACCTTTCTGTACCGTTGCTTGAAACTTCTTGAAATGCTCTCCTCTTGGCTTCAGCAGTAGCACTCCTAGTTTTTATCTCTTAACATTACTTTCCAGTCTCCTTTTTGTGTCTTTTTTCTTCCTTCCTCTTTGTAGTGCAGTTAATTGTTGCTTTTCCCTCGTAACTTTAAAGCCATTTGTGTGCTGTAACACAGCCTTTCTCCTAAGCCCCAAACACATTTACTCAGCTGCCTACTAGAATCTGTATAGAGAACATCCACAAGTTAACAAGCAATGAGTTTTCACCCAAACCTTCTCTTTCTTCTGTGTTTTCTAAATGCATTTTACCTTCTGCCTCTTTTATCCCTCCCCTCTTCTTCTTCCTCATGGTTTCAGTTCAGATCTTCATGTCTTCCTCAAGGATTTTTGCAGTAGTTTCTTAACAAGGCTCTTTGTCTCTACAGTTCATTTTTAAAACTTTTTTTTTTGCCAGGTTTTCTGAAGTAAAAATCAGACAATGTTTACTTAACATATAAACAGAGTGCAGAATGTCTTACAACTTCACCCTCTAGAAGTCAGGTATACTCTCTAATGTGCCCTGCCTTACCCACCCCAGTCTAATTTATGCAGTTTCATCTATCTCTTGTCCTTGGTCATAGTTATAAATCTACTGTTTGTCTGTCTCGCCCATGGGAGTATTTTCTTTTTCATCTTGAATGCCCAGTGCTTAGCATGGTAAGTATTTGTTGAATGAAATGGAGTATACACTCATTTAGTTAACCAGTGAAATTCCCAGGTTTTTGTAAAGATTATGGCAGTGGGGTGTCTGGGTGGCTCAGTCGGTTGAGCTTCCGACTTCGGCTCAGGTCATGATCTCATGGTTCGTGAGTTCGAGCCCTGCGTTGGGTTCTGTGCTGACAGCTCGGAGCCTGGAGCCTGCTTCGGATTCTGTGTCTTCCTCTCTCTCTGCCCCTCCCCTGCTCATGCTCTGTCTCTCTCTCTCAAAAATAAACATTCAAAAAAAAATTAAAAAAAAAAAAGATTATGGCAGTAATACATTTCATTTTATAGTGTTTAGTTTTTGAATCCAATTTGGTTTTTCTCATTTGCTTTTGATTGCTGGAAACTAACTTCATTTTCTAATCTCTGTTTAATTAGGGGAGCCGCAGACATTTACATTAAAATTCAAGAGAGCTGAAGACTATCCTATCGATCTCTACTACCTTATGGACCTCTCCTACTCTATGAAAGACGATTTGGAGAATGTCAAAAGTCTTGGAACGGATCTGATGAATGAAATGAGAAGGATTACTTCAGATTTCCGGATTGGTAGGGATATCAAGAAAACTAATAATTTTCATTTGTCTAAGTCTTGGCAATTTTGTTCTTCATCACATACTTATGAAATAAACAGGCCAGTTTTTAGCCTTTTCTTTCTGAGAGGAAACCTATTCTTGTCACATATCTAGTAATCTTTGTCTCTTCTTGTTCCTCTGTTACTTTATGCTACCATGTTACTTAACACACATCATACCACCATAGATCATGAAACAGGGACTTATTCCATTCATGTGTTGTATTATAAACATGTCGAGTGCTCAAATTCTAATTCGTTACTAATTAATGACTACACCTGTCAGTACAGCCTAATCTCATTTTACACCTGGATTTTTTGTGTTAGAATGATCTCCTTTCCAAACTTTATTATTAAAATCTTATTTCTCATTAAAGAAAAAGGTTGACTTCTATGTGGTAACATACTTTATTCTTTTTAATGCAAGCTCATGTCTGTCCATCCATCTATCCTTCTCTCTACATGCATTTTTCCTTCACAGGATTTGGCTCATTTGTGGAGAAGACTGTGATGCCTTACATTAGTACAACACCAGCCAAGCTCAGGAACCCTTGCACAAGTGAACAAAACTGCACCAGCCCATTTAGCTACAAAAATGTTCTCAGTCTTACTGATAAAGGGGAAGTATTTAATGAACTTGTTGGTAAACAGCGCATATCTGGAAATTTGGATTCTCCAGAAGGTGGCTTTGATGCAATCATGCAAGTTGCAGTTTGCGGAGTAAGTGCATTCATTTCCTGCAAAGGGCTGTTGTATGAATTTTAGGTGTGATTTTACTCTCAGTACAGAAACATTAGCT
Organism: Leopardus geoffroyi; assembly: GCF_018350155.1. Classification (NCBI taxonomy): domain Eukaryota; kingdom Metazoa; phylum Chordata; class Mammalia; order Carnivora; family Felidae; genus Leopardus; species Leopardus geoffroyi. The sequence continues at coordinate 29,858,562 of NC_059341.1, read as the reverse complement.
ACTTACCAAATCATCCTTCATTATCCCAGAGAAGTACAGAATTGGATCCCTTTAATTCCCTCCAGCTACACAAGTGTTTTGTAAAAGCAATTTAATCATTGCGTCCTTATTTCAACCAGGCAATTACTTCTTTTATACAGGATTTTAAAAGCCAGAATGCTCACCATTTGAAACAGTGGGGCAGTTTAGCTATGCTTGGCTAGCATTCTAGGTGTTTAGAAGAGGCACAGGTGTCCTGACTTTCTGGCTTGTGCCACAGATGGAATTGATCTTGTCCAAGGTATCATCAGGAGAATTAAAAGAGCTCAAATGGAATTGTATCTCCAATACCATTTTCCTTTGATCAGTTTTCTTCTCATTGTCTTTGAAAGATGCCTTCCTGTGTCTTAGTAATTCAAAAAGAACTTTTTAAATTCTGCTTTGTAATCTATATGAACATATATATTTTGAGAAGCCCTACAATATTAATAATTGTATTTATTTTTTGAATTTATTTTTGAGAGATAGAACACATGAGGGGGGGGGAGAGAGAGAGAATCTTAAGCAGGTCCCATGCTCAGCTGGAACCCACTGTGGGGCTCAATCCCACAACTGTGAGATCCTGTGAGCCAAAATCAAGAGTGAATAGGGCGTTTAACTGACTGAGCCACCCAGGCGCCCTTATTAATAATTTTAATTGTAAGGTTTTAGTAAGCTCATCTCCATTAGACTAGTGATAGAATTCTATGACCCATTTAGCAGCTGAAGATTTTGAGATGACATTTTCATGACATGGCTGAAGCTGAAACCAGTAAGCATTGTGAGGTATTAAATAAGATTTGTCTTAAGACCTACTTCTGTCTCATTTTTCCTCTTTTTTTTCCTTATAGTACCCCTGTTCCCTAGAACACTCATATATGTTCCCTGTTCCTTGATTCCTGAAGCTTCCTAATGGTTATTTTTCGGCCAGTTTTTGCTAAGGTGCTATATCTTATATCCAAGATATCCAAGATAATGATATGGTGTAGCAGTATGGTATAGTGTTTAAGAGAATAGACTGTTCGAACGTGGTTTCACATTTTCCCATCGCTACTGATGCTAGACAATTTACTTAGCCACACTCGAGGACTGTATCCTTCTCAGTATGAAGGGACAATAGTAGATATACCTGATAGGACTGTTAGGAAATACAAATACAGTAATCCATATAAAGTGGCAGTAAGCACTCAGCAAATATTAAGTACTGTATTGTTGTTACTTTTGATTTCTCCCTGGGGCAGTTGTAATTTAAAGATGGTCTCGGCTTTTAAAGGGGAAGAAAGATTAATATTCCAGGTAGTGCCTAGCCTGCCACCCTTTCTCACAATCATTTATTTGTGATCCTGTTGGCAGCTCCCTGTGGAGAGAACATTCTTTGGGCTGCCTCCAGCTGTGCCTCAGCCTGTGAGATTAGAGCAAGCCATAGCATCCATGGCCTCTACTGTCTTTCCATGGTTATCATGCTGACTGAGAGTAACTGTTCCACCTACTTCCCTAGATGCAAGAGACACTTGGATTGCCAGCATTAGTAAACTGAATTCATATCTTCAAGGAATTTACAGATTTATGAGGATATATACAAGATGTATTGAGTAAATTTAGGCAAATGTATTTACAAATTTACCATAGAAGAGGATTTCATTGCTGCTTTTTTTTAAATTTTGTTTTTTAAGTAATCTCTACACTCCGCATGGGGCTCGAACTTACAACCCTGAGATCAAGAGTTGCACACTCCACAGGCTGAGCCAGCCAGGTGCCCCTTTATTGCTGCTTTAAATTCTTTGTTGAATAAAGAAGAGAATAAAATAAATGAACAAATAGTACCTATGAGGTAGACTGGATGGAATTAGGTAGGGCAGGTGTTTGGAGAAGATGATTTCTTCTGTAGTTAAAAAAAGGAAGGCCTAATACAGAGGGCAGATAAAGGAGGCATATACTATAGAAGGTGGGAGCAAGGATGGAAGGATGGATGAGAACAAGGCAGCAGCAGTAGGTAAAGGACGGAATGGGCTGAGACATTTCTGTTTCCCCAGCAAATATTCATTAGGTACCTACTGTGTGCCGGGCCCTGTGCTTGCTACTGGAGAAGCAGATGTGCTCCCTGCCCCCCCCCCCCCCATAGAGTTAGCCTACCTTCTAGTGGGGGAGGGAGACGTTGATTTTAAAAGATACAGTTTTTTATTTTTACTATTTTATTTTTTAAATATTTATTTATTTTGAGAGAGCATGCACAAGTTGGGGAGGGGCAAAGAGAGAATCCCAAGTAGGCTCACACTGTCAGTACAGAGCCCGACGCAGGGCTTGATCCCACGAACTGTGAGATCATGACCTGAGCCAAAATCAAGACTCGGATGCTTAACTGACTGAGCCATCCAGAAGCCCCAAAGATAGTTTTCAAAAACTAGCTGAGAGAAATGGGCAACCAGGCAAGACACAGTTTTCCAATGGGGTGGAGGGCCCTTAATGCTTGGGCTCTGTGCATTTATTGGCAAAAGTATTAGCACTGCAAAAAAAAGAAGCTAAAAAGATACAGAATTAGGTTAAAAGTACAATGGCAGCCTATATGAGGGTTAAAGATTTATGTGCAGTGATCGTGGATAGTATTTTTAAATTGAAATCATTTTCTTTTCAAGTCATTGATTGGCTGGAGGAATGTTACACGGCTGCTGGTGTTTTCCACGGATGCTGGGTTTCACTTTGCTGGAGATGGGAAACTTGGTGGCATTGTTTTACCAAATGATGGACAGTGTCACCTGGAAAATGATGTGTACACAATGAGCCATTATTATGTAAGTGCTGAATTCCTTATACATTGAATGAACTCATGTGGAATTTTAGTGTTTAATACTAAGAGTATTGTGGGTGATTAAGCTTGTAGGTTTTACTAGGTTTGGGGGTTTGTTATTTTGGTAAGTGTGGGCTCTAACCTAATGTGCAAGGAAGCTAGTGTTGCTGTTCTGAAGATGTGGCTTTGTGCTTGCTTCCTGCTGCTGAGCCAAGGGCCTCCACCTGTGAAAGGAGCTGCTTGAACACTATTTTTTTTTTGCATGCCTCAACCTGTCGCTGTGGCTTTTCTCACTTGCTCATATCATTTGGTAGCAAAGTTGGTATTATTCCTAAGCAAATAATTTGTATAGTCATATACTTCTCATCTTATTTCTCTAAGATTTTTGAAAGTAGGCACTCTATTTTTACTGAAAACAAAGATTGTCAAATTATTCAAGTTCTAGAAGAAATCTAAACCCTGGCGAAATCTGGTCTTTTTCTTAAGTGATTTATGATACAGCCTTTAATTATTGACAATTCTTCAATTTAATTGTTCTAACATTTAATACACATAGGCCTTGCTTTTTAAAATCTTTTTATTGAAGTTTTTACAAATACATAAAGATAGAAAATTAGAAACCCATGTGCACACATCTCCCATGTCTGCAGTTGTTTGTGTTATTTCAAGCAGTCTTGTGTAAGTAATCCAGTTATATATGCAGATCATTATTACTTTCAAAAGTATTGGAAAACTGGAATACATTGGATGTAATTACTTACAAATTTTATTCATTTCTTAGGATTATCCTTCTATTGCTCACCTTGTCCAGAAACTAAGTGAAAATAACATTCAGACAATTTTTGCAGTTACTGAAGAATTTCAGCCCGTTTACAAGGTAACTATCTATCTATCTATCTATATCTATATATATATGCATATATGGGTTAAAAAGAAGAACCAGTTTCTAGACCCTTTATGTTTAGTCATTAGAGGCAAAATCATATGTCTGAGTTGAAATGTGGGAAAGTGTCACTAGCCAGACTGGCTGGATTTTACATAAGTGGTTTATATTAAGTTTTAATCACATATAAAACGAGTTGTTTTTTCTGGTCTGACCCCTTATGTTATTTAGGAAATGGATAGGGAACTCATTAAAAATAAATACTGTGTACTCAGTAGATGCTGATTGGTTGAATGAATAGTATTTGTATCTCATGTGTTTTATCTTTTAATTTCAGGAACTGAAAAATTTGATCCCTAAGTCAGCAGTAGGAACTTTATCTGCAAATTCCAGCAATGTAATTCAGTTGATTATTGATGCATACAATGTAAGTACATATTAAATAAGCTCTGTTTTAGACAATACCCTGTTGAGAATACTTTGCTCAAAGAAGGTAAAAACTCTTCATATGCAATTTAGCAAGCCCAGAGGACAACACAAAACTAACATTCTGTGTATCTGGAGGAAAACATCTTATATTCTCTTGCTAAAGCATAATTATTTACATAGCCTCAACAAAGCAAAAATATAATGAAGACACGTGGGGAAGATTCTAAATATTCAATGTCATTAAATAGGTTTCCTTGTCGGAAAACAAGTGGAACATAACTTACATTTAGATTTACAGGATTACTTTAGTCTTCTCTTCCGCTTTCTCAATCCTTTGTAGATTGGTTGTGATGAATTATTCTGGAAAAGTTTTTTGCCAGTTCTTCTCTTGCCATGTATTCAGAGATGCAGTTTTCTGTTCTCAAGGGATACACAGACACTCATATGTACCATAAAGTATCTACATATATAAATATATATATATATATATATATATATATATATATATATGCTTTAACTGTTTTAAAAAGATTTATAAGATTTTTTTCCCCACACATGAAAGGAAGTTGAATTGTCTACAGCTAATTCTGATGCTTAAGCATTGATGAAGAATCATTTTAAGTAGTCAGGAGACATTTCTAACATTATGGTAATCAATGTGTGTCCACCCTCAACCTTTTGACAGGTTGAATTTAAGATACTTTTTACCTCATGTTAGGGTTTCCTAAAATGTTTTGGAAAGACCCTACGCAAAGAGACAGGTTTTTGTATTACAAAGTTTTTCAAGATTCCGTTTGGTTCATGTCTTCCCCATAGTTCTCCACCCAACAGAATATTTTAATATTTTCCTTAGTCACATGCATGTAGGCATGTGAACAAGAGACAGCTTGCCGCTGAGTCTTTTCTTTGTCCTGAGCATTCTGATATTCTAAAAAAAAAACAAAAACATTGGCTTGAATTCTTCGTACTTGGGGTTTTGAGTTTGGTGATTTTTTTTTTGTTTTTTGTTTGTTTGTTTTTTTTGGCCTGGTCTATAACGGCTCTTAAGCATATGTGTTCCCAGACTGTGTATAGTCAGTTGTTTACCTTAGTCCCTAGTTGGCTGGAAGTGGTAGGGCCAGAGAAGAGCCATATTGCCAAATGAGGACAGAAAATGTTTGTTCTGAGGTCTTAGGACTTGTCATAATTTATATTAGGCCTTTTCTGCACTGTATGATCATCAATAATTAAAGCATAAATAATCTTATTATATTTTTTTAGTTTATTTATTTATTTTGAGAGAGAGAGAGTGTGCAAGCAGGGAAGGAGGAGAGAGAGAGAATCCCAAGCAGGCTCCACATTGTCAGTGCAAAGCCTGATGCAGGGCTTGAACTCATGAACCGTGAGATCATGACCCAAGCTGAAATCAGGGGTTGGATTCTTAACCGACTGAGCTACCTGGATGCCCCAGTACTCTTACTTTTTAATCATGTACATTATTTTGAACATTTTTAATTAGAGCCTGTTTCTTTGGAGTCTGTGTTTTCTAGTCACTCAGAATTTGGCTCCAAGTCTTTTATTTAAATGATACTGTTTTCTTAATAGTTCATTTTGCCCATTGGTTTTACACAGTCATTGTACTTTATAGTAGCATTTTGTTTGTCTTTCCTGTGTGTGATTAGTCTTTCTTTTAGTCCCTTTCCTCAGAAGTCATTTTGGAAAACAGCAAATTGCCAGAAGGAGTAACAATAAATTACAAATCTTACTGCAAGAATGGGGTGAATGGAACAGGGGAAAATGGAAGAAAATGTTCCAATATTTCCATTGGAGATGAGGTATGTTGCATAAGCATTTTCTGAAGGAAAGAAAAAATTGCTTGTTTATAATCTAGTTATAGATTTCAGAAACGGTTTATAATTTGAGAAACAGTAAAAGAAATTAGTAGCTTTTTGAAATACTTTTTAGCAGATTCAGATTGCTTAGTTAGTTGTTAATTTAATTGTTTTTTTTCCTTCAAGGTTCAATTTGAAATTAGCATAACTTCAAATAAATGTCCAAATAAGAATTCTGAAATCATTAAAATTAAGCCTCTGGGCTTTACTGAAGAAGTAGAAATTATTCTTCAGTTCATCTGTGAATGTGAGTGCCAAAATGAAGGCATCCCTAGCAGTCCAAAGTGTCATGAAGGAAACGGAACGTTCGAGTGTGGAGCTTGCAGGTGAGCTGAGGTTGTTGGAGAGTGACAGAGAAAGATCTAGGTTTAAGAAAGTTATAGACAGGCTGCTTTGAGACCTCCAGGAGAAAAATCTCTATTTGGAGGAAATAAATTCTTTGTTCCAACCACTGTTGCTCATCACGTTATCAGTTTGACAATCCTGGGTGTGATATTTCTAGAAAGTTCTTCGCTGCCCCCCCCCCTTTTTTTTTCCTTAAGAAGACTGCTCTTTGAAATAAAAGGTTTTATAGCCATCTAAGACATATATTTAACAAATTGTTAAGGTAGCCTTTGGGTTTTTCCCTCATATAATAGCATAGCAGCCTGTATTTTCTAGAGCTAAATAAGCTCAGATAAAATATGTTTACAGAAAAATGTTTTAGGAAAATATATCAAAGTTAACAATGGTGGTTTTATCTAGGAAATGGAACTAGGAAGCAATAAAGGGTGTTCACCTTGTGCATGTATCTCTGCATTGTTGGAATAATTTTTTAAAAAATATATTTGCAAAGAACACTATTTTCTGAACATAGATCTATTACTAACAAAACTTTAATCAAATTATTTTAATTTTTTTTTAGACTATGATATTTACCTCTTATCTAAAAATTAAAATTTAGTATTCTCTGAATACAGCTTTCTCCTTAAAGGATAGGAGGAAGAAGAGAGTATTTTGATCTAAATGTCAGCCCCAAATGACTTGACTTTGAAGAGTTTTCAATTGTGAAAAATACTGTATTTCACCATCAGTTATTAGTTGTCTAAGTAATAATTAAAATGTTATATTTTAATTGTTTATGTTGCACATATCCTGATTGAGTCATGTAGATTTGTTTTATTTTTAAATGATATTTTTAAATGGTATGTTCAATATGTTTTTCTTCACCTTCCATGATCTTTTTGGGGTGTTTCTGGTACTTTTTAAAAAATATTTATTTAAGTAATCTCTACACCCAACATGGGACTTGAACTTGACCCCGAGATCCAGAACTGGCATGTTCTTTGGACTGAGCCAGCCTGGCACCCCTTATTGTACTTTATTAGATTAACAGTTGGATCATTGCTTTAAATTTAGAGTTACTTCATTTATACTACCAAATGTAATAGCATATCATTTGAATACAACTGTTACACTCTTTTAAAGTAAGTTGATCCTGTGTTTCCAAATGTTTTATTTACCTTTTCAATGCTAGATTATATTTTCATCTTGATCAAAATGGTTATTTTTCTGAAGACAGGTTTTTTCCTATGCCTTTGCATATATTCCATATGAACTTGACTGGTGCACCCATGTGTGTATGCGCATATAGGTACACTTTTGTACACGTCTGTGACGTGTGGCATGAACACTCCCATGTAATAGAATTGTAGTTTGAAGATACTGTTCATAGTCTTATTTCCTCTCCCATTCTTTCTCACAGTATGACTTGTTATTTTATGTGATTGAAATTTTGGATTCTTTCTTTAGGTGCAACGAGGGACGTGTTGGTAGACATTGTGAATGTAGCACAGATGAAGTTAACAGTGAAGATATGGATGCTTACTGCAGGAAAGAAAACAGTTCAGAAATCTGTAGTAACAATGGAGAGTGTGTCTGTGGACAGTGTGTTTGTAGGAAGAGGGATAATACAAATGAAATTTATTCTGGCAAATTCTGCGAATGTGATAATTTCAACTGTGATAGATCCAATGGCTTAATTTGTGGAGGTGAGAAAGGGTCTAAGAATGGTCATAAAATGTGATCCTATCTAATGCAGTAAGAAACGTCTAAGAGTTTGCTTGATGAATAAGTAGAAAAGGACACCATTGAGGGGTCTGTCCATCCTTAGCTACATTTTCTTCCGCATTACTGCTGATTTTTACTATTAAGTCAGGGCTGCAATTTTATATTTTGACCATTGTTATGACAAACGATATTTTTAATCACAGGAAATGGCGTTTGCAAGTGTCGTGTATGTGAATGCAATCCCAACTACACCGGCAGCGCCTGTGACTGTTCTTTGGATACCACTTCATGCATGGCCACAAATGGACAGATCTGCAATGGCAGGGGCATCTGTGAGTGTGGCGCCTGTAAGTGTACAGATCCAAAGTTTCAAGGGCCAACTTGTGAGATGTGTCAGACCTGCCTGGGTGTCTGTGCTGAGCATAAGTAAGTATTTCCTAGTTGCTTGAAGTAGTTGATACTGTCTGTTGGCCTAACTAGGTTTTCTCTCTACAACCAGAACAGTACTGATAATAAGTTACAGTGTAAATATCTGACACTGTAGCCCACTCTAAATCTTAGAAATTCTTTCTCATTAGGGGGTGTTTGTCATATGATACTTAACGTGTGTCATATGAATATAGTTGGTACCATTATTTTGGTCTGAATTTGCTGTATAATTGAATCCACATAGTAACCTTTGTTAAATTAGTGTTGTAGCTGTTTAATTATTATCTTTTCACTAAACTAAGCAAAATTGAAGGTTTTGCCTTCTGAAGAACTATTGTACCAACAACACGTTGTTTAAATTCTTTTGATTTTGTGTTTTATATTTATAATGTTTGATAGGGCTAGTTTTATTTTACTACTCTGTTTTCTTTTTCTTTTTGGATTTTAGTTTGAACTGTACTAAATCTATAATTTCACTTGGGAAACTGCATCTTTACGTTTAGTTTTCCCATCTAGAAGTGTCATGCCTCTCCATTTATTCACACGAAATAATCTTTAAGCAAATATTTAATTTTTAAATAAATTTTTAATATAATTTGTGTTTTAACAGAGAATGTGTTCAGTGCAGAGCCTTCAATAAAGGAGAAAAGAAAGACACATGCGCACAAGAATGTTCACATTTCAACATTACCAAGGTTGAAAATCGGGACAAATTACCACAGCCAGGCCAGGTCGATCCCCTGTCCCATTGTAAGGAGAAAGATGTTGATGATTGCTGGTTTTATTTCACGTATTCAGTGAATGGGAACAATGAGGCCATTGTTCATGTTGTAGAGACTCCAGGTAAAAATCTGATCATTTCAAAATTCTTTACATTTTCTTTTATGTCTTGTTTTTACTACTACTTAGGCCTCTTGGCAGTTTCCCGGACACCCAGAAACAGCCTCCAGCATTCAAGTTAGGGCATTTTTAGTCTCAAAGCTTAAAATAGTATTTAATTGACTGTATAAGAAATAAGGAAAAGAGAAAACAAGTTTTGAGTTTTATGAGTGGAGAGTTTGAAAATTAAATGTGTGAATACACACAAAACACTTGGCATTCTGCCTGACAATTATTTAAACAGATACTCACTAAGAGTTATATCATTATTGATAATATTTAAGTTTGAGCTTGATTTAGGCTTGGACATTGGGAAAAATAACTTGTTAAAGGATATTATAAGGCATGAATTTGCTCAGCTTCTCAGAAGGTGAAACATTTTTTAATTTGGTTTTTCTAGGCGCCTTTTTATATATTCTTTGAAATTTTCTACATTTGTGTACAGATTTTTGTGGGAATGTAAGTTTTCATTTCTTTTGGATATATAGTAGGAATGGATTTAGGGGGCATCTGGTAAGCATGTATTTAACTTTAAAGAAATAGCCAAAATGTTTTTTTGAAGTCTCTATTGTTTCAGATAACATGTTTGGCAAATATTGTTTCCTGGTTTATGCTTCCTTGTCTTTTCACCTTTTTTAAAATTATTATTATTTTTAGTGTTTAGTTTTGAGACAGAGCATGGGCATGGGAGGGGTAGAGAGAGAGGGAGACATAGAATCTGAAGCAGGCTCTAGGCTCTGAGCTGTCAGCATAGAGCCCTACGTGGGGCTTGAACTCATGAACCCGCAAGATCATGACCTGAGCTGAGTTGGATGCTTAACCAACATCTTTTCACTTTTTTAAGTGTTTTTTAAAGTATACATCTTTTAAGTGTATTTAGGTATTTTGCAAGAGAGAATGCAAATGGGAAAGGGGCAGAGAGGGAGAGAGAGAGAGCAAGAGAGAGAGAGCACACAGCTCAATGCAGGGCTCAAATTCGTGAGAGCATGACCTAAGCTGAAATCAAGAGTTGGATGCTTAACTGACTGAGCCACCCAGGCGCTCCTTAACAGTGTTTTCTTAAAGAGTATCGAAGCTTTAATTTTGATGAACTAGAATTTACCAGGTTTTTCTTTTATGGATATTGCTTTTACTTTTATTATATCTAGAATTTCTTGCCTAACTCAGCTTCATAAAGCTCTTTCTCCTGTATTCCAGAGGTTTTGTAGTTTCTGGTTTTCCACTTAGGTTCATAGCCCATTTTGAGTTATTCTTAGAATGTGGAATAAGGTTCAGTTTTTTGCATATGGATGTCCTGGAGTTCTAGCACCATTTGTGGAAAAGACTGACCTTTCTCTACCTTTGCTGAAAATCAGGTGATCTTATGTTATTTCTAATTCCAATACTTTCTAAAATTATTTCTTTTTATTCTGTTCCATTACTCTGTGCATCTGTCCTTTATAGCCAATATACCACACTGTCTCAATTACTGTCATTTTACAGCTAGTCTTGAAATCTGATAATGTAAAATGTCCAACTTTGATCTTTTCCAAAGTGCTTTTGAAACACTTGCCTGGTTCTCTGCCTTCCTTATACATTTTGAATTAACTTTCTGATATCTACAAAAATCTTGCCAGCATTTTGATTGGTAATGCATTGAGTTTAAATAGATCAAATTGGAGGAAAATTGACATCTTAATAATATTGAGCCTTCCAACCCATGAACATGGAATACCTCTCCATTTTTTCAGGTTTTCGTTGGTTTCTTTCATCAGTGTTTAGTAATTTTTAGCATGTGAATCTTGCACATATTTTGTTAGATTTATGCATAAGTATTTAATGATTTTTGATGCTATTTTAGAAGGTACTATTTTCTAAATTTCAGTTTCCAATATGTAGAAATAAACTTCTGTATAATATATAGAAATACATATGATTTTTGTTTATTGGTTATATATCCTATCTTGTTAGTTCTAGTCTCTTTTTTATACTTTTGGATAGTATGCATTTACTTATCTTGGGTTTATATTCCTATATGTTTTGTTAAGAGACTAACCAGGACTTTGTAGTTTGGGCCCTTTGCTTATATCAATCCCTTGTGTGCTCATTCTTTCCTTTCAACTTTAACTTTACAGAGTGCCCCACTGGTCCAGACATCATTCCAATTGTAGCTGGTGTGGTTGCTGGAATTGTTCTTATTGGCCTTGCATTGCTGCTTATTTGGAAGCTTTTAATGATAATTCATGACAGAAGGGAATTTGCCAAATTTGAAAAGGAAAAGATGAATGCCAAATGGGACACGGTAAGTTGAAAAACATGTAAAAAGCAAGATGGTTCACAGAGTAAATGTAACACTTCTAAGACTCATCTGTTAACTCTAACGTTATTAAAGTCCTCTTTAAATATTTTATTTCCCCAAAAGTTCACTATCCAGAGAACATGCATTTAGCAAAAAACAGAAGACATCTTAAACATGTCCCATTAAAATAAAACATTATGGGAAAGTATCCTTTGGATACTGTGGTCGGTGTTTTTATTTCCTTAATTTTGATCTTGAATCTGCTCTTCTGCCTTTTCTTCTAATGTAAAATACAATTCTAAATATTGTCCGTATAGCAAGATACTCAGTGGAAAACATCTCTCTCTCTATTTTTTTTGTTTTTTTGTTTTTTTGTTCAACAAAGAACCTTAAGTCAAAAGGAGCCATACTCAAAAGGCTACATATTGTATGACACCATTTATATGACATTCTGGAGAAGGCAAAACTATAGGGGCAGAAATTGTGGTTTCCAGAGGCTGGAGTGGGGGGAGGAGAGCATTGAGGGATCTTCTTGGGATGATCTTGATTGTGGGCATGTTTATACAACTCTGTACTTAAAAAGGGTATTTTTAATTCTCTGCAAATTATAACTCAATAAAATTTGCTTTGTAAAAATTTTTAAAAGCTGAAAGTGAAATGTAATAGCATTTAATGTGCTTTGAAATACAAAGTCCAAGGGTAGACTAGCCAAATGTTGGCCTTCATGTATTATCTTTTGATGCAACAAGGCAGTCTTCGCTATTTTTAAATTGTAAATGAATTTAGTCGTTTGCATTTTACTACAGTTGGCTTGGGTTTTTTTTTAAAAACATGATATTCAGAAGTGCAAAAATAGTAAAAATTCTCTTACAGTGTTTAAACACTATACATGTCAGTTTTTTCCTGAAGAAATCATTAGAAACTATTTCTTTTACTTTAGCAAGAAAATCCGATTTACAAGAGTCCTATTAATAATTTCAAGAATCCAAACTATGGACGTAAAGCTGGTCTCTAAGTTGCCGTTCGTATTTTCTTTCATTTTCTGTGTTTGCATGTGAACTTTTATCCCTTTTACCTGCACTGTGTGTCCTTTATCACAACTGCTGTTTTTTTTAAGTCTGGCTTTATTTATATGGCCATACCATGGCTTTTGTGTGTGTATGCGTGTGTTAATTTAGAGTGAGTGTTTAGAAGGGCTTTAAAACAGGCTTTATGGTAAAGAAGCAGCAGCTGGTTTGTAGTAAAAAAGAGGATGTGCTTTGTGGTCAGACAGACCTAGGGTCAGATCCCAGCTCTTCAACAGCACTGACTCACTTCCCTGTTTAGACCTTTTAGTTGTTCATATTTTTAATTATTTTTTTAACATTTACTCATTTTTGAGAGAAAGAGAGCTCAAGCAGGGGAGGGACAGAGAGAGAGAGGGAGACACAGAATTTTGAAGCAGACTCCAGGCTCTGAGCTGTCAGCACAGAGTCTGACGTGGAGGTCAAACTCACAAACCACAAGATCATGACCTGAGCCGAAGTCGGAAACTTAACTGACTGAGCCAGCCAGGCGCCCCTAGTTTTTCATATCTTTAATAGGGTGTTGTTAATAATACCTGTGGTGTGGGTCTGGGTGTTTTGGCTGATGAACTACAGTATATGATATCAGCCTGTCAGTTTTAATTTTCACTACAGTCCTGTGTTTTAAATGGTATTATCTTTATATACAAATTACTATATGCAGATTTTAGGGTGAAATAGGGAAAAGTGAAATCTAAATTGCAAAATAGAAAAATAAATGTAACCTGGTGAAACGTTTATATATCATACAACTCCAGTATCATTGTTACTGCTTCTAGAACTATTTTGAGATTCTTTAGTTCTTGATTTAAGTTGAAATTCCATTAAAAACAGAAGACTTAGGTGCCTGGGTAGCTCATTTAGTTAAGCGTCCGATTCTTGATTTCAGCTCGGGTCATGATCTCATGGTTGGTGTGTTTGAGCCCCACAGTGGGCTTCCCCATTAACAGTGCAGAGTCCCTCCCCCACTTGTGCTCTCTTTCACTCTCTCTCTCTCTCTCTCTCTCTCTCAAATAAATAAACTTAAAAAATAAAAAACTAGAATATCTTTTACATTTATTTTTTTTCTGGTTATTGAATGATTCTGATATTCAAATCTAACATTGAACTTTTAAAAAAAGATAACAGACTTTAAAGAGAAAGTCCTATTTACAGTTTTTAATAAAAACTTCGTTGAAAATTTCAGAGCTGTAATGAGGCTTGCCGATCACTCTTCACTAAGCTAGGATAAGCTATTTGTTGAATGTTTATTTTACCTGAATGACAAATTTATTGTCTTTTACTAGTGGACGGGATTCTACCTTATATCTGAATTTTCATGAAATGCTTTTAGCATATTTTAATATAATCATGTAAGTCCCTAAAGCTGATTGAAAAGGTTAAGATAAGAACACATTTTCCTGGCTGGTGATCTAGAATTCCTCTTTCCTTTCCCCACAACTTTTATTTTTATTTCACATATTAGAAAACTGAGGCACAGAAGGAGTAGGTAACTTGACTAGGGAGTGGAAGAGCTCAGATGTAGACTCAGGCAGTTTGGACTCCAGAGTCTGTTTTCTTACCCACTGCAGTATGCTGGCAGCAATCACATGTCTTCACGGGACTGTTAGTGGTTAAGAAGAGGTAGCTCATTCTCTATAGAGAATTAAGGCTTTTTGACATTTGTAGTAACTTAGAGTAGTATTACTGCATTGGACAAACATTGTAACAGAGTTACCACTTCATGACCTAGAAACCAGCACTACTGTTTTTCTCATTTAGTGGGAGTGTACTTAAAATACAGGAATGTTTAATATATTTAAGAGGTAGGAAGGCCCAATAATAGAAACCATTACTTGTCAGATTTTCCTTTTATTTCTGAGCAGGTTAAGACTTTGGCAATGGCAAAATTAAATTTGATGGCAGAAGATTACAGTTACACTCATATATGGGCAGGCTGTTATGGTTTTGAATTAGTCTGAGACTTGATGCATCTTTCATTTTCTCACCTCACCTAATCCTTACCAGAGTAGTTTATTTATTTATTTAATTTTTTAATTTATATCCAAGTTAATTAGCATATAGTACAATAATAACTTCAGGAGTAGATTCCAGTGATTCATCCCCTATAACACCGAGTGCTCATACCATCAAGCATCTTCCTTACTGCCCCTTACCCATTTAGCATATCCTCCCACCCACAGCCCCTCCAGCAACCCTCAATTTGTTCTCTGTATTTAAGAATCTCTTATGTTTTGTCCCCCTCCTTGTTTTTATATTGTTTTTGCCTCCCTTCCGTTATGTTCATCTGTTTTGTATCTTAAATTCCACATGTGAGTGAAGTCATATGATATTTGTCTTTCTCTAATTTCACTTAGCATAATACCTTCTAGTTCCATCCACGTAGTTGCACACAGCCACATTTTATTCTTTTTGATTGCCAAGTAATACTCCATTGTATATATATACCACATCTTCTTTATCCACTCTTCTGTTGATGGACATTACCACAGTATTTTTAGAAAGAAACTGACTTGCTAGGGCCTGCCTTCCTTCGTGCCTTCGTGCCTTCCTGCCTTCCTACCTTCCTTCCTTCCCTCCTTCCCTCCTCCTCCTCCTCCTCCTTCTCCTTCTTTCTTTTTCTTTCTTTCTTTCTTTCTTTCTTTCTTTTCTTTCTTTCTTTCTTTCTTTCTTTCTTTCTTTCTTTTCTTTCTTTCTCTTTCTTTCTTTCTTTCTTTCTTTCTTTCTTTCTTTCTTTCTTTCTTCATCAGAAACAAACTATTGGCAGTTCCATACGGTTACTTCTCAAATGAGATGAATTTCTATGTATTCTATTGAAAGGTGAAATTTACACCTTTACTATACATTTAATTGTACTTTGAAGGAAATGATCAATAATTAACAGTGAAACTTAATGTTTATATCATTAAATTAATTTCTAGCTGAAATGTTACTTCCTCAGCCAAAATAAAAGCCTTTTGGATAACTCGAGAAGCATGAGTTTGGTTAAAATTTTATTATTCATTAGTGAAATCCAGGCAAATTAATAGCTACAGGTTAGTCTGAGATGTTTTCTCACAAAAATTAAAGTAGAAATAAATAATAGACATTAATGAATGAGCATCAAGAAATGAAAAAACAAATTATGGCTCATAAAACACTTTTCTGACATGAGACCAGGGTTTGCCAGTCAGTAAGTTATGTCATTAACATATTTTGGGTAATGAGCAGGCACTGTAATTATCTTACTGCATAAGACTATCATGTAGGTACATTTAAAAAATCAAATTATCAACTTTATAATTTTAAGGTAGATTAAAAAATTGTCTGATTTCCCTGCTGTTATGCACACTTAAATGTGGATTTCTAATCTAACAGTTGTGTGTTGTATATCTAAAATGTTATAGAGATGATTCTGTAGCCACCATTGTCCGTGATTCCAGAGTAAGCACAAAGATGATGTTTTACTGAATACAGAGGACTTCATTTCTGAATATAACCCTGTTCTCTTGATTTAAATATGCTTTGATTTTTTTTCCTAGAGATAGGGGTGGGGTTGCACTCTGTACAATGGAAACTAATCTGATTTATTTTAGTTTACCTCCATTTAAAATGATGCCTGGCACAGATAGTTTAACTTTACCTCTAACCTTGCATGTTAAAATTTTGCTTGGATGTAATAATGAATATAAATGTTTGTGTATATGAAATGGCAAACTTCTCCCAAGGTAAGTTTCTGCCTTACATACTTTGGAATCATCAATAATTTGGGTATTTTTTTCTTCTTTTGTTTTTTGTTTTGTTTTGTTTTGTTTTGTTTTCTGGGGGTAGGGGTGTTGTGTGTATGTGTTTACTTCCCTTATAATTCTTAAGTATTTAATATATATCTAATGTATTGTTTTAAACTTAAATGGTAATTTGTTTTCTCAGTATATTTGAAAGAATGCAAGTTCTAGCCTCTTATGCTGATGAGGAAGATGGAAATAAAGAGTGTAACTTATTTGTGCTGTATAACTTGTTAAGAATGTAGTTGCTAGGATGCAGTTTCCTGTTTCTTATGAAATGTCTCCTGTAATGTCTATATATTTGCTTCAGTTGGACTAGAGATCAGAAATTGATATGTTTTTTTTTTTTTTTTTTTTCTCCTATATGTATGTCTCTGAGGGATCCTGAGTTCCTCCATCGTTCTGAAATGACTGGTTCTAAAATGACAGAGTTGTATACTATGGGATGGGGTTGGGGTAGGGCTAGGACATATTGTCATGTCTTAATTGGAATTCAGACTAACTGCTGAGCTGAAATCGTAATAGTTTACTTGGTGTGTTTCAGGACCACTCCGCCCTTTTCATGCTCAGCTTTTTCTCAGTGATTTCCCATCTACAGGATAAAATTCAGTCTTTTTAGCATGGCATACAGGACCTTTTATGATTTGGCTCTTTCTTCTGTCTTATGTCCCCCTCCCTTGCTCACACCTCAAAACATACACTCCCACATGCACCCTTAAAAACTTCAAAACTGTGTGTGTGTGTGTGTGTGTGTATAAATGTTTATTTTTGAGAGAGAAAGAGAGCGTGAGTGGAGGGTGGGTGGTGGTGGAGGTTGAGGGAGAGGGAGACACAGAATCCAAAGCAGGCTCCACGCTCTGAGCTGTCAGCACAGAGTCCGACACAGGGCTTGAACCCACGATGAGTGAGATCATGACCTGAGCTGAAGTCAGACACTTAACTGACTGAGCCACCCAGGTGCCCCTATATATATTTCTACATAAATATGCCATTCTTTTCCCTAGAGCTTAACTTTGCACATGACCTTTGACTTTGCATGTGTTTCTACTCATCTTTTAATATTTTATCTATAGTCAATTTCTCTATGAAAATACCCCTGATCTTCTCAAAGTGCATTCCTTTTTTTATGCTGTTCCCATACTGTGTACATAATTCTATTTTGTGCTCTGTCAGAGTGCCTTAACTTATTTGCATGTCTGTCATCCACCAAACTGTACCCTCCTAGAGGGCAGAAATTGTAGCAATACAAGCCATATCCAAATATAACCTGCAGTGAAGTAAGTGTAAATAAAATTTAAAAGTAAAAATTACTATTTACCTTCCTATAAATATTTTTTAAAATCACCACAAATTTCTCTATAGTACAATATAAAACCAAACAGCATTTCAAAATCTTAATTTTTGTCTAAAAATGTAGTATTTTAAGTTTTAATTTAACATTTACTGATTTGTGCTCACTGTAAATTTCCTCTGATATAGATTATTTGGCTGTATTTCTTACTTGGCTTTCAAGCCTACTTTCAGTTCATAAGGATAGGAGAAATAAAATGTTATAGTAGATATTTAAATGTATCACTTAGCATAAGATTTTTTTTTTTTTTTAAGAAATTGGTAGTGTGCAATTGTATGTTACTTTCCTGCTTAAAACATCAATCTCGGGCTATTTTTGGATCTTGAAAGAATTCTTGGGTTTGTGGCTTGGAGTCATTTGCTGGGCTTGATTTCAGTACTCTTTACTAAAATTTAGTATTGCAATAAAAATGAAACACTTCATCAATATGATACTAAAAAATAATGGAGAATGGTAATTATCTTTGTTAACATTCTAAGTAAATTTGGCAACGCAGTGCCTTGTGGAGGCACAGTACCCTCAGTGACAGTACGACAACCTTATCCCACAACTCTCCATGTCAATAACTTCTGTGGTGGAAGAGCCTCTGGAGAACACTTCCCTCACAGAGTTGACAGCCAGGGATTCCTAGTAATTATCAAGAACCTTCTTCACCACAATAAAGGGTTAAGAATCAGACAGTTAATGACAAAAGAGTTACTACTTCTTTAAGGGCATTCAAAACTAGTTTAAAGGAGAGAAGCCATAACAGCACATTCTCTGCTGTGGAAGACATTCTGAAATCAGTCCCTGTGTAGGAAGGACTCAGAAATGAAATAATGCCAAATTTACAGGGTCACCTTTCGATTTGTAGAGAGCAGAGATTTCATGTTTCATTTTTGTGTAAACTTTTTATTATTGTCCTTTTAAAAAGTGGAGTGTGATATGAACGACTTCTGAAAATGACCATAACTTTCAACATTGTCTTATAAAATAATATTGCATGATTTTAGTAGAGTCATAATTTTTCTTTCTTTTTTTTTTTTTTTTAGGGTGAAAATCCTATTTATAAGAGTGCCGTGACAACTGTTGTCAATCCGAAATATGAGGGAAAATGAGCACTACCCATGCAAATTTCACAGCACTGAATGCAAAGTCGTAGTTTTCATAGTCACAGTAAGGTAGAGCTAGGGCAGTATCACCATGGTTTTTCTCATGTGCAGGTTTTGAAAATGTACAATATGTATAATTTAAAATTTTTTTTATTATTTTGAAAATAATGTAATGATGCCAGGGACTGACAAAAAACTTGAGACAGGATGGCTATCCTTGTCAGCTAAGGTCACATTGTGCCTTTTCGACCTTTTCCTCCTGGACTATTGAAATCAGGCTCTTACTGGATGAAATGATATTTCTAGAGCGATTGAAAGAGAGTAAAGTAATGAGTATGATGAGAGTTTCTATTAAGTATTAAAATTGATTTTTAGCTTTACAGACATGTCAGGTTTTAGTTACACAGAATCCAAAGTAAATATCCTACTTAACTAGAATTGTTTTAAATTTGTTATTTTGCTATTTGCCTATTAGATGAGACTGATGACACGTGAGTATGTTGGGAATTCCTGATGTAAAATACTTTTGGAATATTTGATCTACAGAGGCCATTGGAAAAAGTCACAATTAGGAAGGGAAAACATAGCTTTAAAACCTGTGTGCCATTTTAAGAGTTACTTAATCTTGGTAACTCTTATGCCTTCTCTTTAGAAAATCAAGCCTTGGATAAAAGTATCGGGAAATTTTCTGCAGAAAAGTCCTTAATTTAGCATTATTTACATAAAGGCCTTACTTTACATAATTGCCGAATTGAGGACCTTTGGGTGAATTTATTCGTTTTATTTTGTTTAAAGCCTGGTGCTTTTTTATCACCTCTTCTAATCATTTAATGTATTTGTTTGCAATTTGGGGTAAGACTTTTTCTTTTTTTTAACCAATACTTTTTCTTTGATGTTCCAGCTGTAAATTTGCCTTTTTAATGAACATGTGAAGTTGTCCTGTGACTTTCGCAACAGCTATCACTTACGCACGTCTTACTTTCAGCACTGTAACAGACCACTGTATAGTTCCTTCTCACCATTTGCCCATGTTGTTTCATGCGATTCACGTTCTTGTGTTAAGTGCCTTTTAATTTTAACAGTTCACTTTTTACATGCTGTTTACTGAAGTTATTTATTAAATAAAAATGCCTAAAATATTTAAATTGGATGTTTTTGCTCTGTATTGATATATTTTATCAATTTCTGTGCGTGAAATTTTTATAGCTTAGGCTGACTATTTCTGGTTAATGGATATTTCACTTAAGAAACTAAAATCTATTTCTTAAAAAAAAAGATGTGCCACGGGCATAAGGAAAGTGGTATGGTTAAATAGATTTGTCAGACTATCTTTGGGCTCTTTAGATAATATTGTATAGATCCTCATCCCTCCCTCCTCCATGCCACTCTGTCCCTACAGTGGCAGATAGCTTTCATCCCTACATCAAGCAGAATAACTATGAATGTTTTAGAACTGGTGACTAGAAGCTTGAAATTACGTCATTTTATTTAAGATTTGACAGGATTGTTATCTTATTTTCTTTTTTTTTTTTTTGTAAATTTTTTTAATGTTTATTTTTGAGAGAGAGCACAAGTAGGGGAGGGCAGAGAAAGAGAGGGAGACACAGAATGTGAAGCAGGCTCCAGGCTTTGCGTTGTCAGCACAGAGCCTGATGTGGGTCTCGAACTCATGAACCGCGAGATCATGACCTGAGCTGAAGTCAAGACGCTTAACCGACTGAGCCACCCAGGTGCCCCAGAAATCTTATTTTCATTTGGCTTTGGTTTACTTGTCAGAGAAGTATATATACCCATTAAAAAAATACTTGTGTAAAGCATATTAAAAGACATATATTCCTTCTTAGAGATACAACAAATGTCAGAAAGATTTGGGGGAGAGAATTGTGTTGAAACTTTTAAACTTTTTTACTTTTAAACTTTTAACTTTTAAACTTTTTTAAAAATAGTTATCCTTCTGTGCTTATTTCAGCTTACAATCATACATTTTTACTAGATTGTAAGCTTCATGAAAGAAACTGTCTTGTTCGTTTTCTCTTTCCCACCACACATACTCCTCAGGTCATTTCCTTATGCTGTAGGCATAATCGATTGAATTACATATTTCTACTCCAGGAGTGTGCTTTTATAATGAGGAACAAACTCATTCTTCTATATATACGTATTTTTTCTGGACAGTTCCTTGAGACTGAAATATGGTGAATTTTTAGGTTTCCATTACAATTTATAAAAAGATTTTCTATTGAAATCCTTTTATTTGGAAGCTGGAGTTGTTTATTTCTCATACTGACTGTAAGAGTGTTGAATAATTCAGGCTTAAAATTGGCAATTTCAAGGTACAATCTAAGAGATGGGAAATTAGCTTTGATTGAAGCCACATAGAACTTTGTCATGAAAATGTTTATTTTCCAGTGAAACCTCCAATGAAACACTTGCCAAAAAGTAAGAGCCCTGAAAGTAAAGTAACAGTTATAAGGTTTCTTTTATTTTAAACACTATTATGAAAATTTGCAAAATGTTACGTATCATTCACAAATTATTTGTGGATGTCAAATGTCAATAGTCACATTTGTTGCAGTGATTCTGACATTCTACAAAGTTTTCTCATTTTTTGCAACATATAACCTTATGAATTTATTTGATAAGATACCCAGATAAGACCTTAAGCCACAAGAACAGTTCATCATACTACTTAAAAAAGTTACCATGGTCAACTATTTTAACCAGGAATTGGCCTCTTTTCCTTCTGTTGCTTGCTGGAATTTGAGAGAGAACCTTGAATAGAAGCCATTTGTCTTTATTGCCAGGTTTATTGCCTGTCCCCTTGAAGACTTGGATATTTCTGACCTGATCTGCTCAAAGGAGTTCAGAAATAGTATCTCCAGAATACTACTGAGCATATAAAGAGACTTCAGTGGCTCTTTAGAATCTCTATCATGTTCTAGGATTCTTCTAAGAATTTAGGGATAGGTAAAAGTGGCTTCTGACTGATAGGTAGGAGCAGATTTTGAGGCTGAATTAGATTCAGATGAAATAGCCCATTAAGCCATTACCACTGTGATGGTGACATGTTTTCTCAACTAGAACGTTTGGAGTACAAAAATGCTGGATGAAGTATGAGGCAAGTATTACTCTCTTAAGTCCGATAATGACAATCCTTATATTCATTTCCTTCTATAATTTCTCTAAGTGTTCACTAGATTTTAACTATATTAAAGATCTTAGATTAATTTTTCAACGGGATAGAGTTCATAAAAGGCTACTAGTGATATTTCATGCAATTTTATTGGACTTTCTACTTTGGGTTTATTATTAGGACTAATTCTAAAATAGACTAATATTAAACAAGAGTTAATTATGGATCACTTTGTGAGTGGAAACACTATCAGAATATTTAAATCCCATTATTTAATCCATTACTTTATTGTAATAGTTTACAGAAGACAGAGTTACCTTCAATTTCATGTGTAGTATTTGATATGTTGTTGACTTTACTCATTGATAGCAATGTTATATTAATACTGCGTACTGACCAAGATTATTCCTGGGGGATAATATCAGCATTCGAGTCTCCTCCAACAGCTAAGTGGCCTCTGGGCAACAATTTAAAACATGAGTTTGATCTCAACACTTACATTCCAGTTCCAGTTTCAGATCCTCAAGGTTAATATGTGTCCTTTGTACTTGATGTTTCTGTCTTATCCCTAGATTTGATAGGTCTGTGAATACAGCAATCTGTGTGTTTTGATTAATCATTGTATCCCTAGAGTAATGTCTGCCACAGTAATAGGTGACTAATAAGTATTGAATAGATGGATTTGTTTCCATAAGTTACCACAACTGTATCTACCTACCTAGTATCATCTGCAGTGAGCTTCTCGACCCTCCTGCCAGTTCTTGTAGGTGGACTCTATCCCCCTGGGCCAGTCCTTCCACTTTATTTTAGATGCTGTTATCTCTTGCCTACTAAGACAAGCATCACTGCATCACTGTTTTCCCCTCTCTTCTAGATTATTTCCATCAGTAACAAACCTGCTATTGCTACCTTTTCTGTTTTTTCTATTCCCTTTATAACCCAAAAGAGTTATTTAATGCATACACCTATGGCCAATTGATTTTTAACAAAGATGTTAAGTTAAGGAGGAAAGAAAAGTCTCTTCAACAAATGGTGCTGGGTAACTGGATTTCTGCACGGAAAAGAATGACATTGGACCCCACACCTCACACCATGTACAAAAATTATCTCACAATAGATCAGTGACCTAAGGGCTAAAACCATACAACTTTTAGAAGAGTTTTTACGTGAATTACATGGTAATTCCTTATGACCTTGGTTTTGGCCATGCATTCTTAGACAAGACTTGGAAGCATGAGCAACAACAACAACAAAAAAATGTAGGAGTTGGACTTCATCAGAATTGAAAACTTTTGTGCATTAAAGGACATTATCAAGAGAGTAACCAGAAAGCCTACAGAATGGGAGAAAATATTTGAAAATTGCATATCTGGTAAGGGGTGAATATAATTAAAGAACTACAACTCAATAAAAAGACAACAAAATTAAAAATGGACAAAGGATTTGAATAAATATTTCTCCAAAGAAGAAACACAAATGATCAATAAGCACATGAAAAGATCCACAACATCATTAGCCATCAGAGAAATGCAAATTAAACCCACAATTAAATACCACTTCACATGTACTAGGATAGCAATAATTTTAAGAAGTGGGAAATGTGTTGATGAGAATTTAGAAAACTTGTACCTTGCTGGTGGGAATGTAAAATGGTGCAACAGCTATGGAAAATATATTGGTTGTTTCTCAAAAAGCTCAACAGAAAATTACCATATGACCCAGCATTTCCAGGTTAATACCCAAGAGAACTGACAGCAGTCACTGAAACAGATACTTGTGTGCCACTATTCATTGCAACATTATTCACAATAGCCAAAAAGCAGAAACAACCCAAGTTGTTTTGCTACACCCTAAAGGACCAGGTAAGACGTTAGGTCACCCTCCGACCCATGAAGGTCCCTCCTTCGGAAAGCCCTGGGTAACCTACATAACTGCTTGAGTGACCCCACCTCACACTTCCTGATCCGTAGCTCTTGCTCCTGTGCTTTAAATTGGCCAATAAAGGGGCGCCTGGGTGGCGCAGTCGGTTGGGCGTCCGACTTCAGCCAGGTCACGATCTCGCGGTCCGTGAGTTCGAGCCCCGCATCGGGCTCTGGGCTGATGGCTCAGAGCCTGGAGCCTGTTTCCGATTCTGTGTCTCCCTCTCTCTCTGCCCCTCCCCCGTTCATGCTCTGTCTCTCTCTGTCCCAAAAATGAATAAACGTTGAAAAAAATTTTAAATTGGCCAATAAAGAGTGAATGCAGGAAACTTAAGGCACACCACCCCCAGACCATAATGAAGGCAGAGACCCAAGTTGATACGCAGCCTCTCTCTACCCCCATTCCAGACCTCATTGTGTGATCTTTGGTCAGGCCGTGTGCCCACTGAGAACTATGAGTAATAAATCTTGTTTCTTAAAGTTACCTGATGGTTTCTTAAGTGTGTTCTGCAATCATAATAAGAACCACGATGGCCCGTGCAGCCACAACTGTGGCCCTAGTAGGGGAGATGTCTGGTGGGGCCTCACTAAGAGTTATATGGGGCAGGATGTGTGCCTCAGGCATTCCTAGCCAACAGCATCACTATCAATAGGTGGGGGTTGACACAACAAAGAACCAGAGCAGTGTTTAATTCTTGCCTACTAAGAAATGTAGCCCACATTTATTTAAGCAAGATCCTTCTGGGTACTCTACACATGGTTTTGGGATTCTGAGGTCCTCTAATCTGGTAGGAATAATTATTCCTGGCTATTTGCAAGCCTCTAACCATTTTGGGTTGATACTTCCTCAGTTTCCTCACACAAATACAGTAATCAGTAGTCTACTGAATACTTACAGGGATGCTTAGCAGATCTCTAGTGTTCTTTCTGTGCACAGCTCTTCTTTTACCCTGCCCTGTGTATTCTAGCCTGCTTGGATGCTCAGCTCCAGGGAGTATGCTAAGCTCTGCCTGGGCACACCTTCCTTGAGTCGTGTCTTGGAACATGACTTTAAAGACTGTAACTTGGGACAAGTCTAGAAATCACTTCTTTTGTTTTCCATCTCTCAGGAATGCCCAAAGTGCTGAAAACTCTTTCATTTGATCTGTTTTAAATTTGGTTTCTTGGCTTGGAACAGAATTATTGAGAAGATGAAATTTTAAGTTTTTTGAGGTCTAAATTTCTTTGTTAACCCATGTGTTCTTTAGTATGATGTTCTTTAATCTCCAAGTATTCATGGTCTTTACAAATTTTTTCTTGTGGCTGATTTTGATTTTCATGGCATTGTGGTCTGAAAATATGCAAGGTATGATCGCAATCTTTTTTGTACTTGTTGAGGGCTGATTTTGTGTCCCAGTATGTGATCTGTTCTGGAGAATGTTCCATGTGCACTTGAGAAGAATGTGTATTCTGCTGTTTTAGGATGAAATGTTCTGAATATATCTGTTAAGTCCATCCAGTCCAGTGTATCATTTGAAGCCATTGCTTCTTTGTTGATTTTCTGCTTACGTGATCTGTCCATTGTTGTAAGTGGGGTGTTGAAGTCCCCTACTCTTATGGTATTATTATCAATGAGTTTATTTATGCTTGTTATTGATTTATGTATTTGGGTGCTATCATGTTGGGGGCATAAATATTTACAATTATTAGATCTCCTTGGTGTATAGACCCCTTAATTATAATGTCTTTCATCTCTTGTTACAATCTTTATTTTAAAATCTAGTTTATCTGATATAAGTATGGCTACTCCACCTTTCTTTTGAAAACCATTAGAATGATAGATGGTTCTCCATCCTCTTAGTTTCAATCTACAGGTGTCTTTAGGTCTAAAATGAGTCTCTTATAAGCAGCGTATAGATGGGTCTTGTTTTCTTATCCATTCTG
The DNA here is from genome assembly GCF_018350155.1 of Leopardus geoffroyi. Lineage (NCBI taxonomy): Eukaryota > Metazoa > Chordata > Mammalia > Carnivora > Felidae > Leopardus > Leopardus geoffroyi. The sequence goes on along the minus strand of NC_059341.1, from coordinate 29,832,696 downwards.
ATACACCATACCTTTTGATTGGAGCATGTAATCCACTGACATTTAGAGTGAGTACTAAGAGATATGAATTTAGTGCCGTTGTGTTGCCTGTTGGTGTTTTTGGCTGGTCTTTGTTGCTTTTTGTTTTGTTTTGTTTGTTTGTTTTTGTCTTTTCTCAGCTTAAAGGGTTCCCCTTAAAATATCTTGCAGGGATGGTTTAGTGGTCATGAACTCCTTTATTATTTGTTTGTCTGGAAAACACTTTATCTCTCCTATTTTGAAAGACAGCCTTGCTGGATATTGCTGCGTATTTTTTCTGTTCAGCACGTTGAATATATCCTGCCACTTCTTTCTGGCCTACGAAGTTGTGGATAGGTCTGCTGTGAACCTGATCTGTCTTCCCTTATTGGTTAAAGACTTTTTTCCCCTTGCTGCTTTCATAATTCTTTCCTTTCTATGTATTTTGTGAATTTGACTATGACATACCTGTTGATGGTCGGTTTTTGTTGAATCTAATGGGAGTTCTCTGTCCTTTTTGGATTTTTTTTTTTTAATTTTTTTTTTCAACGTTTATTTTTGGGACAGAGAGAGACAGAGCATGAACGGGGGAGGGGCAGAGAGAGAGGGAGACACAGAATCGGAAACAGGCTCCAGGCTCTGAGCCATCAGCCCAGAGCCCGACGCGGGGCTCGAACTCACGGACCGCGAGATCTTGACCTGGCTGAAGTCGGACGCTTAACCGACTGCGCCACCCAGGCGCCCCTGTCCTTTTTGGATTTTGATGTCTGTGTCCTTCCCCAGATTAAGAAAGCTTTCTGCTCTAATATCCTCACATAAAACTTCTGCTTCTTTTTCTCTCTCTTCATCTTTGGGGACTCTTATGATTTGGATGTTATTCCTTTTTAATAAGTCACCGAGTTCTTTAAGTCCTGTAGTGTGCTCTTTTGCCTTTGTTTCCCCTTTTTATCTGCTTACTTATTCTCCATAATTTTATTTTATATATCACATTCCCTGCTCTGCTTCCTCCATCTTTGTCATCATGGCATCCACTTGAGAGTGCATCTTAGTTATAGCACTTTTAATTTTGTCCTGACTAGATTTTACTTATTATATCTCCACAGAAAGGGATTCTATGCTTTCTTCAACCCCAGCTAGTATTCTTATTATTGTGGTTCTAAATCCTAGTTCAGACATCTTACTAATATCTGTGTTGATTAAGCCCCTGGCTGTCATTTCTTCCTTTTCTTTCTTTTGGGGTGAATTCCCTCGTTTTGTCATTTTGGAGGAAAAACAAAATAAAAAAATAAACATTAAATTTTTTTAAAAAATTATTAGCACTTATATTTTATGCCATTACTAATTCTACAAAATATGCTCTAATACATATCAGTCATGTTATTGTCATGTCATGAGGCATTTATGTTTACTTCTTTTTTGAAATTTCTTGTGTAGTGTTTAAACATTAACAATTTGAATAGGGTGAGTATTTTCATCATTTGTGATTTAAAATATAACTTTTTTTAAATTAGAAAAAAGAATTGCAAACATTCAAACTCACCTGTTTCCAATTAAGCTCCTCTGTGATATGGACCTACCCTATTTATCCAGGGTGTTGCACACTATTGTTCAATAAGCACCATTCTTTCAAGTCAGTGTTATTTTCATAAGGCTTCCACACTTGAAATGTTCATTGCTATCTCCATGAATTTGCTCATGTTATCTTGACAAGAATTCATTTATTCTCAAAAGTATGGTGGGGTAGAGATTTTCAGGCATTTTATTTTATTTTTTTTATATTTTTTTTCAATGTTTATTTATTTTTGGGACAGAGAGAGACAGAGCATGAACGGGGGAGGGGCAGAGAGAGAGGGAGACACAGAATCGGAAACAGGCTCCAGGCTCTGAGCCATCAGCCCAGAGCCCGATGCGGGGCTCGAACTCACGGACTGCGAGATCGTGACCTGGCTGAAGTCGGACGCTTAACCGACTGCGCCACCCAGGCGCCCCTTTCAGGCATTTTAAAGAAAAGTTACTGTGATTTAAAAAAATTGATTTCATTATAATTGATATAATTTTTATCATATGTTACATAGGGAAAACAAATTATTATATATGAATAATAGTAACAGTGGAATTGGAAATTTAAAAGCAGTACATAAATTTAATTTTCTATGTTTCTATAGAAATGATACTGGGACATCCTTAACATAGAGTAGTATAAATATAGTACAATTGTTCCCCAAATTTAGCTGATGTCAGAATCAACCTGAAAACTTATTAAAGCAGATTGCTGGACTTGAACTCCAAAGCTGATTCTGTAGGTCTGAGGTAGGGTCCAATAATTTGTATTACTAATAAATTCCCAGTTGATGCCTATGTTACTAGTCTAGAGGACACAATTTGAGAAGCATTCATAGAGAAATTTTAAAAGTTCAAACACTGGAATGATGGGTTTTGGTTGGAATACATATAATATATATGCTTACTATATTTATGGTTCTTCAAAAAATCAGTTTTAAGTGAGAGACAATTTGTGTACTGCGAAAGAAAAGGATCATAAAATCAGTGTTACAGAGGAAATAGTGGCAATTCCTTTTAGGTAGAAGACTCATCTTTGAGCTGATAGAAACCAAAAATGGATTATAAAACATCTGTTTATTCAAATGATGTTTGTTGCAACATTGTTTATTAGAGAGAAAACTGAAAACAACCAAAGTGCCCATTTAACCAGAGGCCTGGTTAAATAAACTATGGTATTCTCAAATATAAAGGACTTAAAAAAAATTAGGTTGATTTGAATGTGCTGATATGGAAAGATTTTCAGGATATATTATTACATGTTAAAAAGTAAAGGAGCAAAAAGATGCATGATTCCTTTGAATAAATAATGATAGAGGTGATATCAACAAGATGGGGATCTAGAAGATCCCAATGCTTGTTTTCCCAACAAAACAACAAGAATAAAATATAAACCAATGAAAATAGCTCTAGAAAAACTCTGCACTACAAGGAAAAAGCAGAAGAAATCCTGCAGAGCTCAAAAACCAAGGATGACCACATAGAAAAGTGGAGGAGACACTTTACCTGAGTCACCTCATCCTCCATGCTAGGGCATCCAGGACAAGTTTCCTTGGAGGGATATCACCCCTTGGGGAAGAGGAGAACAGAAGAGCTCCAGCAAGCTTCACTGCCATAGATGTTTGCACTTTTGCTACTCCCACAGTATGCACCAACACTAATTCCAGCTGACAGAGCTGCTTGGAGTTCCCCCTCCCAACTACCCCCATCTGTCCAGGACTGAAGCTGTTGCTGTGGTGGGACCTGCCCCCAGGCACCCCAGTCATTGCTACTCCAGTTGAGAAACCACAACACCTCATCATCTATGGAACCAAAGGAGCTGCCACTGCTCTGTCCTCTGCCCCAGGTCCCAGAGGTTGTGGCTTTGACTTGCCATTAATAGAAGAAATCACTACTCTTCACTCGACCCTCTAGGTTCTGCCATAGGACTTTAACATTATATCACCTGGACGTACTGCTGCTGTTTCCAGACTACTCTGTGGGGCCAGAGTTAGGATTTTGACCTACCATCCCCAGGCCATGGTGCTACGGCACCCAGCTCCCTAGGCCAAATCACCACCATACCCTGCTACCACAGGGCCCATGATGTTGTTGCATACTCCCTTCCTCCAAACACTACCCAGAGACCTATATCTCAGTTCCACAGGAAATCTTCACATCCCACACCTCAAACACTAGTGTCCCTGCCACAGCAAGTGCACTGTGTCCTAGGATCCAATTGCTGTGGTAGTTCCACATGTAACTACTCCCAAGACTGGCTCTAGTGCTAATATGAGTGCCAGTACATCAGAACTGGCACCAAGAGGGATTCATTCAGCTAGAACCTCTTCCACAGGTGAAAAAGAACAGGAAGACTCCAGCAGCCTTCACTCCTGAGGACCCTGATAGCCCAGCTGCTACTGCCAACCATACGAACTCCACAATCTTGGCCCACAGTATTCCCCAACATAGACCTCTACTGCTGTACCTCCCAGCAATTGGAGATGCTACACCCTGCCCTACAACTAACACCACCACACCTGCCCTACAAGAAATGCTAAAGGTAGTCCTTCAAGCTGAAATGAAAGGATGCTAATTAGTAACATGAAAATATGTAGTCAAAATCAAAATAGTACTGTAATGATGATGTATAATTTAGTCTGAACTCTAGCATATATGTTAAAAGGCAAAAATGTTAAAATAACTATAGATACAATATTTTGCTAATGTAAACAATATAATAGATATAAATTGAGACATCAACAAAATAAAATTGGGAGTACAAGTAAACGTGTAGAATTTTTTATGGAATTTAGGTGATTATCAGCTCAAAATAAACTGCTATAGGATGTATTATAAATGTATTATGATAATAACAAAGCAAAAATCTATAATAGATACACAAATGATAAGAAAGTAAAACATCACTACAAAAAATCATCAATTCACAAAGAAAAATACAGAGGACTTAAAAGGATTAAAAAATAAATAAGACTCAACCATATTCAGCCTACTATAGACTCCCCTAAACTTTAAGGGCACTGATAGACTGAAAGTGAAGAGATGGAAAAAGATATTCCATGCAAATTAAAACCATAAGAGAACAGGGGTAGCTATAATTTTACCAGACAAACTAAACTTAAAGAATTATCAAAAAAGGGGCGCCTGGGTGGCGCAGTCGGTTAAGCGTCCGACTTCAGCCAGGTCACGATCTCGCGGTCCGTGAGTTCGAGCCCCGCATCAGGCTCTGGGCTGATGGCTCAGAGCCTGGAGCCTGTTTCCGATTCTGTGTCTCCCTCTCTCTCTGCCCCTCCCCCGTTCATGCTCTGTCTCTCTCTGTCCCAAAAATAAATAAACGTTGAAAAAAAAAAAAAAGAATTATCAAAAAAGACAAAATCAGTCTTTGATGATAACAGGGTCATTTCATTAAGAGAATATAACCATTGTAAATATACCTATCCCATATTGGATCACCTAAATATACAGATCTGAAGGCAAAATAGACAGTAATGCAATAATGTCAGGGAACTTCATATCTCACTTTCAACAGTGTTTAATATCTCATTCTTAATGGATAGATAATTCAGGTAGAAAACCCATTAGGAAATGATGAACTTGAATTAAACTTTGGACTAGACCTAACAGACACATATACAGAACATTTCATACAGTAGCAGAAGAATACACATTCTCTTCAAGTGCACATGGAACATTCTACAGATTAGATTATATGTTAGGTCAAAATAAGTCTTAAAAACTTGAGAAGATTAAAATCATATCAGGCATGTTTTCCAACCACAATGGCATAAAACTAGAAATCAATAGTGGAAGGAAAGGTAGAAAATTCCCACATATGTGGAAATTAAACAACACATTTCTGAACAGCCAATAGGCCAAAGAAAAAAAATCAAAAAGGAAATTTAAAAATTCCTAGTAACAAAGAAAAATGGAAACATAACATACCAAACTTTATGGTATGCAGCAAAAGCGGTCCTAATTGCTAAGGTTTTAGCAATAAATGACTACATTAAGAAACAAGAAAACTCTCTAATAAAGAATCTAACTTTACACCTCAAGGAAAAGTAAAGGAACAATAAATTAATCTGACATTAGCAGAAGGAAGCAAATAATAAAGATTAGAGAAAAATAAAAGAAATAGAGATTAGAAAGTCAACAAAATGAAGAGCTGATTTCTTGAAAATATAGACAAAATTGACCAACATTTGCCTTGACTAAGAAAAAAAGAGAAATGACTTAAATTAATAAAAATGTATTAAATTTATTAAATGCAGAGTAGACAATACTGATACAACAGAAATACAAACGATCATAAGACTCTACTATCATTTAAGTAACTTAGGAGAAATAGATAAATTGAAACACACAACCTAACAAGACAATCACAAAGAAATAAAGAATATGAACAGAGTAATAACAGCAATGAAATTAAATCAAGAATCAAAAAATCTCCCAATGAATAAAACCCTAGGACCAGATGACTGCATGAATGTATTCTACTGAACATTTATTTTTTTTAAATTTTTTTAATGTTTTTATTTATTTTTGAGACAGAGAGAGACAGAGCATGAGCAGGGGAGGGGCAGAGAGAGAGGGAGACACAGAATCCAAAACAGGCTCCAGGCTCTGAGCTCTCAGCACAGAGCCCAACATGGGGCTCGAACTCACGGACTGTGAGATCATGACCTAAGCCAAAGTCAGACACTTAACCTACTGAGCCACCCAGGTGCCCCTCTACTAAACATTTAAATAAGAGTTAATACTAATGCTTCTCAAACTCTTGCAAAAAATAGGAGAGAAGGGAATACTTTCAAACTCTTTGTATGAGGCCAGCATTACTGATACTAAAGCCAGACAAGGAGAAAGAAAGAAAGAAGAAAGAAAGAAAGAAAGAAAGAAAGAAAGAAAGAAAGAAAGAAAGAAAAAGAGAGAGAGAGGGAGGAAGGAAGGAAGGAAGGAAGGGAGGAAGGAAGGAAGGAAGGAAGGAAGGAAGGAAGGAAGGAAGGAAGGAAGGAAGAGGGAGGGAAGAAAGGAGGGAGAGAATTGCAGGCCAATATCCCTGATGGACATACATGCAAAAAGCCTCAACAAAATACTAGAATAGAATTCAAGAGCACATTAAAAGGATTATACACAATGACCAACTGGGATTCATCTCAGGGATGCAAGGATGATTTAACATAGCCTATCAATAAATGTGATACACCACATTAACAAAATGAAAGATTATAATCATCTTAAGAGATAAAGAAAAGGCATTTGAGAAATTCAACACTCTTTCATGATAAAAGTTCTCAACAAATTGGGTATAGAAGGAATGGACCTAAACATAATAAAGGCCAGATATGACAAGCCAACAGCTAACATACTCAGTGAAAAACAACAACAACAACAACAACAACAACACAAAACTTTTATCAGTGATCAGGAACAAGACAAGAATACCCCTTTCATCATTTCTATTTAAAAGAGTCCTGGAAGTTCTTCTACTCATAGCAATTATAGAAAAAACAGAAACAAAAATTCATCCAAATTAGACAGGAAGAAGTAAAATGTTGTTTTCAGATTATATTATATATAGAAAACCCAAAAGACTACACCAAAAAATGTTAGAACTAACAAAGGAATTCAGTAAAGTTGCAGGATCCAAATTGACATACAGAAATCAGTAACATTTTATAAACCAAAATAAAACATCAGGGAAATTAAGAAAGCAGTCCCTTTTTGATTTAATGTTTGTATTTTCTTCGGATAAACAACCAGTAGTGGGATTACTGGATTATATGGTATTTTTTTTCTTTCCTTTTTTTTTAGAAGCTTCCATACTGTTTTCCAGAGTGGCTGTACCACTTATATTCTCAACAATGCACAAGGACTCCTATTTCTCTACATCCTTGACAATACCTGTTGTTTCTTGTGTTGTTGATTTTAGCCATTCTGACAAGTGTAAATGGATACCTCATTGTGGTTTTGATTTGCATTTCCCTGATGATGAGTGATGAACATCTTTTCATGTATCTGTTCTCTATCTGCATGTCTTTTTTAGAAAAATGTCAATTCATGTCCTCTGCCCATTCTTCAAATTGGATTCTTTGTTTCTTTGGTGTTTAATTGTATAAATTCTTTATATATTTTGGATATGAACCCTTATCTGACACATTATTTGCAAATATTTTCTCCCATTTAATAGGTTGCCTTTTAGTTTTGTTGATGATGGTTTCCTTCTCTATGAAAAGACCTTTTTATTTTCATGTAGTTCCAATAGTTTATTTTTTTTTGATAGTCACTAATTATTTATTTTTCAATATATGAAATTTATTGTCAGATTGGTTTCCATACAACACCCAGTGCTCATCCCAAAAGGTGCCCTCCTCAACACCCATCACTCAACCTCCCCTCCCTCCCACCCCCCATCAACCCTCAGTTTGTTCTCAGTTTTTAAGAGTCTCTTATGCTTTGGCTCTCTCCCACTCTAACCTCTTTTTTTTTTCCTTTCCCTCCCCCATGGGTTTCTGTTAAGTTTCTCAGGATCCACATAAGAGTGAAAACATATGGTATCTGTCTTTCTCTATATGGCTTATTTCGCTTAGCATCACACTCTCCAGTTCCATCCACGTTGCTACAAAGGGCCATATTTCATTCTTTCTCATTGCCACATAGTACTCCATTGTGTATATAAACCACAATTTCTTTATCCATTCATCAGTTGATGGACATTTAGGCTGTTTCCATAATTTGGCTATTGTTGAGAGTGCTGCTATAAACATTGGGGTACAAGTGCCCCTATGCATCAGTACTCCTGTATCCCTTGGGTAAATTCCTAGCAGTGCTATTGCTGGGTCATAGGGTAGGTCTATTTTTAATTTTTTGAGGAACCTCCACACTGTTTTCCAGAATGGCTGCACCAATTTGCATTCCCACCAACAGTGCAAGAGGGTTCCTGTTTCTCCACATCCTCTCCAGCATCTATAGTCTCCTGATTTGTTCATTTTGGCCACTCTGACTGGAGTGAGGTGATATCTGAGTGTGGTTTTGATTTGTATTTCCCTGATGAGGAGCGATGTTGAGCATCTTTTCATGTGCCTGTTGGCCACCCGGATGTCTTCTTTAGAGAAGTGTCTATTCATGTTTTCTGCCCATTTCTTCACTGGGTTATTTGTTTTTAGGGTGTGGAGTTTGGTGAGCTCTTTATAGATTTTGGATACTAGCCCTTTGTCCCATATGTCATTTGCAAATATCTTTTCCCATTCCGTTGGTTGCCTTTTAGTTTTGTTGGTTGTTTCCTTTGCTGTACAGAAGCTTTTTATCTTCATAAGGTCCCAGTAGTTCATTTTTGCTTTAAATTCCCTTGTCTTTGGGGATGTGTCAAGTAAGAAATTGCTACCGCTGAGGTCAGAGAGGTCTTTTCCTGCTATCTCCTCTAGGGTTTTGATGGTTTCCTGTCTCACATTCAGGTCCTTTATCCATTTTGAGTTTATTTTTGTGAATGGTGTGAGAAAGTGGTCTAGTTTCATCCTTCTGCATGTTGCTGTCCAGTTCTCCCAGCACCATTTGTTAAAGAGACTGTCTTTTTCCACTGGATGTTCTTTCCTGGTTTGTCAAAGATGAGTTGGCCATACGTTTGTGGGTCTAGTTCTGGGGTTTCTATTCTATTCCATTGGTCTATGTGTCTGTTTTTGTGCCAATACCATGTGTCTTGATGATTACAGCTTTGTAGTAGAGGCTAAAGTCTGGGATCGTGATGCCCCCTGCCTTGGTCTTCTTCAAAATTACTTTGGCTATTCGGGGCCTTTTGTGGTTCCGTATGAATTTTAGGAATGCTTGTTCTAGTTTCGAGAAGAATGCTGGTGCAATTTTGATTGGGATTCCATTGAATGTGTAGATAGCTTTGGGTAGTATTGACATGTTGACAATATTTATTCTTCCAATCCATGAGCACAGAATGTTTTTCCATTTCTTTGTATCTTCTTCAATTTCCTTCATAAGCTTTCTATAGTTTTCAGCATACAGATCTTTTACATCTTAGGTTAGATTTGTCCCTAGGTATTTTATGCTTCTTGGTGCAATTGTGAATGGGATCAGTTTCTTTATTTGTCTTTCTGTTGCTTCATTATTAGTGTATAAGAATGCGACTGATATCTGTATATTGATTTTGTATCCTGCAACTTTGCTGAATTCATGTATCAGTTCTAGCAGACCTCTGGTGGAGTCTATCGGATTTTCCATGTATAATATCATGTCATCTGCAAAAAGTGAAAGCTTGACTTCATCTTTGCCAATTTTGATGTCTTTGATTTCCTTTTGTTGTCTGATTGCTGATGCTAGCACTTCCAACACTATGTTAAACAACAGCGGTGAGAGTGGGCATCCCTGTCGTGTTCCTCACCTCAGGGAAAAAACTCTCAAGTTTTTCCCCATTGAGGATGATGTTAGCTGTGGGCTTTTCATAAATGTCTTTTATGATCTTTAAGTATGTTCCTTCTATCCCGACTTTCTCAAGGGTTTTTATTAAGAAAGTTGCTGAATTTTGTCAAAGGCCTTTTCTGCATTGATTGACAGGATCATATGGTTCTTTTCTTTTATTAATGTGATGTATCACGTTGATTGATTTGTGAATGTTGAACCAGCCCTGCATCCCAGGAATGAATCCCACTTGATCATGGTGAATAATTCTTTTTATATGCTGTTGAATTCGATTGGCTAGTATCTTATTGAGAATTTTTGCATCCATATTCATCAGGGATATTGGCCTGAAGCTCTCTTTTTTTACTGGGTCTCTGTCTGGTTTAGGAATCAAAGTAATACTGGCTTCATAGAATGAGTCTGGAAGTTTTCCTTCCCTTTCTATTTCTTGGAATAGCTTAAGAAGGATAGGTATTATCTCTGCTTTAAACGTCTGGTAGAACTCCCCTGGGAAGCCATCTGGTCCTGGACTCTTATTTTTTGGGAGATTTTTGATAACCGATTCAATTTCTTCGCTGGTTATGGGTCTGTTCAAGCTTTCTATTTCCTCCTGATTGAGTTTTGGAAGCGTGTGGGTGTTTAGGAATTTGTCCATTTCTTCCAGTTTGTCCAGTTTGTTGGCATATAATTTTTCATAGTATTCGCTGATAATTGTTTGTATCTCTGAGTGATTGGTTGTAATAATTCCATTTTCATTCATGATTTTATCTATTTGGGTCGTCTCCCTCTTCTTTTTGAGAAGCCTGGCTAGAGGTTTGTCAATTTTGTTTATTTTTTCAAAAAACCAACTCTTGGTTTCGTTGATCTGCTCTATGGTTTTTTTAGATTCTATATTGTTTATTTCTGCTCTGATCTTTATTATTTCTCTTCTTCTGCTGGATTTAGGCTGCCTTTGCTGTTCTGCTTCTATTTCCTTTAGGTGTGCTGTTAGATTTTGTATTTGGGATTTTTCTTGTTTCTTGAGATAAGCCTGGATTGCAATGTATTTTCCTCTCAGGACTGCCTTCGCTGCATCCCAAAGTGTTTGGATTGTTGTATTTTCATTTTCGTTTGTTTCCATATATTTTTTTAATTTCTTCTCTAATTGCCTGGTTGACCCACTCATTCTTTAGTAGGGTGTTCTTTAACCTCCATGCTTTTGGAGGTTTTCCAGACTTTTTCCTGTGGTTGATTTCAAGCTTCATAGCATTGTCGTCTGAAAGTATGCATGGTATAATTTCAATTCTTGTATATTTATGAAGGGCTGTTTTGTGACCCAGTATGTGATCTATCTTGGAGAATGTTCCATGTGCACTTGAGAAGAAAGTATATTCTGTTGCTTTGGGATGCAGAGTTCTAAATATATCTGTCAAGTCCATCTGATCCAATGTATCATTCAGTGCCCTTGTTTCTTTATTGACCATGTGTCTAGATGATCTATCCATTTCTGTAAGGGGAGTGTTAAAGTCCCCTGCAATTACCACATTCTTATCAATAAGGTTGCTTATGTTTATGAGTAATTGTTTTATATATTTGGGGGCTCCCGTATTCAGCGATAGACATTTATAATTGTTAGCTCTTCCTGATGGATAGACCCTGTAATTATGATATAATGTCCTTCATCATCTCTTGGCACAGCCTTTAATTTAAAGTCTAGTTTGTCTGATATAAGTATGGCTACTCCAGCTTTCTTTTGGCTTCCAGTAGCATGATAAATAGTTCTCTATCCCCTCACTCTCAATCTGAAGGTGTCCTCAGGTTTAAAATGAGTCTCTTGTAGACAGCAAATTGATGGGTCTTGTTTTTTTTTTATCCATTCTGATACCCTATGTCTTTGGTTGGTGCATTTAATCCATTTACATTCGGTGTTATTATAGAAAGATATGGGTTTAGAGTCATTGTGATGTCTATATGTTTTATGCTTGTAGCGATGTCTCTGATACTTTGTCTCACAGGATCTCCCTTAGGATCTCTTGTAGGGCTGGTTTAGTGGTGACGAATTCCTTCAGTTTTTGTTTGGGAAGACCTTTATCTCTCCTTCTATTCTAAATGACAGACTTGCTGGATAAAGGATTCTCGGCTGCATATTTTTTCTATTCAACACATTGAAGATCTCCTGCTAATCCTTTCTGGCCTGCCAAGTTTCAAAAGAGAGATCAGTCACGAGTCTTATAGGTCTCCCTTTATATGTTAGAGCACGTTTATCCCTTGCTGCTTTCAGAATTTTCTCTTTATCCTTGTATTTTGCCAGTTTCACTATGATATGTCGTGCAGAAGATCGATTCAAGTTATGTCTGAAGGGAGTTCTCTGTGCCTCTTGGATTTCAATGCCTTTTTCCTTCCCCAGTTCAGGGAAGTTCTCAGCTATTATTTCTTCAAGTACGCCTTCAGCACCTTTCCCTCTCTCTTCCTCCTCTGGGATACCAATAATGCGTATATTATTTCTTTTTAGTGTATAACTTAGTTCTCTAATTTTCCCCTCATACTCCTGGATTTTTTAATCTCTCTTTTTCTCAGCTTCCTCTTTTTCCATAATTTTATCTTCTAGTTCACCTATTCTCTCCTCTGCCTCTTCAATCCGAGCCATCGTTGTTTCCATTTTATTTTGCATCTGGTTTAAAGCGTTTTCAGCTCCTCATGACTATTCCTTAGTACCTTGATCTTGTAGCAATAGATTCTCTGCTGTCCTCTATACTGTTTTCAAGCCCAGTGATTAATTTTATGACTATTATTCTAAATTCACTTTCTGTTATATTATTTAAATCCTTTTTGGTCAGTTCATTAGCTGTTGTTATTTCCTGGAGATTCTTTTGAGGGGAATTCTTCTGTTTGGTCATTTTGGATAGTCCCTGGAGTGATGAGGACCTGCAGGGCACTTCCCCTGTGCTGTGGTGTATAACTGGAGTTGGTGGGCGGGGCCGCAGTCAGACCTGATGTCTGCCCCCAGCCCACTGCTAGGGCCACAGTCATACTGGTGTGTGCCTTCTCTTCCCCTCTCCTAGGGGCGGGATTCACTGTGTGGTGGTGTGGCCTGTCGGGGCTACTTGCACAGTGCCAGGCTTGTGCTGGGGATCTGGCGTATTAGCTGGAGCAGGTAAGCAAGGTGCATGGGGGCAGGAGGGGCAGTCTTAGCCTGCTTTTCCTTAGGTGATCCACTTCAGGTGGGGCCCTGTGGCAACGGCAGGGAGTCAGACCCGCTGCTGGAGGGGTGGCTCCACAGAAGCACAGCGTTGGGTGTTTGCCCGGAGCAACGAAGTTCCCTGGCAGGAACTGGTTCCCTTTGGGATTTTGGCTGGGGGATGGGTGAGGGAGATGGCGCTGGTGAGTGCCTTTGTTCCCTAACAAACTGAGCTCTGTCGTCTGGGGGCTCAGCAACTCTCCCTCCCTTTTCCTGCGGCCTTCCTACTTTCCGAGCAGAGCTGTTAACTTATAACCTCCCAGATGTTAAGTCCCGCTTGCTGTCGGAACACACTCCATCTGGCCCCTCCGCTTTTGCAAGCCAGAGTCGGGGGCTCTGCTTGGCCGGCAGGCTGCCCCTCTTCCCCGGCTCCCTCCCGCCAGTCCGTGTAGCGTGCACCGCCTCTCCACCCTTCCTACCCTCTTACGTGGGCCTCTCGTCTGCGCTTGGCTCTGTAGACTCCATTCTGCTAGTCTTCTGGTGGTTTTCTGGGTTATTTAGGCAGGTGTAGGTGGAATCTAAGTGATCAGCGGGATGCAGGGTGAGCCCAGTGTCCTCCTACACCACCATCTTCTGCCCTTTCCCTTGCCAAAATCGCATCAAGCCTGTTTCTAATCTCGTTCATAGTATTCTTCATCTCTGATTCCATTTTAACTCTTCAATCTCTGTGGTAAGTGTCTCTCTCAACTGGTGTCTTCTTTTCTTTTCTAAAGCTCAGTGAGTATCCTTATGATTGCTGTTTTGCATTCTCCATCAGGCGTGTTACTTATATCTGTTTCACTTAGATCTCTGGCTGTAGCTTTATCTTTTTCCTTCATTTGTGATAAATTCCTCCATCTTTGCATTGTCAAGGCCTCTGCCTTCTTCTCTGTGTTAGAAAAGCCAGTCATGTCTTCTGCTCCTGAAAGTAATGGCCTTATGAAGTAGAGGTCATGTAGTGCCCATGGCCTGACACTTCAGGCGGATATCTCTGGTGTGTGCTGCATATGCGCTGCTTTGTGTTCTGGCTGCTCTATCCTTTAGGCCAGTTGTCTGCAGAGGCTCTCCTTGCTTCCTGTGGTCAGTGTTTTCTCCCTGACCCTGAGTGTGGTGAGTTAACTAATCACTACAATTGATATTTAATTTTCATTTATTTTTATAGTGTTTATTGTGTGCTTAGATTTGAAGGTATGGAGATGAGAATATGGTCACTTTCTTCCAAGTTACCTTTATACATTTCAGAAAAAATAATATGTTTGTGATAGATACACATTTATATCTATCTAATCTATCTATATCATATATATATGAACATAGAGAAAATGATAAGACAAAAATACAGAATATAAACAATTGATGAATCTGGGTATAGGCTATATGAGAATTCCTTCTGGAAGTCCTTCAATTTCTCTGTAAATTTGAATTGAGAGAAAATTTTAAAAAAATTAAATCCTATTACACAAAAAATTTCTGCTATAACAAAAGCAACTACCAGAAATATAATAAGTAGGTGATTCTTGGAGAAAATTAAAATATCTAATAATAACAATATTAAAATATGCTTAGTTCTCATTAAATGTAAATAACCATAATTTAAAACATTCTTAGTATACATTTATTTTTATTTTTTAATTATTTATTTTAAAAATTGCAGTAAAATCTACATAATATATAATTTACCCTTTAAATCATTTTTAAGTATATACTTCAGTGGCATTAAGTATATTCACACTGTGCAGCCATCACCACTATCCATCTTCAGAAATTTTTCATTTTATAAAACTGAAACTCTACCCATTAAAAAATAATTCTCCATTCCCATTTCCTCCAGCTCCTGGAAACCATCATTATACTTACTATCTCTATGAATTTGACCATGTTAAGATACTTCATGTAAGTGCAATCATACAGTGTTTGTCCTTTTGTGATTGGTTTATTCCACTTAGTATAATGTCTTTCATATTCATCCATGTTATATGCTAAACCATGCTGTATCAGGTTTTCTTTCCTCTTTCAGGCTGAATAATATTCCATTGCACATATATGCCACATTTTTTTTTTAGTCCATTAACCACTGTTGGACGTTTGAAAGTCTTCTTTTACCTATCATGAATGATGCTGCTATAAACAAAGATCATTTCGTGTCCTTGCTTTCATTCTTTTGGGTATATATCTGGAATGGAATCGTTGAATCATATGGTAATGCCATATTTAATATTTTGAGGAACCACCATACTGCTTTACATAGCAGTTACATCATTTCACATTTCCAACAGTAGTGCATAAGGGTCCCAATTTCTCCACATCCTCACCAATATTTCTTTCTTTTTTCCTCCTTTTCCCTTCATAATAGCTACCTTTCTGGATGTAAAGTGATATCTCATTGTGGTTTTGATTTGCATTTCCTTGATGAATAGTGATATTTACCATATTTTCATGTGTCTATTGGCTATTTTATATCTTCTTTGGAGAAATGTCTATCAAAGTCCTCTGCTCACTGTTACATCAAGTTTTTTGTTTTCATTGTTGAGCTTAAGAGTTCTCTGTATATTCTGGTTGTTAACTGCTATTCAGATATATGATTTGCAAATATTTTTCTCCCATTCTGTGGGTTTCCTTTTTACTTTATTAGCCTTGTCTTTTGATGAATAATTTTAAAATTGTGATAAAACCTGTCCATTTTTTCTTTGTTTGACTGTGCCTTTGGTGTTATACCCAAGAAATTATTGTCAAATACAATGTCTTTACAATTTCACCCTATGTTTTCTTCCAAGAGTTTTATAGTTTAGCACTTAGTTTTAGGTCTTTGATCTATTTTAAGCTGTAAGGTAAAGCATAAGGTAGGGGTCTAATTTCACTCTTTTGCATGTGGACATCCAGTTTCTTCAACACCATATGTTTTACAATTCTCCTTTTCCCATTAAATGGTCTTGGTCTCCTTGTCAAAGTCATTTGACCATATATGCGATGGTTTATTTCTGGGTCCTCTATTCTATTGCCTTAGTTTGTATGTCTGTCTTTATGTCAGTACCATACCGTTTTGACTACTGTCGCTTTGTAGTGAGTTTCAAAATAATGAACTGTGTGTTCTCCAACTTTGTTTTTTTCAAGATCATTTTGACTATTTAGGATCTCTAAAATTCCATATGAATTTTAGGATGGATTTTTCTATTTCCTTAAAAATACATTGCTGGGATTTTTGATCGTATCACACTCAAACTGTAGATTACTTTACATAGTATTTGATAGCTTAACAGTATTAAGTTTTCCAATGTATGAAAAGTCTAGGGCTGATTAACATACTGAGAAATAAGTCATTCATGAAATTGCTAGCAGAATTATTAATTATTATCATTTGAAAAGTAATTTGGAAACATATATTAAAATAAAAAACATGTATATCTTTAATGTAATACATGTTTACATGCTCTCTTTTATAGAAATACAATCACCGTAACATAGATAAATATGTACAGTGATATTTATTGTACCATTGCCTATAGTAGTAAAAAACCCGATTTGAGAAGAATCTAAATGTCATTTAGTAGAAGAATGGTTGAATAAAGTATAGCACATTCACATTATAGAATATCATGTAGCAACTTAAAGTTATGAGATATAAAAGAGATATATATTATCAGTTTATCTGGATTGGAAGCAAGAAGGATCTATACAAATGATTCTACTATGTACAGAACCAGCAAACTCATATATATATAAATATATATATACATATATATATGTATATGTACATATATATATATACATATATATATGTATATAGCCTTTTAGGTTAAAAGGCTATATATATATATATATATATATATATATATATCTATATATCGTGTGTGTGTGTTTGTGTATGTCAAACACACGTTTGAAGAAAGGTTTAAAAAAATATACTTGGTTCATAACATTTGTTTTTCTGGAGAAGGCAGTCCATAGGTTTAAGGTGATTGGTAAATAAAAACAATGGAAACATAATACCAAGTTTTATTTCATTTGTCTTTGTAAAGCAGTGTTTTTTTGTTTTTTTTTTTTACCTTCATAGATAGGTTTTTTAGTTGTAGAGATCACAGCAAGCAGAGTATTTGTAAGTTCAACTTTTTTTTTTGTTTGAGATAGAATTTTTTGGATGTCCTAGAAGATGAAAATAATATTACTAAATTATCTTATAAATGATCTGATTTCAACTTTTAAAAATTTTAAATAAATCTTAATCCACTTCTAAAGCACAGCTTCCTTAAATTTTAAAAATAATTTAAAGCAGCTTTCCTAACACAAATATTTTCTTTCTGGTTTTTCCTTGCTGGGTATTTGATATTTAAAAACAAAACCAGGGCTCTTGGGTGGCTCAGTTAAGTGGCCAACTCTTGATTTCCAATCAGGTCATGATCTCAAGGTTGGTAAGTTCAAGCCCCACTTCAGGCTTCATACTGGCAGTATGGAGCCTGCTTGAGATTCTCTCTCCCTTTCCCTCTGCCCCTACCCCACTCATGCTCTCTCTCTCTCAAAATAAATAAATAAATAAATAAATAAATAAATAAATAAATACTTAAACAAAACAAAACAAAACAAAACAAAAAAGCAGTAAGAGTACAAATCAAGAAAAAGAAATATTAGAAATATTGTATACAGAAATGCCAGAGGAAGAGGGGCACTTGGGTGGTTCAACTGGTTTAGCATCCAACTCGTGATTTCAGCTCAAGTCATGATCTCACATTTTGTGAGTCTGAACCCCGCATCAGACTCTGAGCTGAGAGTGTGGAGCCTGCTTGGGATTCTCTCTCTCTCTCTCTCTCTCTCTCCCTCTCTTTGCCCCTCCCCAACTCGCATGGATGCATGCACACGCTCTCTCTTTTAAAATAAATAAACTTTTTAAAAAATGCTAGAAGAGTTTTTTTTCAGTATGACAGTAAAAAATACTTAAACAATTAAATTGATAAATTCTCATATAAAGTTTTTATCTCTATATAAAACAGTATATCTTTATTAAAAAGTTTTATATTACTACGGTGAAAGATCTAGTGTTAATGGAAACAGACGTTTACAAATACTGTTATTAAGATACATATTTTCAACAGTTAAAAACAAAACTATGTATAAAGAAAATAGTTTCAGGTTGCTCATTTCAAGAAAAATACACTAAAATAAACAGAATGTGGGGTATTTAGATGGTATTTTCTCAAAGTTAGTGGGAAAAATTTACTAAGTTAATGCATTGAGTTTCTACAATATATGTTGTACAAAGAAATAAAACATTTTTAATTCTTTCATTTCCTTAAGGCAGGTGTTTGCTCTAAAAATGTTTATCTGTTATTATTTTTAGGTTAAAAGGCTTGATAGTTTGATAGAAAATAAAAACATTTATAATAGAATCATTTCTATTCTATCCATAAAAGAAGACCACTATTTTTCTCTAATTATGGAATAGAAATTTAGATAGTGAATTATTCAGACTATTTGTTAGTTGCTATTCTCTTTCTCTTTCTTGTTTCTTAAGGCAATATAACTGCTTATAATTAATTCCTCTATCAAAGGGAAAGCTTTAGCTTAGGAGAGAAAACCCAAATTGCTGGTAAAGTAGGAGCTAATAAATGGAAAGCAGTATTGTAGGTTATATGAAGTAGCAGGTGAATCTAAAATCAATTACATTTGTCCAAAATGCACATATACTATAAAACTACTAATCTCATTGTCTGGCAGTTAATAAGAAGAGGAGAGCTTATCTGAATCTAAAAAGCATTTATAATTAATTTTTCTGAATTTACAGAATTCTTGTTTGCCTAATCATGCCTTACTTAATAGTCAAATTTATTTTATCTCTGAATTACATACCCATAGAATGGTAAAAAGAGCCAATGGATATAATGTTGAGATAAAGATGCACAGTGAGAAAGAAAAACTGGCCAAAGTATTGGTAGTATGTATAATTACTTGGGACTTTAGAAAAATATAATAGACCAAATAAAAATAATCTACATTTTAAAAAAAACCTTTAAACTCAGTATCTATAGGAAATATACTAAATGATGATTATATAATGCCTCTGGAGCAATAATAAGAAATGGCTTCTATAAATTAGTTCCTAGATATTGGCTGGGGAGATGGTAATGAAGGAAAAGGGAAAAGTAAAAATAATGTTTGTTTTCCTTCCAATTTACCTTCATGTTGAGTTTCACTGTTGCAGATCCTGCCTGGGGTTGGACAAAAGGAAAATGTATAAATATAAAAAGGAGGATTATAAGATGGGTTTATCTCAGCCATCTGCAGAATCTATAATAGTGAGCAAGAAAAGAAGGTTGAAAAAAAATGGAACTCCAATTTAGTGGTGACAGGGAAGGAAGAGATATATAAAAATGCATATATGTTAGATGAGCTTAATCAGTGTTTACTTTCACTTATGTTTTGCTAAGCTGGTTATATGACTAAGACTGGTACAATCTGGTTATTTCCATATAGTTAATGCTTTACTAATTAAAAAAAATCACATTGTACACTAAGAATAAAAATTACCTGAAGGTTCTTTATTTAGTGAAGGAAACTGGATGGTTTTATAAATGGTTGACCCAGCCCTAGATGTTCTGTGATATGCTTTTGGAGGTTTATTCACATGGGGTGAAATGTACTCAGATCTTTCTAGAAATATTAGAAAATATATTAACTGTTAGATAGATTACATTTGTGACTAATTTTGATACACTGTTGCCAATAAAATGAAATAACTAAATTTTTGAGATGATTAATTAGTAAAGAAATATACATTAAGAAGGATAGTTTTAGAGATCAGAGCTAAGTAAAAAAAAAAGCAAGTCGCAAAAGACCATCTATATAAATTCCATTTCTTTGAAATGGCCAGTGTAGGGAAATTTTATAGAGACAGAAATTAGATTGGTGGATGATGGCTTGGAGTATGAATATTTCTTTTCCACATAATGAAAATGTTCTAAAATTGAACATGGTGATGGAAGCACAACTCTGTGAACGTACTAAAAGCCATTGATTTACACACTGTACATGAGTGAAATGAATGCTATGTGGCTTATATATCAATAAAACTATTAAGTAGATCAGCATCTGACTTTCTATCACAAACAATGGAGGACAGAACTCAGTGGAATGACATATTAAAAGTGCTACAAGGGGCGCCTGGGTGGCACGGGCCAGGCTGAGTATGGGCTCAGGTCATGATCTTACAATTTGTGGGTTTGAGCCCTGTGTCAGGCTCTGTGCTGACAGTTCAGAGCCTGGAGCCTGTTTCAGAATCTGTGTCTCCCTCTCTGTCTGCCCCTTCCCTGCTTGTGCTCTCTCTCTCTCTGAAATAAATAAATGTTAAAAAAAAATCCAAGTACTGAAAACAAAAATTCACAACCAAGAATTTAATACCCAGCAAAATTATTATTCAAGATAAAATGAAAACATTCCTAGATTAAAAAAAAAACTAACAATATTTGTTATTATATTAGCAAAAATGTCTTAGAAGAAATGCTAAAGAGAATACTTCAGGCTGATACAAAATGACACTAGGTAGTAACTTCTCATTATATATAAAAATTGACTCAAAGTAAATTACATCCCTGAATGTTATAGTTATAGTATAAATGTCTTAGAAAGATAGAAAATCTTGAGATTTTAATTAGACAATGATTTTTTAGATACAAATTTAAAAGCACGATTCATAAAAGAAAATTTAATACATTGGGCCTTATAAAAATTTAAAACTTTTGACTGCCATTAAGAAAGTTAAGATGGGGGGGGGTGCCTGGGTGGCTCAGTGGATTAAGGGTCTGACTTCAGCTCAGGTCATGATCTCATGGTTCTTGGGTTCAAGCTCCACATCAGGCTCTGTGCTGTCAGCTCAGAGCCTGGATCCTGCTTTGGATTCTGTGTCTCACCCTCTCTCTGCCCCTCCCCTGCTCATGCTCTGTCTCTCTCTATCAAAAATAAATAAAACCTTTTTTAAAAAGTTAAGATGAGAGATGCCTTGGTGGCTCAGTCGGTTGTGTGCCTGACTCTTGATTTTGGCCCAGGCCATGATCCCAGGGTTGTGGGATTGAGCCACATGTCAGGTTCTGTGCTGAGTATGGAGCCTGCTTAAGATTCTCTCTCTTTCCCTTTACACCTTTCCCCCATTCATGTTCTCTCTCTCTCTCAAAATAATCACATATATATATGTAATACATGTAATACATGTATTACATGTATATATATATATACATGTATATGTATTACATATATATATGTAATTCATGTATATATATACAATATATATATGTAATACATGTAATACATGTAATACATGTAATACATGTATATATATATACATGTATATGTATTACATATATATATGTAATTCATGTATATATATACATATATATGTATTACATATACATGTGTATATGTATATATACATGTGTATACATGTGTATATATACATATACATATGTATATATATATGTATTGCATATATATATGTAATAAAGAAAGTTAAGACAAGCTGCAGACTAAAAGAAAATAATTTCATATTATGTATCCAATAAAGAAGTTATATCCAGAATATATAAAGAACTCTTAACATTTTAAGAACTTAAAAGATTAAACTTTACAAATGGGCAAAAATTAAAAAGTTTTAAAAGACATTTCACCAAAGAAATATACAAATGGGTACTAAACACATGAAAAGATTCCCAAAATAATTTTTCAAGAAAATGTAAATGAAAACCACAATGAAATGCCATTTCGCATCCAACAGAATGTCTATAATCAAAAGGATGGACAATAGCCAAATGATGGAAAGACTATGAAGAAATAAATTCATTCATATCTTGCTTGTCTGTAGGTAAAATTGTACAGCCACTTTAGAAAAGTTTGACATTAAAAAATAGTTAAACATAAATTTACCATACAACATGGCAACTCTACTCCTAGATATCCACCTAAGAGAAATGAAAACTTACGTCTTCACAAAGACCAACATAGGAATATTGAGAGCAACATTCATTATAGCCAAAAAGTGAAATGAACCTAAACGTCCATCATCCTAAGAATGGATAAAGAATATGTGCTACACTTCAGTGTACTTGGAGAACAATGCTACAGTATTTCATTTGTATCACTAGGAACCAAATTTAACTCAATTATTTGTTTAAGGCTTTGAAAATTAAGTATATGTTTCATCTCAATGTTTCTCTTAACCTTTCAAATATCTCTTTCAGAAATAATAATTAAAAGTTTGAGATACAGGGATGCCTGGGTGCCTCAGTCAGTTAAGCGTCCGACTTTGGCTCAGGTCATGATCTCATGGTTCATGGGTTTGAGTCCTGCATCGGGCTCTGTGCTGACAGCTCAGAGCTTGGAGCCTGATAAGGATTTTGTGTCTCCCTCTATCTCTGCCCCTCCCCTGCTCATATACTGTCTCTCTTTGTCTCAAAAATAAACATAAAAAAATTTTTTTAAAAGTTTGAGATACAGAGGCAAGATGTAATAATCCTAATTTTACTTTTTCAAATTGTCATTAAAAGTGGCAATAATGCTGAGGGAAAAAATGTGCTACAGCCGTAGAAAGGAATACTATTCAGCAATAAAAATGATGCATGTTACTATATGGGTGAACTTCAAAATCATGCTCACTGAAAGAAGCTACATACAAAACACCATGTATTCTTTGATTCCATTCATATGAAATGTCCAGAAAAGGCAAATTGATAGGCACCAAAAGCAGATTAGTGGTTTGCCTGGGACGGGGAGTGAGAACTAACTTAACTATCATTAGGGATCCTGTGGGAATGGCAGAAATGTTCTAAAACCGAATTAAGATGGTGACTGCATACCTAGATAAATCTACTAAAATCCTTGACTCATACAATTAAGATGGGATAGATTTTCTGATATGCAATTTGTGCCTCATTCAAGTGTTTTTTTTATATAGTTGCTAATCTGTACCTCTCTGAGAAACAAATTTACCAACTAGAGTACAATATTTATGCAGTTGTTTGTGTCTTTAGCCTTACAGTATCCACTCAAAGCACTCTTTTCCAGTTCCTTTGAGCACTCATTTTTCTCTACTTCTCTAAGTAAGGTTATGTCATGCGTTTATTGTTTTTTTCAAGCTTTATTGAGATATGTTTGACATATAATATAGCATAAGTTTAAGGTGTACAATGTGTTGGTTTGACACAGTTATTTATTGCAAAATGATTACTACCATAGCATTAGCTAATTCCTCTATTACATCACATAATTACCATATCTTTTTGTAGTGAGAACATTTAACACTTACTCTTCTAGCAACTTTCAAGCATATAATACAGTATTGTTAACTATAATCATCACGACGTGCTTTATTTATTTACTTATTTATTAATTTAATTTAATTTAATTTAATTTAATTTTATTTTATTTTATTGTTTAATTTACATCCAAGTTACCCTATAGTGCAACAATGATTTCAGGAGTAGATTCCTTGATGCCCCTTACCCATTTAGCCCATCCCTCCTCCCACAACCCCTCCAGCAACCCTCTGTTTGTTCTCTATATTTAAGAGTCTTTTATGTTTTGTCCCCCTACCTGTTTTTATATTACTTTTGCTTCCCTTCCTTTATGTTCATCTGTTTTGTACATGATGTGCATTAAATATCCAGAACTTATTCATCTTCTAACTTGGAAGTTTGTACTCTTTGACCAACATCTCCTCATTTCCCCAACCTATAGCCTCTGGTAACCACCATTCTATTCTCTGTTTCCATGAGTTCAGCTTTTTTTTTTTTTAGATTCCACATATAAGTGAGATCATATTGTATGTCTTTCTCTGTGTGACTTGTTTCACTTTAACATAATTCCTTCAAGGTCCATCCATGTTGCTGAAAATGGCAGGATTTCCTTTTTTATAGCTGAATAGTATTCCATTATATATATTCAATTCTATTATGAACATTATATTTTATATACAAATAATATATAATTATATTTTTATATACAATTTATTTCCCATATATATTTATGTAATAAAACCACTATTTTGAATTCTTTATATGGTAAATTTTAGATCTCCGTGTCTTTGGGTTTGGTAGTGGAAGATTATTGTAATCCTTTGGTGGTATCGTGTTTCCTTGATTTTTCATACACCTTGGAGTTTTGTGTTGCTGTCTTACATTTGAAGTAGTAGTCACCTTCTCCATTACTAACTGCCTTCAGGGAAGGACTGCCTTTCATCAGCTCTGCTAGAAATCCAGAGGCTTTCTCCCATTTTGACTGCAGAACCCCGCTCCATACCTCTTGCTCCCTCCTGTGGCAGAATTCCTAAACTTGTATATTTTCTCTGGATCTTGCAACAGACCAGGACAAGCGCTGACAGTTTAGTCTCCCTTTTGTTTTCCCTAAGGTCAAGTTGTTTCCCTACAGCTCAAGTTGTAGTTTTTCTCTAGCCCACAGAACCTGGCTTGTTTTCTGCAAGTGCTCCTAGCTGTTCAACAAAGCACTCTCAGGAGCATGCACAGGGAGTTGGCTGCAGAGTTGGGGGAGATGTGGGTGAGATAAGGTTGTTACTGGGGATGCCTGCAACTAGTTGGGGGGATCTGCAAGTGAGGCTTTCCCAGCATCTCATGGGTGGGTTTCCTGATGGGAATCCACAAGACAGCATAACTATATCCCTTTAATGCTTTCTGAGAATCGTATCTGCCACTCTCCTGATCTCCTCTCACCCCATAATTTAGTATGCTGGATGCTTTGTGTCCTGCACAACTAACCTATTCTCCCTTCCCTCACAGTGGGAGAAATCATGGAATGAGAAAGTCTCACTTGGCCTTAGCTGTACCACGTTGGGGGACATGTGATGCAGGTAGAGTCAAACTATTCTTCTTATCCAATCCAATGTATCCAAAATCTTATTTTTTACTCCAACAAAGTAATGGAATTTCTTATCTAGAAACCAGGACTTCCACAAAGCTCTCTTTTCTGTGGGTAACTGGTCAAGTCGGTGTTCTCCAGATGCTCCCTGACTGTGGCCAAGAGGGGTTGGAACCATTCATGAGCTACCTCAGAGTCCACAGCCAAGATGGAGGTTTGTCTGCCTATTACCTGATGCACAGGTGGGCAAGGCTTTTCCAGGTCCCTTGGTGTATGATGCTGGATCCCATAACTTCAGTTGCACTTTTGTTCATGAATGGGTGCCAAATTTTTGTCATTGAGAATGGGGGCACGAAAGAAGGGACATGTTATGCTATCATGATGGTGACATCAATTGTCATATACTTGTATGTTCCATATGTTCCAGTCTGCATTTCATCCTAGGATCTCCCAACACCCTGGTTCTCTTCTTTTTTGCATGCATATTTTTATTGAGAACATTACAATATAATTAAAATATAGTATAATTGAATGATGGAAAAGGCAACCTAACTGTATGCTGTATGGATCATTGACTGCTATGTGCGTGTTTGTTTTTTTTTGAGGGGGAGCCACCTTTTTGTAGAGGACTGGCTACTGAAGGGCCTATCCCTGTATTGTTACTGTATTTGTGTGTAAGTGTGTGTGTGTGTGTGTGTGTCTGTGTGTGTGTGTGTGTGTTTTGCAGGGAGTCACACCAGAGGAGCTGCCTCTGAAAATGATTATAGATAAAAAAAAAAGTGATCTGTGGCCCTAGTGCAAAATTTTAATACAAATTTGTGGGGTTTTGGGAAGAGCACATGTATTTTGCATGGGAGGGGTATCAACAATATTTGCAATCAGAGGACATACTATGGTGGATTGGTTTCAATAATGGCCTTGATGTGTTCTTGACTACTGGTATTCATATCCTCTCATAAAACTCTGATCTTGGCTATATAACTTTAGTAAATAGAACAAAAGCTAACAAATGCAAACAGAGACTTCAAAATTGCTTGTACATTGGGCTTTTTCACATGCCAGTCTTAGAAGGAACATCTATACTGTTTTCCATAGTAGTTGCACCAATTTACAATCCCACCAACAATGTGCAAATGTTACCATTTCCCTACATGTTCACCAACATTTTTTTTATCATTTATCTTGTTGCTGATAACCATTCTAATGGGTGTGAAATGATATTTCATTGTAGCTTTGATTTGAATTTCCTTGATTAGTGATGTCAAGCACTTTTTTATGTACCCATTGGCTTCTTTGTATGTCTTCTTTGAAAAATGTCTATTTACATCCTCTGACCATTTATAATAGCATTGTTTAGTTTTAGGGTTTTTCCTTCTCCTCCCCCCTGTCCCTCCTACTCCTTTTTTTGCTACTGAGTTGTAAGAGTTCCTTACATACTTTGGGTTTTAAGTTATTATCAGATAGATGGTTTCAAATATTTTCTCGCATTCTTTAGGTTGCCTTTTCACTTTGTTGATGGTTCCTTTTGCTGAGCAGAAATTTTAGTTTGATGTCCCACCTGCTTTTGCTTTTGTTGCTTGTGCTATTGGTGTAATGTCAAAAATATCATTGCCAACGTATATGTCAAGGAGCTTTTTACCTGTTTTCTTCTAGGAGTATTGAGGTTTCAGATCCCACATAAATCTTTAATCTTTTTCAAATTAATTTTTATTAATGATATAAAATATGGTTGTTTTGTTCTTGCATATTGATAACCAATTTTCCAACATCACTCACTTAAGACAGTATTATTTCCCATCAAGTATTCTTATCTCCCTGTCAAATATTAATATATATGAAGATTTATCCAGGCTCTTGATTCTGTTCCTTTGGTATATGGTCTGTTTTTATGTCAGTACTATCCTGTTTTGATTATTATAGCTTTGTAATATAGTTTGAAATAAAGAAGCGTAATGCCTCTAGCTTTGTTCTCTCTCAGGATTGTTTGGCTCTTCAGGGTCTTTTGTGGTTCCAAACAAATTTTAAGACAGTTTTTTCTATTTTCAGAAAAATTCCATTGAAGTATTAATAGAGATTGCATTGAATCTATAGATGACTTTTTGGAATAGTATAAACATTAAAAATTTTTTAATGTTTATTTATTATTGAGAGACAGAGAGACACAGAGCATGAGCAGGGGAGGGGTAGAGAGAGGGGTAGAAACAGAATCTGAAATAGGCTCCAGGCTCTGAGCTGTCAGCACAGAGCCTGACATGGGGCTCGAACTCATAAACTGTGAGATCATGACCTGAGCTGAAGTCAGTCGCCCAACCAACTGAGCCACCCAGGTGCTCCGGATAGTATAAACATTTTAAAAACATCAACTTCCAATCCATAAACCTAGGGTATCATCCCATTTATTTGTGCTTCTTCAATTTCTTTCGTCAAAATGTCATAGTTGTTATGCTTAGATTATTATCAACCTTGTTTAAATTTATTAAGAATAAATAATTTATTTTGAATAAAGTATTCCGAATACTTATTTGACTGTTTTGATGTTACTGTGAATGAGACTGTTTTCCTTATTTCTATTTCAGATATTTCATTTTTAGTGCATAGAAATGCAATTCATTTCTGTATATTGATTTTGTATCCTTCGACTTTACTACCTTCACTTATCAGTCCTAACAGTTTTATGGTAGAATCTTTAGGATTTTCTCTATATAATATCATATCATTTGCAAACTTCACTTTTTCTAATTTGGATGCCTTTTATTTCTTTTTATTGCTTAATTGCTCTAAAATTTCCAGTACTAAGTTGAATAGTAATGATGAGAATGGGCACCTTTTCCTGATCTTAGCTGAAAACCTTTCAATCTTTCACCTGTGCGCTTGTCATAAATGACCTTTATTATGTTGAGATATGTTCCTTCCATACCTATGGAGAGTTTTTATCATGAAAAGATGTTAAATTTGTCAAATGTCTTTTCTGAATTTATTGAGGTGATCATGTGATTTTTACCTCATTTTGTTAATGTGGCGTATCACATATAATGATTTATGTATGTAGATCCATCTTTGCATCTTATGGATAAATCCCAATTGGTCACAGAATATTATCCTTTTAGTGTACTGTTGAGTTTGTTTTGCTGGAATTTTGTTGAGAATTTTGCTTCAATTTTCATGAGGGATATTATTTCTCAGGGTCATAATTTTCTTTTCTTGTAGTGTCCTTTGGTATGAGGGTAATGCTAACCTTGTAAAATGAGCTTGAGAGAATGTCTTTCTCTTCAATTTTTGGGAAGTGTTTGAGAAAGACTGGCATTAATTATTCTTTAAATGTTTGGTAGAATTCACCAGTGAAACCATCTAGGTGTGGACTTTTCTTTGATGGGTTGTTTTTGATTACTGATTCAATATTATCATTATTGGTCTACTTAGATTTTCTATTTCTTTACAATTCAATCTTTGTAGATGATATGTTTCTAGGAATTTATCCATTTCTTCTAGGTTATACAATTTTTTAGCTTATAATTATTCATTGTATCTCATAATCTTTGAATCTCTATAGTATCATTTTAATGTCTACTCTTTCATTTCTGACCTTTGAGTCTTTCTTTTTGTAGAAAAAATACTTAGTCTAGCTAAAGTTTTGTCAATTTTATTTACCTTTCAAAAAAACCCATTTCTTATCATTATTAATCTTTTTATTATTTTTATGGTCTTTATTTCCACTCTGATATTTGCTTTTTCTTTATTTGTGCTAACTTTGGGCTTAGCTTTTTCTTCTTTTGTAATTCCTTGTGGTAAAAAGTTTTTTACTTGATATCTTTCTTTCCTTTTTTTGTAATGCAGATGTTTACCCCTATAAACTTACCTCTTAGAACTGCTTTCGATTCATCCTTAAGTTTTGGTGTGTTGTATTTCTATTTTCATTTGTCCCAAGTTATTTATTCATTTTACATTTTGTTTGTTCTTTGATTGGTTGTTTGGGAATGTGTTGTTTAATTTACACATATCTGTGAATCTACTAGTTTTCACTCAGTTATTGATTTTTCATTCCATACCACTGCAGTCAGAAAAAAATTCTTGGTAATTTTCAGTCCTCTTAGATAGTCTTGTTTTATGACTTATCATATGATCTCTTCTGGAGACTGCTGTGTGTGTATTTGGGAAGGATATGAGAATGTGTATTGTGCTGCTATTGTATGGAATTCTCTATATGTCAGTTAGGTCTATTTGGTTTAAAGTAGAGCTCAAGTTGAATGTCTCCTTATTGATTTTCTGTCTGGATGATCTATGGGTGTATGATGTTGAAAGTGAGGTATTGAATTCTCATACTATTATTATATTATTGTCTATTTCTCCCTTCATATCTGTTAATACTTGCTGGATATATTTAGGTGTTTGATGTTGGGTGAATAAAAATTTATGATTGCTACATTCTCCTGATGAATTTGCAATTTTATAAACATATAATTATCATTCTGTCTTCTTGTTACTGCTTCTGAATTTAAGTCTATTTTGCCTGATACAAGTATAGCTACGTTGCTTTCATTTGGTTTTCACCAATATCTTTTTCCTTCACTTTGACCCTACATGTGTCCTTGAGTATTCTTGGCTCCTCTGTCAAATAGTAGTTGGCCATATATGAATGTGTTAATTTCTTGGCTCTCAATTCTGTTTGGTTGGTGTATCTGTTTTTATGCCAACTGTTTTCATTACTATAGCTTTATAATAGAGTTTGAAATAAGGAAGTGTGATGCCTCTTGCTTTGTTCTTTCTCAGGATTGCTTTGACTAATTAGGGTCTTTGTGATTCTATATAAATTTTAGGGTTGTTTTTCCTAATACTGTAAAAAAATGCCATTGGAATCTTAATAGGAATTGCATTGAACCTATAGATGACTTTGGGTAGTATGGATATTTTGACAATATTAATTCTTCCAATTCATGAACATGGGATACTTTTCTTTTTTTTTTCAGTTTCTTTCATTAATGTTTTGTAGTTTTTAGTGTGGACATATTTTACCTCCAGGGTTACACTTTTTCCTATTTAATTTTTTTGATGCTATTGTAAATGGGATCATTTATTTTCTTTTTCAGATAATTTGTTGTTAAAGTATAGAAATGCTACTGACTTTTGCATGTTAATTTTGCACCCTGCAACTTTACTGAATTCATTGATTGGATATAGCTTTGGTGTTTTTTTGTTTGTTTTGTTTTTTGATAGAGTTTTTAACAAAGAATAGTCTCCCTGCCTGGCTGGAGCAGAACTGGCTCCATAAGTGGCAAGGGTCTTTTTTGTGGTCTTGACTCAAGTAAATTGTGCCCATTTCCCTGGCCAAATGGTGCTACTGGCTTTGCTCTGCCAAAGACCAGTTATGCCTGCTGTATCCTCTGTTCAAGTTTGTCTGGGCTACAGAGCCTCTAGTTGTTCTATCTAGGCTTTCTGGTTAGGTTGGTCTAAGAGCTACACTCAGCAGTGGGCAGGGTTTATGAATGAGCTCCCTTGCCTAGGCAGAATGGGCAGACCTGCTCCAAACAGCCTTCCTAGTGTTCCCAATCAGGTTTTCTAGTTGGAATGGGCTGGGCATGGTCGTTTGTGGGGCTACAAATTAATCCCTTTCCTAGGCAAAATAGGGAAACTGACTTCAAGTCCAGATCTTTGTGATCTTGACTCAAGATGACTGTTCCCCATGTTCCCTGACCAAATTTACCGCTGGCTTTGCTCTGCAAATAATCAGTTCTGCCTGTCATTTTCTGCTCAGTTGGTGTTGAACCACACAGCTTCCAGGTGTTTTACCAGTCTTCCTGGTCAGGTGGGGCAAGAGATATACTCAATGGTGAACGATGCTATGACTTAGCTCCCCTCTCTGGGCAGTGGTAGACCAAGCTCCAGGGCTAGCAAGATTCCTCTTTTAAGAACCCAAGTCATAGGGGCGCCTGGGTGGCGCAGTCGGTTAAGCGTCCGACTTCAGCCAGGTCACGATCTCGCGGTCCGTGAGTTCGAGCCCCGCGTCAGGCTCTGGGCTGATGGCTCAGAGCCTGGAGCCTGTTTCCGATTCTGTGTCTCCCTCTCTCTCTGCCCCTCCCCCGTTCATGCTCTGTCTCTCTCTGTCCCAAAAATAAATAAACGTTGAAAAAAAAAAAAAAAAAAAAAAGAACCCAAGTCATACAGACCTGCTCACCAAGTTCCCTGGTGAGATTATGTCACTGTCTTGGCTCTGCAGATGAGCAAACCTGTGGTAAGGATACTATTTTGGTACTACAGGTAGGAACTCAATCTGCCAAGGTCTGAGTGCGGGTTTTTGCAAGCAATTCCTCCCTTCCCTGTCACAGATTCCCAGTGGCCAAGTCCCCTGGATTACCCCACAATCCCCATGGTGTGAGACCAGAGTGGGGGCTCCCAACAGGTGACACAATGCTATAGGAGCTGAATGTTCATCCTGGGCTCTCTTTTCCAACTGGAGAAATGGGGCTCAGGGGAAATCTCTCAACGTAGTTCTCCAATGGGCATGGGGAAGAGGCAATATGGTCAGTGTGTAGCCACTTTTCCTATCTTCCTAATGCAATTGGTCTTGGTCTCTATGATGTGGAGACAGTGGTGCTTCACCTTCACCCCAATGTTCTAGGATTTTCTCAGTGGTGTCCTGTCCATGAATAGATTTTAGTTTTTCTTCTTCTTTGAGGAAGTACAGTCAGGAATGACATTTGTTACAATGTTGGTATG
This sequence comes from Leopardus geoffroyi, assembly GCF_018350155.1. Taxonomy (NCBI): domain Eukaryota; kingdom Metazoa; phylum Chordata; class Mammalia; order Carnivora; family Felidae; genus Leopardus; species Leopardus geoffroyi. Next base: position 29,800,988 of record NC_059341.1, on the reverse strand, counting down.
CCACTCTTCCTCCTACCTTTTATGTTTTTGTTGTCATAATTTACCTTTGTTTATTTTGTGTATCCATTAACAAATTACTATAGCTGTGGTTATTTTCAATACCTTTTCCCCTTAACCTTTACAGTTAAAAGGTTAATATTTTACCATACTGTGGCATTAGAGTTTTCTGAATTTATATATTTGTCTTTACTATTTTACTGTATGTTTTCATGTCATAATTAGTGTCCTTTCATTTCAGCCTAAAGAACTCCTTTCAGCATTTATTGTGAGGCCTTTCTAGTGGTGATAAACCAATTCAGCTTCTCTTTGTTTTTGAGTTTTATTTCACCTTCATTTCTGGTAGGCAACTTTGCCTGGTATTCTTTTTGGGTAGTTGTTTTTTTCAACACTTTGATATATCATCCCACTGTTTTTTGGCCTGCAATGTTTTTGCAGACATTGCTTCTAATGCCTGAGAGGATTCCCATGTATGCAAGAAATATTTTCCTCTTACTGCTTTTAAAATTCTCTCATTGTATTTGATTTTAGACAGTTTTATTATAATGTGTATTGGCCAATATTATTGTGGATTGAAGTTTTGCACTGATTTATTACTTTTGTGAACTTGGATATTCAAATATCTCCCTAGATTTGGGAAGTTCTCAGCCATTATTTCTTTACATAAGCTTTGTCCCTCTCCTCTTCTTCTGGAATTCTAATCATCCATATATTAGTCAGATTATTGGTATTCCATAGTTCATATAGTCTTCATTCGTTTATTTTCTCTTCTTTGTATAATCTTAATACTGTCTTCTACTTTACAAATTCTGTCTTCTGCTGGATTTGCTACTAACTCTGGAATTTCTGTTTGATTCTTTTTATGATCTCTATTTCTCCATTAAACTTCTCATTTTCTTTGTATATTATTTTCCTGCTGTCATTGAGATGCCTTTCTGTGTTTTTTTTTTTTTAACTTTTTTTTTTTGAGAGCACATACACACATGTGTGAGCAGGAGAGGGGCAGAGGGAGAGGGAGAGAAAGAATATTAAGAGAGAAAGAGCCCCCCAGCCTCCAAACATGGAGCTCAATCTTAGGACTGTGAAATCATGATCTGAGCTGAAATCAAGAGTCAGATGCTTAACCAACTGAGCCACCCAGGTGCCCCTTTCTGTGTTTTCTTGTAGCTCACTGAGATTCCTTAAAACAGCTATTTTGAATTCTTTATCAGTTAAATTGCCAATCTCAATTTTTTTTGAGTTGTTGGAAAATTATTGCATTTCTTTCATGGTAACACGTTTCCTTGATTTTTCATGTTCCTAAATGTGCTCTCTGCTGTCATTACATTTTTAAAAGTAGTCACCTCCTCCAGGCTTATTGACTGGCTTCCAGAGAGAAATCCCTTCTGTCAGCCCTGCTAGGGTTTCTTAAGTTTTTTCAGACCATTTCTGTGGGTATGCCTGTTCCATACCTTTTGCTCTCTTTTGTGGGAGAATTCTTAAACCTTGTTTCTGTGCTATAAAGACAGGCTGGTTGCTCAAGGCCTCCTTTTTGTTTTCCTTATGGCAGTGCTGACTGCTCAACTTTATGGTTTCTACCAGGTCTGCTTTTTGTGGGTGTCCACTGTCTGTCAAAGCTCACTCTTGTTGTGGTTGGGAGCATGCACAGGGAGCCAGTCACAGGGTGGAGTTTGTGTGGGTGAGACACATGAAGTGCTGGAGGTGCCTGTGGGTCAGGTGTGGGGGATCCACAGGTGAGGTATTTTCAGCAGCTGATGTGTGGGCCTCCTGATTGAGTCCTTGACACACGTAGCAGTCACAATCCTTTTATACATTTAGTTCTGAGCCTTGGCTGCCGTTCTCTCAGCCGTTCTCTGCCCTCTGGTCGTGCAGCTTATGACTCAGTTCTCTGGATAAGACAGGAGAGAAATGGGTCTTTTTGACAGTATCGTGCATACCTAAAGAAGCTGGGTACTTACTCACATGCTCTCACTCTTTCCCATGCAAGAAATCCCGGGATGAAAAGGGCTCTCTTGACAGTGAAGTATGGCTGTCCTGAAGGAGTGGTGCAGTAAAGTCAAAATGTTCCTTTTGCCCTCTACAATGTATCCAATATCAGATTTTGTTGTTCCAACAGTGTGCTTGGAACTACTTCCATGGACTCCTGGGCTCAACAAAACGTCTCTCATCTGTGGATGATCATCAACTTGGTTTTCCTTGTGTGGGGCAGGGGGAGGGGAGATGGCAAAAAAAGAAAAAAAGAAACAAAACCCCTGCAATGTTGATGTCATCACTGTGATCCTCCTTCTCTCTTGCCAAATATTTTACAGGAAATGTCACTTATTGTTTTTAGTTCTCTGATATATCTAATTATATCAAAGTGCTTTTTAGAAAGCTTTCTCCCTTCTCATTGAGAAGGTTTTTCTTTTCTTTTGTAGCATGTTAATGCAGTAGTGCTTTTAGTATTTGCAAATATAGATGTACAAAAGCTCTTCTTCCTTTTCCGATGTAAATTAGAATAATTAGCAGTACAGCCTTCACTGTTTTTTACCTGCTATAGAGGGTGGCATACACAGTTTTTGTTAGAAGGTTAGAGTTTCTTATTCTCAGCATCTTCCTTAATTTTGTCCTTTATCCAAATGCTGTTTTAGTTGGGACCAGAATACTCATTTTTGTATTTGATATGTAATCTAATTTAAAAGGATGCATCCATAAGGATATCTTTGACAATCTGAACTATAGGCATAAACCATTGGTTTCCCCTCACTAATTCAGTTAAAGTTTATTAGATTTTTTTTTTTTACAAATCCTACTGATTTTAAAAGTAACGTGCTGTTGCAGAACACTTTCATTTAAACAAATAAGTATAAGCCTTATATTATTTACTCATTGGCTAGAATTAAACTGAAGCCACAGGCTGAGAGGCTTAGCAAGAGTTTGTAATTGAGAAAATAAAATACTGTTGACATTATTTATTTCAAGCCATAATTCTAAACTAGTCATTAACATTTGTCAAATATGAACAAAAGCTGGGGGGGATCAAGTCACTAAAGATAAAAACCTTAGTGCATGTTAGGGTAATGGTTCCATACTGTGAAATTTATGTTTATTCTTCATCTTATTTTCATGAAAGTATCAAGACTAAATTGTATGAAAATATTTTGATACATCTTGGTATTAAATACTGAATATAATTTTGGATGCAGGTGGTACAGAAGACTAGCTATCCTAATGACCTAATTCTAACTAAAATGCTACATTTAAAAAATGCATTTTATTTTTTTTTTAATTTTTAACATTTATTTTTGAGAGACAGAGAGACAGAGCATGAGTCGGAGAGGGGCAGAGAGAGAGGGAGACACAGAATCTGAAGCAGGCTCCAAGCTCTGAGCTGTCAACACAGAGCCCAATGCTGGGCTTGAACTCACAAACCGTGACATCATGACCTGAAGTGAAGTCAGACGCTTAACCGACTGAGCCACCCAGGTTCCCCTAAAAATGCATTTTAAAAACTATTGCTGAGATGGCATAAAATATACTCAGGAAAGCAACACAAACAAAAAAAGAAGAAGTAAAAGCATTTAACTTGCAGATTTATGCTAAAAATGTGTGTGTGTGTGTGTGTGTGTGTGTGTGTGTTGTACATAATTTTATAAAGTGGATTGTCCTGGAATAATGTGGGAGGTGGGGGAGAAGACAAGGTGGGTAATTTCACAATAAAGGGAAATAAAAAAGAGGGCATAATCAAGTATTTTGGAAAGTACTGGTATAGAACATCATTATTATATATGGCTTATGGTGGCAGATGTGAAAGCTGGGAAAAAAGGGAATGGGATTATAACAGCACAGAGTAGGAACCATTAGAATGACTTTTTTAAAAACTATATATTAGTTTTACATACTTTTTGAATGCTTAAAACATTTCATAAAAAGTAAAATGAAAAATCATGCTACAAAAAGTATTCCAGGTAATTAGTTATTTTACATTGTTATATCTTTTACCTTGAGTGTCAAAGGTTGAAAAACTGATCCTGTTTGTAGAGAATTTATGTGGTGCAATGTGACTGTTAAAAAAATCTTCTTGATGTTGTGTGGACATATATCTGTTTTTGAATAAATTCACACCTAAAATAAAATGAAAAAAAATTTCACAAAGACATTGCAAATATTTGCATACTACTCCCTAGTCTCCATGTATTAGTTTTTATTTTTGCATTTGTAATTTTTCTTTTCATATTTTTAAATGTTTACTTATTTATTTTGAGAGAGGGACAAGGATAGAGAGAGAACAAGTGGGGGAGTGCAGACAGAGGGAGAGAGAGAATCCCAAGCTGGCTTCTACATGGGGCTGGATCTCATGACCCTGAGATCATGACCTTAGACAAAATCAAGAGTCAGACAACTGACTGAACCACCCAGGGGTCCCTTCTTTTCATATCTGAGTGGTCACTTGTCTATCATTCCAATTTCTATAAACTACTTTTCCATTCTCCCTCCCTTTTTTTGTTCTGTACTTTTAGGTAACATCTTCCTTAATCTTGACCTTTTACCCAAATTCACTTTACCTTAAACATGAATATTCATTTCTACATTTGAGCTATAGTCTTGTTTTAACTCCTTTCCTCTTAGCAATTTCTTCCAAATTTTGCTTAGAACATTTAATAATAAATTCACAATTAGTAAATAAGCATAGATTAATTAGCTAAATAAATTTTGTTCTTAAAGGATATGGTATTTTAAATTGACTAAATGTAGGTAAGAGTACTTCATTGCTTTGCCAAAGGTTATTATTTAAAATTGACAAGGACTCCTAATAATAAGGAACATTGAAGCAAATAGTAATTGAAAGTACCAAAACAAAAATAGTCTGAAAATTAAAGACAGAAAAATTACTCTTCATACTTTATCAAATTTGCTAGAGTAAAACACGAAACAAATTTAACTGCTTGATTCAAACAGTTTCATTTTTATAATGCCTTAGTCATAAGCTGTTTGAGTTAGTCATTTTTATTTGTGGGGTGCCTGGGTGGCTCAGTGACTTGAGCATCTGACTTCAGCTCAGGTCATGATTTCAGGTTCATGAGTTTGAGCCCTGAATTGGGTTTGCAGCTGTCAGTGCAGAGCCTGCTTTAGATCTTCTGTTCCCCGCAGCCCCCCCCTCCCCCGCGCCCAAAGTCTCTGCCCTTCCCCCGCTCATGCTCTCTCTCTCTCTCTCTCTCTCAAAGACAAAAATAAAACATTAAAAAAATTTATTTGCTTCATTTTTTAAATTTTATTTTAATTCCAGTTAGTTTCCATACAATGTTATGTTACTTTCAAGTGTACAATAAATATAGTGATTCGACAATTCCATATACCACCCAGTGCTCATCACAAGTGCCTCATTACATTCCCATCATCTATTTCACCCATCTCCCACATACTTCCCCTCTGGTAACTATCAGTTTGTTCCCTGTAGTTAAGAGTCTATTTCTTGGTTTGTCTTTCTCTTTCTCTTTTTTTCCATTGCTCATTTGTTTTGTTTCTTACATTCCACATATGAGTAGAATCATATGGTTTTTGTCTTTCTCTGACCGACTTTTTCCACTTAGCATTATATTCTCTAGCTCCATCCATCTCATGGCATATGGAACTCAAAATGGATTAAAAACTTAAATGTGAGGGCTGAAACCACAAATATCCTAGAAGAGAGCTCAGGAAGTAATGCTTCTGACATTGGCTGAGGCAACATTTTTCTAGGTATGTCTCCTGAGGCAAGGGAGAGCAAAAATAAACTATTGTAACTATATCAAAATAAAATTCTTCTGCACAGCAAAAACAAACAAACAAAAACAAAAAAAAAACAACAAATTAAAGGCAATATACTGAGTGGGAGAAGATATTTGACTATTTTAACTAGTTCTTTTTCAGAAATAAATGTGTGATATAATGAAATAAATAAAGCATTCAAAAGCAAAGTTTCAGAAATCTTGCCTTAATCTTAAATTTCACCAAAAACACATATTTTGGTGCTTATATTTGAGATTCAACTATTTCCAAATGCTATACTTCAGCATTGTTTCTGCAAAAGTCATGACTACAATATTTCTTGCACCAGAGAGAAACGTATCTAATAGTGTTACTCCAGGATTAGAGTAATCCTTTGTTGTAGTGTAATCTGTTGTAGTGTAATCTGTGAGTAGACAACTACTCTAATAGAGATGTAAGTTCACATACCAACTTAATTATGTACAGGGAATTGCTAACCAATGAAATAACTGTTATAATCCTCTCATAACACTCATCAACTAGCCCTTACTGTTTTTTCCAGTTTAAAGCAACTTACCTTTCCAAACCAGCAACAGAAAGTGAGTAGACTAGCAGTGAGAAATACTACACTGAGTATATTCTAAGGTCACTAAAGCACTGGATATTATGGTTTACTTTCTAAGTGAATGAGTTTTAAAATTAATAATATCTAGCTGATTTTCTATTGATAGCAAATACTAAAGTTTAATTAATTATAAGAGGGAATTCATGAAGATTTTTACCCATGTAATAATATATACTTATTGTTGTCATTAATGATCCATACATAATAAAATCCAAAAAAAAAGACATAAACTATAAATATTAGACTTGAAAATTACTTGTCACCAGGGTGACTTTTATGTTGTGTCTTGATTTTATCAATTATTTTTTTCTCTTCCAACATTATATGTCAAGTGTCCTACATCAGTCTCTAAAGACAAAAAAAATCCCCAAACACTTTAAAAGGTAAACATTAATGTGTGGTTGTTTGTGTGTGTAGTATGAATTTAATTAGCATTTGTTATTATAGTAAAAGAGAAAAACACAATGTCTGAATTGTACAATCAAAAATTTCATAGAATTTGCATGGCTAAAGCAATTATATAAGCCTGATTATAATGAAATGTTTAGGGATTTGATCAAGAAAAAATTCAGGATGATGAAAACCTGATAAAACTGAGGCACAACTGACACTGAATAATCCCTTAACCAGTGCTTTTTCTACACAAGGCTATCTTTTTTAAAAAACTATTTTTAATTTTTCTTTTTTAGAAAAGAGAGAGAGCATGTGAAAGGGGGAGAGGGGCAGAGGGAGGGGAGAAGAGAGAGAGAGAGAGAGAGAGAGAGAATCTTAAGTAAGCTCCATGCTCAGCGCAGAGCCCAACACGGGTCTAGATCCCATGACCCTGGGTTCATGACCTGAGCTGACATCAAATATTGGATGCTGCACTGACTGAGCCACCTAGGCACCCCTACAATGTGATCTTTTTATAAAAACTTAAATCATTTTGAGGAGTTAATGTTAATATTATAACTTCCAAGTTTACACTAAAAGGACATTCATGCTGTAGGAGTATACAAATGAGATGGAATATGACATTTTTGTTCATAGTTCAAGTTATAAACCATAGTCCCACATCAGAAAAAGTTACTATGAGGCAGAAATTCTTTGACTCTCTCAAGACTATTTTATGCCATTTTTAGGTTATATAATTGTAAATTAAGTAGGCATCAGTGATGTAGAAGAATAAGATATTCTGTGGTCTAAAAAAAGTGTCTATCAGTTCCCCTTATGCATATACCTTGTAGCTGGAGAAAGGAATATGAGTAAATTTGCAGTAGTACCTGCATTGAGATTGCATACCATTTCATTTGAGGTTTTTATTTGATATATGAAATTTATTGTCAAATTGGTTTCCATACAACACCCAGTGCTCATCCCAAAAGATGCCCTCTTCAATACCCATCACCTACCCTCCTCTCCCTCCCACCCCCCATAAACCCTCAGTTTGTTCTCAGTTTTTAAGAGTCTCTTATGCTTTGGCTCTCTCCCACTCTAACCTCTTTTTTTTTTTTTCCTTCCCCTCCCCCATGGGCTTCTGTTAAGTTTCTCAGGATCCACATAAGAGTGAAAACATATGGTATCTTCATTTGAGTTTTTATGGGATTTGAACATTTGCTGGATTTAGAAACTACTAACTAGGTCAAACAAGAGGAAAAACACAAGAAAGATATTAAAAAATAATTTAAATTAAAATGGAGATAACTAGGATCGGTGATTTGGATCAAATAAAATACCTAATGTTTTGTGAATGAAAGATGGTTATAGGAAAGCAAGTATCAAAGGTTGGAAACTTATCATAAATCTGACACCATAATAGGGACCTTGCTTTGTTGTAATGACTGAGACCATGAATAATTGTTAAAGGTTGTACTCTGATCTTTGTTGCCCAAATATATATTCACTGCACCATAAGAAGAGGAGGCAACCAGCCTGGGTATCTTTACCAAAAAGAACCACAAAGCATAAGATTGGATAGAACAACTTTCACTACATTTTGCGAAAATAAAATGACATACAGCAGTGAGAAATGGGGATATTAGTAGATACATCTGAGGCTTCTTTGGTTGTTTCTGCAATTTGTATAAGTAAGAATTAATTGTCCATTTGAACTGGACCAAGAGATTCTTAAATAAGCACGGAGGCATTAAGAGCATTTCATAGTGGATAGGATTAAAAACGGGGGGGGGGAGCGGGGAAGGTATGTCCTAGAGAAATTTATGATCTAGTAAGAATCACAATTTCCCTCCTTCACTATGACCTCTCACTGCTTTAATGCTTTCTGAAAACTCTCCTTCCTGAAGTTCCTAGTGTAGAGTACACACTTATTTTTATTTTTTATTTATTTTTATTTTTAAAAATTTACATCCAAATTAGTTAGCATATAGTGAAACAATTGTTTGAGGAGTAGATTCCTTAGTGCCCCTTACCCATTTAGCACATCCTCCCTCCCACAACCCCTCCAGTAACCCTCAGTTTGTTCTCCATAATTATGAGTCTCTTCTGCTTTGTCCCCCTCCCTCTTTTTGTATTATTTTTGTTTCCCTTCCCTTATGTTCATATGTTTTGTCTCCTAAAGTCCTCATATGAGTGAAGTCACACACTTTCTGTCTTTCTCTGACTGCCTAATCTCTCTTAGCATGCCACCCTCCAGTTCCATCCATGTAGTTGCAAATGGCAAGATTTCATTCTTTTTGATTTCCAAATAATACTCCATTGTATACCACATCTTCTTTATCCATTAATCCATCAATGGACATTTGGGCTTTTTCCATACTTTGGCTATTGTTGACAGTGCTGCACAAACCTGGGGGTGCATGTGTCCCTTTAAAACAGCACACTTGTATCCCATGGATAAATGCCTAGTAGTGCAATTGCTGGGTCATAGGGTAGTTCTATTTTTATTTTTTTGAGGAACCTCCATACTGTTTTCCAGAGTGGCTGCACCAGCTTGCATTCCCACCAACAATTCTTTTTTTTTTCAATATATGAAATTTATTGTCAAATTGGTTTCCATACAACACCCAGGGCTCATCCCAAAAGGTGCCCTCCTCAATACCCATCACCCACCCTCCCCTCCCTCCCACCACCCATCAGCCCTCAGTTTGTTCTCAGTTTTTAAGAGTCTCTTATGCTTTGGCTCTCTCCCACTCTAACCTCTTTTTTTTTTCCTTCCCCTCCCCCATGGGTTTCTGTTAAGTTTCTCAGGATCCACATAAGAGTGAAAACATATGGTATCTGTCTTTCTCTGTATGGCTTATTTCACTTAGCATCACACTCTCCAGTTCCATCCACGTTGCTACAAAGGGCCATATTTCGTTCTTTCTCATTGCCATATAGTACTCCATTGTGTATATAAACCACAGTTTCTTTATCCATTCATCAGTTGATGGACATTTAGGCTCTTTCCATAATTTGGCTATTGTTGAGAGTGCTGCTCTAAACATTGGGGTACAAGTGCCCCTATGCATCAGTACTCCTGTATCCCTTGGGTAAATTCCTAGCAGTGCTATTGCTGGGTCATAGGGTAGGTCTATTTTTAATTTTCTGAGGAACCTCCACACTGTTTTCCAGAGTGGCTGCACCAATTTGCATTCCCACCAACAGTGCAAGAGGGTTCCTGTTTCTCCACATCCTCGGCAGCATCTATAGTCTCCTGATTTGTTCATTTTGGCCACTCTGACTGGAGTGAGGTGATATCTGACTGTGGTTTTGATTTGTATTTCCCTGATGAGGAGCGACGTTGAGCATCTTTTCATGTGCCTGTTGGCCATCCGGATGTCTTCTTTAGAGAATTGTCTATTCATGTGTTCTGCCCATTTCTTCACTGGGTTATTTGTTTTTAGGGTGTGGAGTTTGGTGAGCTCTTTACAGATTTTGGATACTAGCCCTTTGTCTGATATGTCATTTGCAAAGATCTTTTCCCATTCCATTGGTTGCCTTTTAGTTTTTTTGGTTGTTTCCTTTGCTGTACAGAAGGTTTTTATCTTCATAAGTTCCCAGTAGTTCATTTTTGCTTTAAATTCCCTTGCCTTTTGGGATGTGTCAAGTAAGAAATTGCTACGGCTGAGGTCAGAGAGGTCTTTTCCTGCTTTCTCCTCTAGGGTTTTGATGGTTTCCTGTCTCACATTCAGGTCCTTTATCCATTTTGAGTTTATTTTTGTGAATGGTGTGAGAAAGTGGTCCATTTCAATCTTCTGCATGTTGCTGTCTAATTCTCCCAGCACCATTTGTTAAAGAGACTGCCTTTTTTCCATTGGATGTTCTTTCCTGCTTTGTCAAAGGTTAGTTGGCCATAGGTTTGTGGATCTAGTTCTGGGGTTTCTATTCTATTTCATTGGTCTATGTGTCTGTTTTTGTGCCAATACCATGCTGTCTTGATGATTAAAGCTTTGTAGTAGAGGCTGAAGTCTGGGATCGTGATGCCCCCTGCCTTGGTCTTCTTCAAAATTACTTTGGCTATTCGGGGCCTTTTGTGGTTCCGTATGAATTTTAGGAATGCTTGTTCTAGTTTCGAGAAGAATGCTGGTGCAATTTTGATTGGGATTCCATTGAATGTGTAGATAGCTTTGGGTAGTATTGACATGTTGACAATATTTATTCTTCCAATCCATGAGCACAGAATGTTTTTCCATTTCTTTGTATCTTCTTCAATTTCCTTCATAAGCTTTCTATAGTTTTCAGCATACAGATCTTTTACATCTTAGGTTAGATTTGTCCCTAGGTATTTTATGCTTCTTGGTGCAATTGTGAATGGGATCAGTTTCTTTATTTGTCTTTCTGTTGCTTCATTATTAGTGTATAAGAATGCGACTGATATCTGTATATTGATTTTGTATCCTGCAACTTTGCTGAATTCATGTATCAGTTCTAGCAGACCTCTGGTGGAGTCTATCGGATTTTCCATGTATAATATCATGTCATCTGCAAAAAGTGAAAGCTTGACTTCATCTTTGCCAATTTTGATGTCTTTGATTTCCTTTTGTTGTCTGATTGCTGATGCTAGCACTTTCAACACTATGTTAAACAACAGCGGTGAGAGTGGGCATCCCTGTCGTGTTCCTGATCTCAGGGAAAAAGCTCTCAAGTTTTTCCCCATTGAGGATGATGTTAGCTGTGGGCTTTTCATAAATGCCTTTATGATCTTTAAGTATGTTCCTTCTATCCCGACTTTCTGAAGGGTTTTTATTAAGAAAGTTGCTGAATTTTGTCAAAGGCCTTTTCTGCATTGATAGGATCATATGGTTCTTATCTTTTCTTTTATTAATGTGATGTATCACATTGATTGATTTGCGAATGTTGAACCAGCCCTGCATCCCAGGAATGAATCCCACTTGATCATGGTGAATAATTCTTTTTATAGGCTGTTGAACTCGATTTGCTAGTATCTTATTGAGAATTTTTGCATCCATATTCATCAGGGATATTGGCCTGTAGTTCTCTTTTTTTACTGGGTCTCTGTCTGGTTTAGGAATCAAAGAAATACTGGCTTCATAGAATGAGTCTGGAAGTTTTCCTTCCCTTTCTATTTGTTGGAGCAGCTTGAGAAGGATGGGTATTATCTCTGCTTTAAACGTCTGGTAGAACTCCCCTGGGAAGCCATCTGGTCCTGGACTCTTATTTGTTGGGAGATTTTTGATGACTGATTCAATTTCTTCACTGGTTATGGGTCTGTTCAAGCTTTCTATTTCCTCCTGATTGAGTTTTGGAAGCGTGTGGGTGTTTAGGAATTTGTCCATTTCTTCCAGATTGTCCAATTTGTTGGCATATAATTTTTCATTGTTCCCTGATAATTGCTTGTATCTCTTAGGGATTGGTTGTAATCATTCCATTTTCATTCATGATTTTATCTATTTGGGTCATCTCCCTTTTCTTTTTGAGAAGCCTGGCTGGAGGTTTGTCAATTTTGTTTATTTTTTCAAAAAACCAACTCTTGGTTTTGTTGATCTGCTCTACAGTTTTTTTAGATTCTATATTGTTTATTTCTGCTCTGATCTTTATTATGTCTCTTCTTCTGCTGGATTTAGGCTGTCTTTGCTGTTCTGCTTCTATTTCCTTTAGGTGTGCTGTTAGATTTTGTATTTGGGATTTTTCTTGTTTCTTGAGATAGGCCTGGATTGCAATGTATTTTCCTCTCAGGACTGCCTTCGCTGTGTCCCAAAGTGTTTGGATTGTTGTATTTTCATTTTCGTTTGTTTCCATATATTTTTTTAATTTCTTCTCTAATTGCCTGGTTGACCCACTCATTCTTTAGTAGGGTGTTCTTTAACCTCCCTGCTTTTGGAGGTTTTCCAGACTTTTTCTTGTGGTTGATTTCAAGCTTCATAGCATTGTGGTCTGAAAGTATGCATGGTATGATCTCAATTCTTGTATACTTATGAAGGGCTGTTTTGTGACCCAGTATGTGATCTATCTTGGAGAATGTTCCATGTGCACTTGAGAAGAAAGTATATTCTGTTGCTTTGGGATGCAGAGTTCTAAATATATCTGTCAAGTCCATCTGATCCAATGTATTATTCAGGGCCCTTGTTTCTTTATTGACTGTGTGTCTAGATGATCTATCCATTTCTGTAAGGGGAGTGTTAAAGTCCCCTGCAATTACCACATTCTTATCAACAAGGTTGCTTATGTTTATGAGTAATTGTTTTATATATTGGGGGCTCCCATATTTGGCGCATAGACATTTATAATTGTTAGCTCTTCCTGATGGATAGACCCTGTAATTATGATATAATGTCCTTCTTCATCTCTTGTTACAGCCTTTAATTTAAAGTCTAGTTTGTCTGATATAAGTATGGCTACTCCAGCTTTCTTTTGGCTTCCAGTAGCATGATAAATAGTTCTCCATCCCCTCACTCTCAATCTGAAGGTGTCCTCAGGTCTAAAATGAGTCTCTTGGGGCGCCTGGGTGGCTCAGTCGGTTGAGCGTCCGACTTCGGCTCAGGTCACAATCTCACCGACCGTGAGTTCGAGCCCCGCATCGGGCTCTGGGCTGATGGCTCAGAGCCTGGAGCCTGCTTCTGGTTCTGTGTCTCCCTCTCTCTCTGCCCCTCCCCCATTCATGCTCTGTCTCTCTCTGTCTCAAAAATAAATAAACGTTAAAATGAGTTCTTGGTAGACAGCAAATAGATAGGTCTTGTTTTTTTAACCATTCTGATACTCTATGTCTTTTGGTTGGTGCATTTAATCCATTTGCATTCAGTGTTATTATAGAAACATATGAGTTTAGAGTCATTGTGATGTCTGTATGTTTTATGCTTGTAGCGATGTCTCTGGTACTTTGTCTCACAGGATTCCCCTTAGGACCTCTTGTAGGGCTGGTTTAGTGGTGACGAAATCCTTCAGTTTTTGTTTGTTTGGGAAGACCTTTATCTCTCCTTCTATTCTAAATGACAGACTTGCTGGATAAAGGATTCTCGGCTGCATTTTTTTTTTTCTGTTCATCGCATTGAAGATCTCCTGCTAATCCTTTCTGGCCTGCCAAGTTTCAGAAGAGAGATTGGTCACAAGTCTTATAGGTCCCTTTATAGGTTAGGGCACGTTTATCCCTCGCTGCTTTCAGAATTTTCTCTTTATCCTCGTATTTTGCCAGTTTCACTATATTTTGTGCAGAAGATCGATTCAAGTTATGTCTGAAGGGAGTTCTCTGTGCCTCTTGGATTTCAATGCCTTTTTCCTTCCCCAGTTCAGGGAAGTTCTCAGCTATTATTTCTTCTTTTTTTTTTTAATTTTAATTTTTATTATTTTTTTAATTGTTTTCAATATATGAAATTTATTGTCAAATTGGTTTCCATACAACACCCAGTGCTCATCCCAAAAGGTGCCCTCCTCAATACCCATCACCCATCCTTCTCTCCCTCCCACCCCCCATCAACCCTCAGTTTGTTCTCAGTTTTTAAGAGTCTCTTATGCTTTGGCTCTCTCCCACTCTAACCTCTTTTTTTTTTTCCTTCCCCTCCCCCATGGGTTTCTGTTAAGTTTCTCAGGATCCACATAAGAGTGAAAACATATGGTATCTGTCTTTCTCTGTATGGCTTATTTCACTTAGCATCACACTCTCCAGTTCCATCCACGTTGCTACAAAGGGCCATATTTCATTCTTTCTCATTGCCATATAGTACTCCATTGTGTATATAAACCACAATTTCTTTATCCATTCATCAGTTGATGGACATTTAGGCTCTTCCCATAATTTGGCTATTGTTGAGAGTGCTGCTCTAAACATTGGGGTACAAGTGCCCCTATGCATCAGTACTCCTGTATCCCTTGGGTAAATTCCTAGCAGTGCTATTGCTGGGTCATAGGGTAGGTCTATTTTTAATTTTCTGAGGAACCTCCACACTGTTTTCCAGAGTGGCTGCACCAGTTTGCATTCCCACCAACACTGCAACAGGGTTCCCGTTTCTCCACATCCTCGGCAGCATCTATAGTCTCCGATTTGTTCATTTTGGCCACTCTGACTGGCGTGAGGTGATATCTGAGTGTGGTTTTGAAATGTATTTCCCTGATGAGGAGCGACGTTGAGCATCTTTTCATGTGCCTGTTGGCCATCCGGATGTCTTCTTTAGAGAATTGTCTATTCATGTTTTCTGCCCATTTCAGCTATTATTTCTTCAAGTACACCTTCACCACCTTTCTCTCTCTCTTCCTCCTCTGGAATACAAATTATGCGTAGATTATTTCTCTTTACTGCATCACTTAGTTCTCTAATTTTCCCCTCATACTCCTGGATTTTTTAATCTCTCTTTTTCTCAGTTTCCTCTTTTTCCACAATTTTATCTTCTAGTTCACCTATTCTCTCCTCTGCCTCTTCAATCCAAGCCGTGGTCATTTCCATTTTATTTTGCAGCTCGTTTATAGAATTTTTTAGCTCCTCCTGACTATTCCTTAGTCCCTTGATCTCTGTAGCAATAGATTCTCTGCTGTCCTCTATACTGTTTTCAAGCCCAGCAATTAATTTTATGACTATTATTCCAAAATCACTTTCTGTTATATTATTTAAATCCTTTTTGATCAATTTGTTAGCTATTGTTATTTCCTGGAGATTCTTTTGAGGGGAATTCTTTTGTTTGGTCATTTTGGATAGTCCCTGGAGTAGTGCAGACCTGCAGGGCACTTCCCCTGTGCTGTCTTGAATAATTTGTGTTGGTGGGTGGGGTCGCAGTCAGACCTGATGTCTGCCCCCAGCCCACCGCTGGGGCTGCAGTCAGACTGGTGTGTACCTTCTCTTCCCCTCTCCTAGGGGCAGGATTCACTGTGTGGTGGCGTGGCCTGTCTGGGCTACTTGCACAGTGCCAGGCTTGTGGTGCTGGGGATCTGGCGTATTAGCTGGGGTGGATGGGCAATGTGCACAGGGGCAAGAGGGGCAGGCTCAGCTCGCCTCTCCTTAGGTGATCTTCTTCAGGAGGGGCCCTGTGGCAGCTGGAGGGAGTCAGACCCACCGCCAAAGGGATGGATCTGCAGAAGCACAGTGTTCGGTGTTTGCGGGGTGCAAGCAAGTTCTCTGGAGGAACTGGTTCCCTTTGGGATTTTGGCTGGGGGATGGGCGAGGGAGATGGCGCTGGGAGCACCTTTGTTCCCCGCCAAACTGAGCTCTGTAGTCCGGGGCTCAACAACTCTCCCTCCTGTTGTCCTCCAGCCTTCCCGCTCTCCGAGCAGAGCTGTTAATTTATAACCTTATATAACCTTAACTTATAACCTTATATAACTTATAACAGATGTTAAGTCCCACTGCCTTCCGAAACACACTCCGTCCTGCCGCTCCGCTTTTGCCAGCCAGACTCGGGGTCTCTGTTTGGCCGGCGGGCTGCCCCTCCACCCCGGCTGCCTCCCACCAGTCCGTGTAGCATGCACCGCCTCTCCGCCCTTCCTACCCTCTTCCGTGGGCCTCTCGTCTGCGCTTGGCTCTGGAGACTCTGTTCTGCTAGTCTTCTGGAGGTTTTCTGGGTTATTTAGGCAGGTGTAGGTGGAATCTAAGTGACCAGCAGGACACAGTGAGCCCAGGGTCCTCCTACACCGCCATCTTCCCCTGGTTCCCACCAACAATTCAAAAGAGATCCTCTTTCTCCACATCCTTGCCAACATCTGTTGTTGCCTGAGTTGTTAATGTTAGCCATTCTGACAGGTGTAAAGTGGTATCTCATTGTGGTTTTGATTTGTATTTCCCTGATGATGAATGATGTTGAGTATTTTTTCATGTGTCGCTTGGCTATCTGGATGTCTTCTTTGGAGAAGTGTCTATTCATGTCTTTTGCCCATTTCTTCACTGGATTATTTGTTTTTTGGGTATTGAGTTTGATAAGTTCTTTATAGATTTTGGATACCAACCCTTTATCTGATATGTCATTTGCAAATATCTTCTCCCATTCTGTTGATTGCCTTTAATTTTGCTGATTGTTTCCTTCTGCTGTGCAGGAGCTTTTTATTTTGATTTTTGCTTTTGTTTCCCTTGCCTTCAGAGACATGTTGAGTAAGAAGTTGCTGCGGCCAAGATCAAAGAGGTTTTTGCCTGCTTTCTCCTCGAGGATGTTGATGGGTTCCCATCTTACATTTAGGTCTTTCATCCATTTTGAGTTTATTTTTGTGTATGGTGTAAGAAAGTGGTCCAGGTTCATTCGTCTGCATGTTGCTGTCCTGTTTCCCCAGCACCACTTGCTGAAGAGACTCTCTTTATTCCATTGCATATTCTTTCCCACTTTGTCAAAGATTAGTTGGCCATACGTTTGTGAGTCTATTTCTGCGTTCTCTATTCTGTTCCATTGATCTGAGTGTCTGTTCTTGTGCCAGTACTATACTGTCTTGATGGTTACAGCTTTGTAGTATAGCTTGAAGTCTGGGATTGTGATGCCTCCTGGTTTGGTTTTCTTTTTCAAGATCGCTTTGGTTATTTGAGTACACAGTTTTAATTGTTACTTTCATGATTTATATTTTCTGTTTGGTAATAACTGTGCATTTTAGATGACATATTATAGCAAATCTGGATACTGAGTTCCCCTCCCCCCTTGAAGCTTGTTGTTTGCCTGATTATTTATTTAGAAATGAAAGCTGGACAATTTTTTTTTGTACTGAAATATCCTTCCCTTCAGTGTGAAGTTTCTAATGTTGCTTTTCTTAGGGCATAGACTTGGCCATGCATACTGCAACCTTTGGATGATAGTTTTTTAAAGGGGTCTCTTTGAGTATTTCTTTTTTTATTTTTTTCTTGATTATTTCTTTCTCTTGTTTCTCTGTTAAGGTATCACACAGGGATCAATAAGAAATGTGTGAAACACTGTTCAACAAGGAAAAAAGGCAGTTGTATAAACTGTGAACTATATAACAAAACTAAAGGTTTCTACCTCACCTGAGAAATTTGCTTGATAGTTCAATCATATAGAGGGAATTAGTAACCAATGAAATAACTATCTGCTAAATTCCTCTTCTTATTCATTTCATAAGCTAGAATTTCTGCTTTTGTAAATAAAAAGAAACTATCCCATGTAACCAGAAAAAAAGAAAGTGAATAGAACAGCACTTAAAATGTTTCCATCAAGCATATTCCAAGCTGGACCTAGCATTATATTTTATGGATCATATTTTAATGGATGAGTTCTAACACCTATAATATGTGGCTAATTGTCCATTTATAGTAACTGCTAGAATTCCACTAATTATAGGAGAGACTTTACAAAGACGTTTTATCACATAATAATAGCACATAGATTCAACAATCTTTAAAGATCCAAATTTAAACTCCAGAGGAAATAATAAACCTTAAATAGACTTGAAATATTTTTGTTCTTACCAGGATTACTCTTTGACTCTGTCTTGACTTCTCTCTTTATTATACCTCTTCCAATAGCACCTAGGATGCCTTCTCTATCAGTGTCTATAGAAATAAACAATTCTAAAACACTTTGTAAGGTAAATGTTAACATGTGTGCTTGTGTGTCTAGTATTCCTCTAATTAGCATTTATTATAGGAGGAGAATTATAGTGAAATGTCTGGATGGCAAAAACATAATACCTTAGAATCCAGATAGCTATTAGTGGTCACGTAAGCCCCATCATACTGAAGCGTAGAGATGTTTAGTGATTTGACAAAGATGGCATATCTGGATAATGACAAAATTGATGCTCAAACTGGGGCTTCATCCAGAGCTTTTCCCAGAAAATATAAAGTCTTTCACAAGTTTAAATTACCCCAGAGCATTTAAGTTAATAATATAACCTTCATGTACATATTAAAAACACATTCATCTAGTGAGGCATGGCTTACTTTTTTTCCCCAGGTCAGCTTATAAACTATGGTCACTGGAGTCACAGACATTATTGTGAGGCAGAAGTTCTTGACTTGTCTAGGAATATTTTAATGCTCCCCATTTTTATTAGGTTATGTCACTTTAAATCATGTAGGCATTAGTGATGGAAAAGAATAACAAATAACATATGGAAGGAGATAAAATGCTGTCTCAAATCTTCTTAGCATGTAGACCCTCCAACTGGAGAGGAGGAAATGGGTAATTTGCAATCATGTGAGCATTGACATTGCATCCCTTTCCATTTGAGTCTTCACATGATTTTTAGGTTTTTTTCCTGGATGTGGAAATACTATGTAGGTCTAATGACAGAAAAAATAAAAAGAAACTTATTTAAAATAATTTCACACTGCACAAGAAATAACTAGAATTGGTGACTCTCGGTTACCAATGGGCAAAATTTTAATTGGTTCTAATACAGCATATAACTGAAGTTGAAAACATTTCCACGATCCAGATATAGATTGGAAGTCTTGCTTTGGAGAAATGACTGAGCCTATGAATTTTAAAGTTTTCAATATCACCATAACAACAAAATATATACTGCCATTGTAACCTAAACAGAGGTAGATACCACCAGATGGGGCATCATTACTAAAACCAAAGACAAATAGGATTGGTCAGAACAGGTTTTAAATAATTAAGTAATGACATTTGTGAAAGTAATATGAGCTATAGATTCACATAACTGGAGAACATTAGCGGACCTATTTTAGCCTTTTGGTCTTTCTCTAACAGATGTAATTAGAATAGCTGATTCACATGAACTGAGAAGGCAAGGGATTCTTATATAAGCAGGGAAGCAATGAGAATAGCCCCTGAGTGCAGATTGGATTAAACAGTAGGAGCATAAAAGGTAAGTGGTGGGGAAATTTATAAGAGTTACAATTTTCCTCTTTCACAATATTGTTCCATTTCTTTAAGTCTTTTTAAAAAATCTTATGCTGCTTAGAATTTCTTGAGTTATTTTTAAAATATACATAAGGTATAAAATTTGCCCATTTTAGGGGCGCCTGGGTGGCGCAGTCGGTTAAGCGTCCGACTTCAGCCAGGTCACGATCTCGCGGTCCGAGAGTTCGAGCCCCGCGTCAGGCTCTGGGCTGATGGCTCAGAGCCTGGAGCCTGTTTCCGATTCTGTGTCTCCCTCTCTCTCTGCCCCTCCCCCGTTCATGCTCTGTCTCTCTCTGTCCCAAAAATAAATAAACGTTGAAAAAAAAAATTAAAATTTGCCCATTTTAAATGTTTAATTAATGGTTAGTAATATATTCCTAGAATTGTGTAACTGTCAGTACAGTTGTAGAATCTACTTAAGATTTATATCATTAAATTCCAGTGAGAGTTAGAAATTTTCCACCATATTTTTGATACAGATTCTGTATATAACTCTAAATTCCTATTCTCTTTCTACATATAAATATAAATATAAAAATACAAATATAAATATATATAAATTCATTTACTATAAAAATATTTCATTGTTTATAAAACTATGCCCTATAGAGAAACTGAAAGAATAAGAACAAGTATGTATGGATAGTATTTGCTATATTAACCATTTTTTGTCTCAGTTTTATTTTTATTTTATTTTTTAATATAATTTATTGTCAAGTTGGCCAACATACAGTATGTAAAGTGTGCTCTTGATTTTTGGGGTAGATTCCCGCAGTTCATCACTTACATACAACACCCAGTGCTCATCCCAACAAGTGCCCCCCTCAATGACCATCTCCCATTTTCCCTTCCCCCCATCCCCCTTCAACCCTCAGTTTGTTCTCTGTATTTAAGAATCTCTTATGGTTTGCCTCCCTCTCGCTCTATTTGTAGCTATTTTTTTCCCCTTCCCTTCCCCCATGGTCTTCGGTTAATTTTCCAAAGATCCACATGAGAGAAAACGTATGATATCTTTCTCTGACTGACTCATTTCACTTAGCATAATACCTTCCAGTTCCATCAACATTGCTTCAAATGGCATGATTTCATTCTTTCTCATTGCCAAGTAGTATTCCATTATATATATAAACCACATCTTCTTTATTCATTCATCACTTGATGGACATTTAGTCTCTTTCCATAATTTGGCTATTGTTGAAAGCGCTGCTATAAACATTGGGGTACATGTGCCCTTATGCATCAGCACTCCTGTATCCTTTGGGTAAATTCCTAGTAGCGCTATTGCTGGGTTTTAAGGTAGCTCTATTTTTAATTTTTTGAGGAACCTCCACACTGTTTTCCAGAGCAGCTGCACCAGTTTACATTCTCACCAGCGGCGCAAGAGGGTTCCTTTTTCTCCAAATCATCACCAGCATCTGTCATTTCCCAAGTTGTTCATTTTAGCCACCCTGACCAGTGTGAGATGGTATCTCAGTGTGGTTTTGATTTGTATTTCCCTAATGAGAAGTGACGTCGAGCATCTTTTCATGTGTCTGTTGGCCATTTGGTGTCTTCTTTGGAAAAGTGTCTATTCATGTCTTCTGCCCATTTCTTCACTGGATTATTTGTTTTTTGACTGTTGAATTTGGTAAGTTCTTTATAGATTTTAGGCACTAACCCTTTATCCAATATGTCATTTGCAAATATCTTTTTCCATTCCGTCAATTGCCTTTTAATATTGTTGATTATTTCCTTTTTAGTGCAGAAGCTTTTTATCTTGATGAGGTCCCAATAGTTCACTTTTGCTTTTAATTCCCTTGCCTTTGGAGATGTGTTGAGTAAGAAATTGCTGTGGCTGAGGTCCAAGAGGTTGTTGCCTGCTGTCTTCTCTAGAGTTTTGATGGTTTCCTGTCTCACATTTAGGTCCTTCATCCATTTTGAGTTTATTTTTGTGTATGATGTAAGAAAGTGGTCTAGTTTCATTCTTCTGCATGTTGCTGTCCAGTGCTCCCAGCACCATTTGCTAAAGAGACTGTCTCTTTTCCATTGGATACTCTTTCCTCCTTTGTTGAAGATTAGTTGGCCATATATTTGTGGGCCCAATTCTACATTCTCTATTCTATTCCATTGGTCTATGTGTCTGTTTTTGTCTTGATGATTACAGCTTTGTAGTACAGGATAAAGTCTGGGATTGTGATGCCTCCCGCTTTGGTTTTCTTTTTCAATATTACTTTGGCTATTTGGGGTCTTTTTTGGTTCCAACAATTTTAGGATTGTTTGTTCTAGCTTTGAGAAGAATGCTGGTGCAATTTTGATTGGGATTGCATTAAATGTGTAGATTGCTTTGGGTAGTATTGACATTTTAACAATATTTATTCTTCCAATCCATGAGCATGGGATGTTTTTCCATTTCTTTTTGCCTTCTTCAGTTTTCTTCATAAGTTTTCTGTAGTTTTCAGCATACAGATAGATCTTTTTTATATATTTAGTTAGGTTTATTCCTAGGTATTTTATGGTTCTTGGTGCAATTATAAATGGGATCAGTTTCTTTATTTCTCTTTTGAATGCTTCATTATTGGTGTATAGAAATGCAACTGATTTCTGTACATTGATGTTGTACCCTGTGACTTTGCTGAATTCATGTATCAGTTCTAGCAGCCTTTTTGTGGAGCCTTTTGGGTTTTCCACGTGGAGTAGCATGTTGTCTGTGAAAAGTAAAAGTTCGACTTCCTCTTTGCCAATTTTGATGTCTTTTATTTCATCTTGTTGTCTGCTTGCTGATACTAGGACTTCCAACATTATGTTGAACAACAGTGTTAAGAGTGAAAATCCCTGTTGTGTTCCTGATCTCAGGGGGAAAGCCCTCGGTTTTTCCCCATTGAGGATGATATTAGCTGTGGGCTTTTGATATATGGCTTTTATGATATTTAAGTATGTTCTTTCTATCCCAAGTTTCTTAAGGGTTTTTATTAAGAAAGATGTTGTTTTTTGTCAAATGCTTTTTCTGCATCTATTGACAGTATCATATGGTTCTTATCCTTTCTTTTACTGTTGTGATGTATCACATTGATTGATTTGCACATACTGAACCAGCCCTACAGCCCAGGAATGAATCCCACTTGATTATGGTGAATAATTCTTTTTTATATGCTGTAGAATTCGATTTGCTAGTATCTGGTTGAGAATTTTTGCATCCATGTTGATCAAGGATATTAGTCTGTAATTCTCCTTTTTTTATGGGGTCTCTGTCTGGTTTGGGAATCAAGGTAATGCTGTCTTCATAGAATGAGTCCAGAAGTTTTCCTTCCATGTCTATTTTTTGGAACAGCTTGAGAAGAATAGGTATTAACTCTGCTTTAAATATCTGGTAGAATTCCCCTAGGAAGCCATCTGGCCCAGGAATCTTATTTGTTGGGATATTCTTGATAACTGATTCAATTTCTTCACTAGTTATGGGTGTGTTCAAATTTTCTATTTCCTCCTGTTTGAGTTTTGCTGTGTGTGGATGTCCAGGAATTTGTCCATTTCTTCAGGTTGTCCAGTTTGTTTGCATGTAATTTTTCATAGTATTCTCTGATAATTTCTTGTATTTCTGAGGGATGGTTGTGATAAATCCATTTTCATTTGTGACTTTATATATTTGGGTCCCTTCTCTTTTCTGAGATGTCAGGCTAGGGGTTTATCAATTTCATTTATTTTTTCAAAAAACCACCCCTTAGTTTCATTTATTTGTTCTGCTGTGTTGGGGATTATATATTGTTTATAACTGGTCTGATCTTTATTATTTCCCTTCTTCTCCTGGCCATGGGTTTTCTTTGCTGTTCTGCCTCTAGTTCCTTTAGGTGTGCTGTTAGATTCTGTATTTGGATTTTTCTTGTTTCTTGAGATAGGCTTGTACTACAATGTATTTTCCCCTTACGACTGCCTTTGCTGCATCCCAAAGGGTTTGGACTGCTGTGTTTTTATTTTTATTTGTTTCCATATATGTTTTATTTTTAATTGCCTGGTTGACCCATTAATTCTTTAGTAAGATGTTCTTTAACCTCCATGAATTTGGAGGTTTTCCAAACTTTTTCCTGTGGTTGATTTCAAGTTCCAAAGCATTGTGATTTGAAAGCGTGTACAGTATGATCTCAATTCTTTTGTATTTACTGAGGGCTATTTTGTGAAGCAGTATGTGATCTTGGAGAATATTCCACGAGCACTCGAGAAGAATGTATATTCTGCTGCCTTTGGATGAAAAGTTCTGAATATCTGTCAAGTCCATGTGGTCCAGTGTATCATTCAGGGCCATTATTTATTGATTTTCTATCTGGAGGATCTGTCCATTGTTATAAGTGGAGTATTAAAGTTCCCTGCAATTACCACATTCTTACCAATAAGATTGCTTATGTTTGTGATTATTTTATATATTTGGGTGTTTCCAAATTCAATGCAGAAACATTTATAGCTGTTAGTTCTTCTTGGTGGATAGAGCCCATAATTATTATATAATGCCCTTCTTCATCCCTTGTTACAATCTTTAGTTTAAAATCTAGTTTGTCTGATATAAGTATGACTACTCCAGCTTTCTTTTGGCTTTCAGTAGCATGATAGATCGTTCTTCATCACCTCACTTTGAATCTGAAAGTGTCCTCAGGTCTAAAATGGGTCTCTTGTAGGTAGCAAATAGATAGGTCTTATCTTTTTATCCATTCTGATACCCTATGTCTTTTGATTGGAGCATTTAGTCCATTTACATTCAGTGTTATTATTGAAAGATATGGATTTAGAATAATTGTGTTCTGTAGGTTTCATGTTTATAGTGATGTTGCTGTTCCTTTGTGGTCTTTGCAACATTCTACTCACAGAGTCCTCCTTAGGATTTCTTGTAGGGCTGGTTTAGTGGTGATGAATTCCTTCAGTTTTTGTTTTTCTAGGAAAACTGTTATCTCTCCTATTCTGAATGACAAGCTTGCTGGATAAAGGATTCTTGGCTGCATATTTTTCCTATTCACCACATTGAAAATTTCCTGACACTCCTTTCTGGCCTGCCATGTTTCAGTAGATGGGTCTGCTACTACCCTTATGTGTCTACCTTTGTATGTTAAGTCCTGTTTATCCCCTAGCTGCTTCAAAATTCTCTTTATCCTTCTATTCTGCCAGTTTCACAATGATATGCCATGCAGAAGATCAATTCAAGTTACATCTGAAGGGAGTTCTCTGTGCCTCTTGGATTTCAATATCTGTTACCTTCCCCAGATTGGGGAAGTTCTCAGCTATGGTTTGTTCAAGTACACCTTCAGCCCCTTTCTTTCTCCCTTCTTCTTCTGGAACTCCTCTGATATGGATTTTATTCTGTTTCATTGAATCACTTAGTTCTCTAATTCTCCCCTTGTGGTCTAGAATTTTTTATCTTTTTCTCACCCTCATCTTTTTCCATAATTTTATCTTCTATTTCACTTAATCTCCCATCTGCCTCTACAGTTCTTGCTGTCAATGCTTCTACTTTATTTTGCACCTCATTTACAGAATTTTTTAATTCATCATGACAATTTCTTAGTTCCTTGATCTCTGCAGCAATAGATTCTCTGCTGTCTTCTATACTCTTTTCAAGCCCAGGGATTAATCTTATGATTATTATTCTAAATTCTTGTTCAGTTATATTGTTTATATCTGCTTTGATCAATTCCTTAGCTTTCATTTCTTTCTGGAATTTCTTTTGAGGAGAATTCCTCCATTTCATCATTTTGGCTAGTTTTCTGTCCCTTATGTGTTTTTTTTTTTTTTTTTAATTTTATTTTTTCAACGTTTATTTATTTTTGGGACAGAGAGAGACAGAGCATGAACGGGGGAGGGGCAGAGAGAGAGGGAGACACAGAATCGGAAACAGGCTCCAGGCTCTGAGCCATCAGCCCAGAGCCCGACGCGGGGCTCGAACTCACGGGCCGCGAGATCGTGACCTGGCTGAAGTCGGACGCTTAACCGACTGCGCCACCCAGGCGCCCCAAGTCCCTTATGTGTTTTAAAAGCTTGTTATGTGCCCTGCACCTGGGAACACTAGTATATTAAAGAGGGGTTATACACTGTCCAAGGCTTGTCCCTTCAGGAGGTGTTTTTTGGAGTGTGTTACTTGCTCTCTGTTGTTGCGACTCTGGCTGCTTTATCTCCGTACTTGTAGTAATGTTTTGGACCCTCCACAAAGTGTGCTTTGAGTTGTTCATTGAAGTAGTCCTGGGATAGCAAACAAACAAACAAGCAAACAGAAAAAACAAAACAAAACAAAACAAAACACTGGCTACAGCAAAACAACAGGATTGGAGTGGCGTTGATGGAAGAGGCCTTATACTATACAAAGAGAGAAATGACAGGGGCAGGGAAAAAGAAAAGAAAATTGACAAGGCAGAGAAACTCTATGGCTTAATCCAGAGATAGAGCAGGGAAAATAAAGAAGCAGATATAGAATAGGTATAAAGAGAACAGATTAAATATGTCTGCTTAAACAAACCAACAACCAGAATAACTAGACAAGGAAAGAAAGATAGAAATACACACACACACAATATGAATTGTCCAAGAATTAAATCAGAAATACAAAACCCCTGGGTGCCTTGTAACTGGTGGCAGCACTGGTCTGGTAGAGGGGCTGTTTGGTTGGTCAGCGTCAATCCCGCTCTCATAAATACACAGTTACCAGGCACAGAAGGGCGTGGTTTGGTATAGGTAGGGACCCCCTCCACTGTGGGTCTGCTGTCAGTTCCCTGAAGCTCCACCTTGTTGGTGTCGGGGAGAAAAATGGCAACACCCCGGTCTCTCCTCCACAGACCAGGTGTCCCAAACAACTGTTTTCAGACTGTCCTCACAGTGCCGCAGATGGGAACAAGGCAGTTTGTCCCGCTCCACCAACTCCTACACCTCCCTGGTGCTTGGCTGTGATTTAAACCCCGATGTCTTAATGGATCCCACTCCATGCGCCCTGGTTCAGGGGAAAGCTGCTGCATGCTGCCCCACTTGAGGCGGTTTGTCCCACTTCACCAACTCCTACACCTTACTGGCACTTGCCTGGACTTAAATCCTGCTTAAAGGGTCTCCCTCTGAGTGGCCCAGTTTTGGGGAAGTGCTGCTCCACACCACCTGTATATGGCCTCTGGCTGAAAGGCGCAGGCAGTCTTTGTCCTTTGAATGGTTATATACTTTCTTGCCACATCACTCCAGGGAGGAGATTGCTTTCTTCCACTGCAGACTGTGCCTGTGAACTAGTTACTAAGCCTGGGGCTGGCTCCCCTCCTCCCCAGGTGGGTGAACAGGGCAGCCAGCCCCAGTCCGGAGAAAGCCCTGCAGTTAGAGATTGGATCTTTCTCCGTTCTGCTCCGTGGTTTTGTTCTTGTCCAGATACAGTCCTACACTTTCTCCAATCCTTGCCTACACAGCCCATTTTATCTCCCCCAGCTCGCAATCACACACCTATGGCCCGTCCAGGTTGTCCCTGTGGGTCCCTAGAGATGTCTTTGTCACTCTGTAACCCAGACTCTTGGAATTCAAAGTCCTTTAGCCTCAACACTGCTGTGTTTGAGGGAGGAAGGAACTTTGGGTTCCCCTACTTCTCCATGTTGGATCTTAACCATTTTGTTTATAAACATCTAGTTCTCTTTAAGCCATTGTTTCAAATTATATTCTCAGCTCTAATTTCTCAGCTCTTATTGTAGTATTTCAGTACTTTAGTTTTGCTCATTCTTTCTTCTTTTTTTTTAAACCTTTTATAATGTTTATTTATTTTTTAGAGACAGAGCATGAGCAGGGGAGGGGAAGAGAGAGAGAGGGAGACACAGAATCTGAAGCAGGCTCCAGGCTCTGAGCTGTCAGCATAGAGCTGGATGCAGGGCTTGAACTCACAAACCATGAGATCACGACCTGAGCCAAAAGTAGGATGCTTAACCACCTGAGCCACTCCACTCATTTTCTTCTGATAGCATAAATTTACTGAGCAGTTCTAGTGAATTTTAATATTTCAGTTACTGTATTTCCATGCTTTCTTTTTTAAAATAATATCCTTCCCTTCACAGTTATTCGCAAAAGACAAAGCCTTTGGACATGTGGACACAGTCACCTTTAGATGACAGTGTTTTTTAACAGGGATATATATATATGTATATATATATATATATACATATATATATGAAAAATACAGTCAAATATCTGTATATATTGCATATGTACATGCATATATATGCATATATGGCATATGCAGGCAATGGCAGTATGTTCATCGCTGTTAATGAGTAAAGGCAGTAGTATAATCTCCAAACTATATAACACAGCCAATGTACTCTGTTACAGTTGATATACCATAAATATGCCATCAAATAGAGGGAAATGGTAACTAATGAATTAACTATTCTAAATTCTTGTTGCTATTATATTCATGAAGTATAGAAAATTAATAGTATATGATTGGACACACTTTCACCAACCATATTTTAAGGCCACTATAGCATTTTATTTTATGGTCTAATTTCTAAATGGATGATTTCTAAAATTCCTAATATCTAGCTAAATTTTTATTTCTAGTAAACACCAGAGTATAATGAATTATGAGAATATTTATGAAGATTTTATCTGTATAGTAATAACATATAGCTACTATTTTCATATAGACCCAGTCTTCATTAAACTCCGAAGAAGTTCATTTAAAACCAGAAATATAGACTTGCAAAACTCTTGTTCTTACCAGGGAGACTCTTTGATTGTATCTTCTTTTCCTTCACCAATATACTTCTTTCAATGGCATTCTTCAAGTGTTCTATATCAGTTTCTATACAAATAAGAACATCAAAACACTTCATAAGGTAACTCTACTAAGGTAGAACTATCTACTTGTTATTAAATAATAAGAATTATAATAAAATATTTGTATTGCCGAATCAGCAAACTTTATTATTGGAAAGTATATTAGCAATCATTAAGTCTCCATATATTGTGTATCTAGATAATGACAAAATTGATGCACAAACTTACATATCATAATCTTTTAACCAGTGCCCTTTCCATACAATACTATGTCTTTGGTTAAAATAAAATATACTGGAGAGTGTATGATAATAATATAACTTTCAAGTTTATACTAAAATCATCATCATATTGTAGGGGTATACCTAGTGATGTGGAACATAACATTTTTTTCCTCACGGGTTACATTACAAACCATGGCCTCCATTGTCAGAGAAAATTACCAGGGAGCAGAAAATCTTTGACTTACCTAAGAATATTTTATGCCCCTTTCATATTATTTAATTGTAAAAAACAAGTAGGCATCTGTAGTGGAAAAGAATAACAAGATATTTTGTAGATTGAAGGGAAAAAAGTGGTTTCCCAGGTCTCGTTAGCATGAAGACATTGTTACTGGGGAGGAGGAAATGGTTAAATTTGCAGGAATGCCAGGATTGAGACTTGGTCTCTTTTCATTCGAGTGTTTATGTGATTTGAAATTTTTGCTTGATTTAAAAACTACAACTAGATCCAATTACAGGAAAAATGTATGAACATGGCTAAAGGACAGTTTATACTGAAAAAGGAATACTTAAGAATCATCAAGTAAGGTCAGCTACAGGGTCTAAAGTTTTGTGAAGTTGTTTCTAACAGCATGCACCTAGATTTGGAAAGCTGTCATGAGCTAGTCATCCAGATGGAAGTGTTTCTTTGGAAAAATGGCTGAGTCAATAAATAGTTAATGTTGCACTGTGACCTTGGCAATCCAAATATAGCAACACTGCAATCTGTATAAAGGTGGTGACCTGCTACAGCATTACAAAAATGAAATGTGTCGGATTTGGTAGAACTAGTTTTCAATAATTAAGTAACAACCAGTTGAGAATGTAATAAGATCTATGGCAAAAACAAATAAATAAAACATGGAGGAATATTAACAGATGTATTTTAACTTCTCTGGATCTTTCTCCAACTGGTATATATAAGAAAGATTTGCTCATTTGAATTGAGGAAGCAAAGGATCCTCAAATAAACAAAAGGCAATGTGAATAGTATTTGAGAAAAGATCAGGTTAAGTATTAGGAATTAAGTTATGTGCTGGAGAAATAACCTAGAGTCACATTTTTTTCGCCTGTATCTTTCCATTTCCCAAATTATTTTTTTTAATCCTATTGTGCTTGGAGTTCACTGAGCTGTTTTTAAAAATGATATAACGGGGGCGCCTGGGTGGCGCAGTCGGTTAAGCGTCCGACTTCAGCCAGGTCACGATCTCGCGGTCCGTGAGTTCGAGCCCCGTGTCGGGCTCTGGGCTGATGGCTCAGAGCCTGGAGCCTGTTTCCGATTCTGTGCTTCCCTCTCTCTCTGACCCTCCCCCGTTCATGCTCTGTCTCTCTCTGTCCCGAAAATAAATAAACGTTGAAAAAAAAAATAAAAAAAATAAAAAAAAATGATATAACAGAGTACAGATCTTTTACCTGTTTGGTTAGGTTTATTCCTAGATATCTTATGGTTTTGGTACAATTGTAAATGGGATCGATTCCTTGGTTTCTGTTTCTGCTGCTTCACTACTGGTGTATGGAAATGCAACACATTTCGGTACATTAATTTTGTATCCCGTGACTTTACTGAATTTATGTATCAGTTCTAGCAACTTTTTGGTGGAATCTTTTGGGTTTTCTACATAGAGTATCATACAATCTGCAAATAGTTCAAGTTAGACTTCTTTGCCAATTTGGAGGACTTTTATTTCTTCTTGTTATCTGATTGTTCAGATGAAGACTTATAGTACTATATTAAATAATGGTAGTGAGAGTGGACACCCCTGTCTAGTTCCTGACCATAGAAAAAAAGCTCTCAGTTTTTCCCCATTGATGATGATATTAGCTGTGGGTCTTTTGTATATGGCCTTTATAATGTTGAGGTATGTTCCCTCTATCCCTACTTTTTGAGGTTTTTCATGAAGAATGGATGCTGTACAGGGGCGTCTGGGTGGCTTATTCAGTTAAACATCTGACTTCAGCCCAGGTCATGATATCATAGTTCCTGGGTTCAAGTCTCGTGTTGGGCTCTCTGCTGACAGCTCAAAGCCTGGAGCCTACTTTGGATTCTCTGTCTCTGTGTCTCTCTGCACCTCCTCTACTCTCTCTCTCTCTCTCTCTCTCTCAAAAAAGTGAATAAACATTGAAAAATGTTTTAAAAAGGAATGGATGCTTACATATGATTCTTTCTCTTTCTTTTATTAAAAGATCTGTAACCTGAAAACTATAAAACACTGATGAAATTAATTGAAGGTAACACAAAGAAATGGAAAAACATTCCATGCTCATAGATTGGAAGAACAAACATTGTTAAAATGTCTATACTACCCAAAGCAATCTATACATTTAATGCAATCTCTATCAAAATACCACAAGCATTTTTCACAAAACTAGAACAAACAATCATAAAATTTGCATGGAACCACAGAAGACCCCAAATAGCCAAAGCAACCTTGAAAAAGAAAAGCAAAGCTGGAGGCTTCACAATTCCAGGCTTCAAGCTATATTACAAAGCTGTAGTGATCAAGGCAATATAGTATTGGCACAAAAACAGACATATAGATCAATGGAACAGAAAACCCAGAAATGAACCCACAACTATAAGGCTGACAAATCTTCAACAAAGAAGGAATAAATACACAATGGGAATAAGACTGTTTCTTCAACAATGGTATTGGGAAAACTGGACAGCGACATGCAGGAGAATGAGACTGGACCACTTTCTTATACCATACACAAAAATAAATTCAAAATGGATGAAAGTCCTAAATGTGAGATGAGAAACCATCAAAATCCTACAGGAGAACACAGGCAGTAACCTGTTTGACTAGCAACTTCTTACTAGATACATCTCCTGAGACAAGGGAAACAAAAGCTAAAATAAACTATCAGGACTTCATCAAGAGAAAAAGTTTCTGCACAGTGAAGGAAACAATCAACAAAACTAAAAATCAGCCTATGGAATGGGAGTAGATATTTGCAAATGATATATCTGACAAAGGGTTAGTATCCAAAAATATGTAAGGAACCTAGAAAACTCAACACCCAAAAAGCAAATAACCCAGTTGAAAAATGGGCAGAAAACATGAATAGTCATTTTTCCAAAGAAGACATCGAGATGGCTGACACATGAAAAGATGCTCAACATCACGCATCATCAGAGAATTAGAAATCAAAACTTTAATGAGATATTCTGGCATCTGTCAGAATGGTTAAAATTAATAACACAGGAAACAACAAATGTGGGTGACAATGTGGAAAAAGGGGAACCGTCTTACACTGTTGTTGGGAATGCAAACTGGTGCAGTCACTCTGGAAAACAGTATGGAGGTTCCTCAAAGAGTCAAAATAGAACTACCCTATATGTATGTATGTATGTATATGTATATGTGTGTATATATATATATATAATTTCATATATATTACATATATATAAAGTCTTGTGAGTTGTTATATATATATACATATATTATATACATATTTCACCTCTTCTTTATCCATCCATAAATTGATAGACATTAGACTATTTCCATTTATTGTAGATAATGTTGCTATAAACATCAGAGTACGTGTATCCCTTCAAATTAGTATTTTTTTATCCTTTCAAGAAAATTTTTAATAGTTTTTTTTCTAGAGCAATTTAGGGTTTCAGAGAAGTTACACAGAAAGTACAGAGTTCCCAAATACTTCTTTCCCCTAACACACAATTTCCCGTTATTAACATCCTATTTTAGATGATATATTTGTTGCAGTTGATGAACCAATGTTGATGAGTTACTAGTAATATTCATGGTTTATGTTAGTGACTCCTTTTGTTGTACAATTCTACAGATATTGACAAATATATAGTATCATGTGTCCACCACTATATTATTATACAAAATAGCTTCAGCACCCTGAAAATTCCTTGTGCTCCAACTCTTCATTACTCCTCAATCTGAACCCCTGGCTATTTCTGAAATTTTAACTATCTGTATAGTTTCGCGTTTCTCAGAGTGGTATATAGTTGAAATAATATAGCTTTTCCAAGCTGGCTTCTGTCACTTAGTAATGTGTGTTTAAGTTCCTGCCATGTCTTTCTGTAGCTTGATAGCCCAATTCTTTTTACTGTTGAATATACCATTATATAAATGTACCACAGGTTGTTAATCCATTAACCTATTGGAAAACATCTTTGTTGCTTCCAAAATGGGGCAATTATAGGTAAACCTGCTATAAATATTCATGTGCAGGTTATTGCCTGGATATAAGGTTTCATTTGGGTAAACACTTGGGAGCATAATTACTGGATTGTATGGTAAGATAATGTTGACCTTTATAAAATGTCAAACTGTCTTCCAAAGTGGGTATAGAATTTTGCATCTTCAAAAACAATAAATGAGATTTCATGCATTCCATATACTTTACTACATTTTGTGTTGTCAGTTTTTGGTTTAGCCATTCTCATAGGTGTATCTCATTAGGTATTTCATTGTTTTTATTTGCAATTTCCTAATGACATTTGATGATTTCATTATGCTTACTTGTCATCTTCTATCTTCTTTGAAGAGATGGATGTTCAGATATTTTAAGAGTTTTAAAATAGCATTGTTTTTTTAATGTTTAATTATTTTTATATATTTCGAACACAAATACTTTATATGAGATACGTGTTTGGCAAATATTTTCTATCTATATATAGTATGTCTTTTAATTCTCTTAAAAATGTCTTTCACAAAATGTAAGTATTAATTTTAAAGAAGTCCAAACTCATCACAATTTTTCTGCTTCTCTTTTTCTAGTTTCCTAAGGGGGAGGAGAGATTATTGATTTTTTACTTTCTTATTTTCTAATATATGAATTCAACGCTATAAATTTCTTTCTAAGCACTCCTTTCACTGTTTTATCACACACATTTTGATAAGTAATATTTTAATTTTCACTTAGTTCAAATTTTTTAAATTTATTTTGACACTTCTTCTTTGAACATGCACTTTAGAGGTATATTGTTTCATCTTCAAATATTTTGAGATTTTCCATCTACATGTGTCACTGATTTCTCATTTAATTTCATTATGGGCTGAGAGCATGATTTGTGTGATTTCTATTTTAGAAGAATTTTTAACACACTATTTCTATCTTAAAATGTGGTCCATCTTTGTGAATATAGCTTGTGAGTTTGAAAGCAATGCGTATTCTGCTATTGTGGATGGGGTATTTAGATAGATATCGATTAGATGCAGTTGATTGATGGTGTTGTTGAGTTCACCTATGTTATTATTGATTTTTTTGCCTGCTGGTTATAGTCATTTCTGATAGAAGGGTGAAGTCTCCAAGTATAATAATGGATGTGTTTATTTCTCCTTATAGTTTTATCTGTAGTCCAGTTTTTGCCTATGTATTTTGGCACATATGAGTTAAGGCATACACACATTAAGGAATATTATATATTCTTGGAGAATTTGTTCTTTTATTATTACTTAACATTTCTATTTATCCTTGGTAATTTTTCTTGCCTTGAACTCTTTTTCTTTTTTTAAGTCTGCTTTTTCTGATCCTATACAGCTATTTATGCATATTTTTCTCCATGCCTTTATGACATATCCATTTTTTCCACCTTAATTGAAGTGTAATTAACAAATAAAATTATAATATATTTAAAGTGCACAGCACAACGATTTGATATTTGTACACATTGTAAAATGGTTGTCACAATCAAGTTAACACATCCATGACTTCACATAGTGAATTTCCTTTCCTTCCTCCCCTCCCCTCCCTCCTCTTTCTTTTTCTTTCTTTCTTTCTTCTTTCTTTCTTTCTTTCTTTCTTTCTTTCTTTCTTTCTTTCCTTCTCCCTCCGTCCCTCCTTCCCTCCCTTCCTTTTTAGTGAAAGTGTTTATCAAATATCACATAAGCAATAGAGTATTATTAGATATAATCCTCAGAATTTACTTACCTAATAACTAAAAGTTTGAACCCTTTGACCAATCACTCTCCGGGTTTATCCTCATGTTTTCAAGAGGCAGTATTTCCTTCATTTTTATGGCAAAATTATATATATATATATATATATATATATATATATGCATATATATGTTAGATATAGATATATATGTATATACATACATGTTTGTGTACACATACACATAGATATCTACATATATATTCATTATTCGTTATCTATTATCCATCAGTCATCAATGGATGGTGAGCAGTTAGATTATTTCCATCTTGGCTAATGTAAATAATGCCACTATAAATATGGGTGTACAAATGTTCCTTTGAGATAATGATTTCCTTTTCTTCAGATATAAATCCAGGTGTGTGACTGCTAAACCGTATGGTAGTTCTATTTTTAATTTTTTTAAAACCTCCATATATTTATTAAATAATAATAAAATATTAAAGAAAAAAGAAAAATAAAATAAAATAAATAATAAATAAAATAAATAATAAAAATAAAAATAATAAATTTATTATTATTTAATAAAAAACATTAAAGGAAAAAGAAACTAATATTTTCCATAATAGCTGCACAAATTTATATTATAATCAACAGTGTACAAGAGTTATATTTTCTTCACATTCTCATCAATACTTGTTATCCCATGTCTTCTGATCATAGCCATTCCAAAAAGTGTGAGCTGATACTTCATTGTGGTTTTGATTTGCATTTCCCTGATGATTAATGATGTTGAGTTATTTTCATGTGTCTCTTGGGCATCTATATGTCTTCTTTGGAAAAATATCTGTTCAGATACTTAAGTTATTGTGATTGTGAATGAATTATTGGTGATTTTTCCATTGAGTTGTAGAAGTTCATTATATATTTTGGATATTAACCTCTTATCAGATATGTAGTTTACAAATATTTTCTCCTGTTCTGTAGATTGCCTCTTCATTCTGTGATTGTTTCTTTTGCTATACAAAAGTGTTTTAGTTTGATGTAGTCCTACTTTTTTCTTTTGTGCTTGTGCTTTTGATATCAAATCCAAAATTATTGCTTAGAGCAACATCAAGATATCCCCCTGTGCTTTCTTCTATGAGTATTATTGTTTTAGGATTTAAGTCTTTAATCCATTTGAATTGATTGGAATTATGGTATTATGGAAATAGGTGATCATTCTTTTGCATAAAGTTACCCAGTTTTCCCAACAGCATTGAAGAAACTATGCTTTTCCCATTGTATATTTTTGGTATCTTTGTCAAAAATCAGTTGACCATATGTAAGTGGGTTTATTTCTGTGCTCTGTATTCTGTTCCATGGAATTATTTACCTATTTTTATGTCAACAACATATTGTCCTGATTACTGTATCTTTGTAATATAGTTTGAAATCAGACTATGTGATGTCTCTAGCCTTGCCCGTCATGCTCAAGATTTCTTTAGCTATTTGCAGTCTTTTGTGGTCTGAAAATTTTAGTGTAGTTTTTAAACATTTTTGTAAAAAATGCCATTGGTATTTCTTTTATTTTCAAATATTTGTTTTAGGAGTAGAATTTAGTGATTCATCACTTACATATAACTCCCAGTGCTCATCATAACAAGTACATTCCTCAACACCCATCACCCATTTACCCATCACCCATTTAACCCAGCCCTCCTACCTCCCTCAATCAACCCTCAGTTTGTTCTCTATTATTAACAGTCTCTTATGATTTGTTTCTCTCTCTTTTCCCTCTCCTTCCCATTTGTTCATCTGTTTGTTTCCTAAATTCAACATATGAATGAAATAATTTGGTATCTGTCTTTCTCTGACTTATTTTACTTAGCATAATACATTCTAGTTTCATCCACACAAAGTACATGTACATACATACACACAACACATTCTTTATCCATTTATCAGTCAACAGACATTTGAGCTCTTTCCATAGTTTGGCTATTGTTGATAGTGCTGCTATAAACATTGGGGTACATGTTTCCCTTCAAATCAGTACTTTTGTATCCTTTGGGTAAATACCAAGTAATAAAATTCCTAGGTCATAGATCTATTTTTTAGCTTTCAAGGAACCCAGGTACTGTTTTCCAAAGTGGCTGCTCTAGTTTCTATTGCCACCAACAGTGTAAGAGGGTTCCCCTTTCTCCACATCTTTGCCAATATCTGTAGTTTCCTGTATTGTTAATTTCAGCCATTCTGACAGGTGTGAGGTGGTATCTCATCATGATTTTGATTTGTATATCTCTGATGATGATTGATGTTGAGCATCTTTTCTTGTGTCTGTTAGCCATCTGGATGTCTTCTTTGGAAAAATGCCTATTCATGCCTTTTGCCCATTTCTTCACTGGATTGTTTTTTGGGTGTTGAGTTTAATAAGTTCTTTATATATTTTGGATACTAACCCTTTATCTGATATGTCATTTGCAAATATCTTCTCCCATTCTGTCAGTTGCCTTTTAGTTTTGCTGATTGTTTCCTTCACTGTGCAGAAGCTTTTTATCTTGATAAGGTCCCAATAGTTCATTTTTGCTTTTGTTTCCCTTGTCTCAGGAGACACATCTAGAAAAAAAAGTTGCTACAACAGCTGTCACAGATATTATTGCCTGTGATCTCTTTTGGGATTTTCATTTTATGCAAAAATTCTAATTCAAAGGGGCACATGCACCCAAATATTTATTGCAGGTCTATTGACAACAGCCAAAGTATGGAAAGACCCCAAATGTCCATTGATGGATAAATGGATAAAGAAGATGTGGTATATATACAATGTAATATTACTTAGCAATCAAAAAGAATAAAATCTTGCCATTTGCAACTACATGGATGGAACTAAAAGGTATTATGCTAATGAAATTAGTCAGTCAGAGAAAAACAAATATCATATGACTTAACTCATATGAGGAATTTAAGGCACAAAACAGATAAACATAAGGGAAGGGAAGCAAAAATAATATAAAAACAAGGAGGGGGACAAAACATAAGAGACTCTTAACTATAGGGAACAGAAGATTGCTGGAGGGATTGTGGGAGGGGGAGATGGGCTAAATGGGAAAGGGACATTAAGGAATCTGCTGGAAGCTGAGCTATCCCCACTTGAGTGGCAAAGCCCGGGCTGTGGACGGATTGGTGACTGCAAGGTGGCCCACCGACAGTGAAGATTCTTGTACTCCTGCTTTTAGGTAGTTTGGCCTTAAAACTACCTGGGGTATTGTCTGTTGGAGAATTGCCCTTGACAGGCCCTCTGGGAACAGAACCAGTAGGAAAGAAAATAAGGTTCTACAAGAAATTGTGTGGCCTTACGTTTAGCCCTTACCATCCCCTATGGATGGACGCCTCATACCTTTGCCAGAAAAAAGGGCCTGTATAAGAGAGACATATGGATTTGAAAACCTCACTCTGGTAACTAAGGAGTGTATCTATGGACACAGGTCACTCTAACCCTTAGGCCCACTTGGCCCCCAGGAGGCATTCCAGATGATGATTGAACCTAGTCAAAGTACAGAATGGTTCATTGGTTGCTAGGTGCACTGTCTCTCTGAGAATGTATAAGGCGTGGGTTTCTAAGGCCCTCTTGGCCCCCTTCCTGACACCTCGGACCCAGGAGAACACTTTTGTTCTTCAAAACCACAAATGGTTCAGGGAAACAACTAAGAGGTCATGTCCTTATAACTGTTCCACTTGAGGTGTTGAGAGATAAATGATCTTTCATGAAAACAGCAAAGCAAATACTTTATAAATTATAGATAAACATAGATACATAATAAAAACAATAAAAGAAATTAATCAATAAGCAAAGGGCAGGAGGTAACGTTATGACAAAACAATCATGTTGTTCCTTATTGGGTGATTATACAAAGGAACAATTTTAGAATTGGGTAATGTTAGAAAAACATAGATGACGTATGTTACAAGAAAATCACTAGTATATATAATGCCACGTTTACTGCAATAAATCGGCCAGCTCAACACGCTGCTGTTGTTTGTGTCCATTTTTATTTTAGTTTTTTATTTTAGCTTTTTATTTTAGTTTTTTATTTTTATTTTTGTTTTAGTTTTGTTTTATTTTCACTTTTTCACCGATGCTGTTCATCCTTCGGGAACCCCTGGACCTGCTGGAGCTGGACTCCAGCAGGAATCTACTCCTGAAATCATTGTCCTATATGCTAACTAACTTGGATGTAAATTAAAAGTAAATAAAGTAAATAATAATAAAAAATACAGAAGGACTGTAATTAATGAAAAGACTCAACTTCAAAAAAAAAGTCCAAACTTTGTGATAAGTAGATCAAAAAGCAGCTATATTGCCTATCTTGTGAAAGTACCATTTTTCTTATTCCATCTTGTTATTACAAATGATATAAGAAATCAAAATTATGTTCTCTAAGAAACTGATCATATAACATCAAGTTTGTTATAAAAATTCACAATCTAGGGAGAATCCTATATATTTTTGTTTTATAAACAGAAAAGGAAAACTATTAAGCATTACCTAATGAAAGCTTGTTTGGTGGATTAATGAGCACATAATTAACTCACTTAAAGCTGAATATTAATTGATATATAGATTGATTGATTAGAATAAAATTATTTTTAAATTGAGAAGGGCTGCCCTACATTTGAATTTCTTATCTTCTTTTAACAACAGAACTAGAGCTGAAATACTTTAACTCTTAGGCTGTGTTTTACTTGCCCAAACATCATAAATTTCTACTTACCTATTACTTTGTTTAAATCTAATTGAAGTATTAGATCACTAATTGATGGATTAATTGCTGGAATATCTGCCATATCTGGAAGTTCTGAAGCTACTTCAGTTTTGACTGGAATAATAAGATTGCCAAATTAGTTGATTTAAAACTAAAATTTTATTTACAGTAAAATTATAGCACATAAAAACAATTAGAAATATTTTACCATATAGTTATTCAGCCTTATTTTTTTTAAGTTCGTTCACTTGTTTGTTTGTTTGTTTGTTTGTTTGTTTTTAGCATGAGCAGGGGAGGGGCAAAGAGAGAGAGAGAGAGAGAGAGAGAGAATCCCAAGCAGGCTCTGTGCTGTCAGTGCAGAGCCTGATTTGGGGCTCTATCTCATGAGCCTGAGATTATTACCTGAGCTGAAATTAAGAGCTGGACCCTTAACTGAGCCATCTGAGGTGTCTTTAGCCTTATTTTTTTTGTTTTGTTTTTATTTAAATTCCAGTTAGTTAATATTAGTTTCAGGTGTACAATTCAGTGATTTAACACTTACATACAACACGCTGTGCTCATCACAAGTACACCCCTTAACCTTATTTACTTCACAATTTAACATACATTATCCAATTGAATACAAACATGTCTAATAATTTTTAAAACTTTATCAAATAGTTACCATATGTCAGATAATATACTAAGCATTTTTCAAATATCATCTCTTTTAATCATCACAATAATTCTAGGAAGTAGGTATTTCATTCCCATCTAATAGATAAGGGAAGTAGAGCTGAGAAAGATTACGAATATTTTGGAAGTTCATATTCTCAAGTGCAAAATCTTGAAATGAATTTTGTTCTTTTAGAATCCAAAACCTAGTCTCTAGATAGTAGACTCAAAGGTCTACCTGGACTAAGCATGCAATGTGAGTGAAATGACCTGGTGATGTTTGGAGTGGCATGAATAACAGAAGTGAAATGGAGAGTATACATTTATTAAAAATAAAAAGCTATTACTCCAATTGACTGTTACAAATGCAGGCCTGGTGTTCCTGGGTCATCAACATTCTCAAGGGAATCCAGAAATGTAGATATTTGCAAGGGATTCCAA
Organism: Leopardus geoffroyi; assembly: GCF_018350155.1. Lineage (NCBI taxonomy): Eukaryota > Metazoa > Chordata > Mammalia > Carnivora > Felidae > Leopardus > Leopardus geoffroyi. The sequence goes on along the minus strand of NC_059341.1, from coordinate 29,760,772 downwards.
GATTGTAAAATATTTTCAAGTAATAAAAAAGTTTTATGCATGTTTGTAGGACAAAGGAAATCATCAGCTATTGTCACAAAAGAATTACCTAATTTTAGAAAAGAATTAATTCTAACATATGGGTAGGATTTAAGAGCCAATAACTAGGTTATATTTCTTTGTTAAACATCATTATTTACCTACCAGTATATCTATCATCTAGTAACAGGAAAATAAGATTTAAAATCTTGAGGAAATCAGCACTTTCAAAAACAATACCAATGAGCAAAATATACCAGAAAAAGTGGAAAGAACAATTAAAAATTAAAATTCACAATTAAGCTAACCTTTTCAAAAGTTACAGGCCCACATATTTTAATGTGTGGGAGGGATTCTTTATATTACATCCTATGCCATAGCACATAAAAAGAGAATTTATTTTTACAAAGTCAAAAAAGTCCCTGCAAGGGTATTAACATTGACAGACATAATTGGCATAGGGATATAAAAATACTACACAGAAAAAAAATATATATAATATAAATTAATTTATAGTAATTTCATAGTAGGTCTTCAAATACTTGTATGTATGATACACTTATAGTATATCTCAATTCAGACTACCTGCATTTAAAGTGCTCAATATTTGTATGTGGCTAGTGGCGGCCACATTAACAGTACTGATTTAGAATAAAAATGCAAAAATCTTAAATTAATAAGTAAGGAAATAGAATTGAGAATTATTAAAAAAACAGCATGGCATCATCTAGTAGGGTTCATTCCCAAAATACAAGTTAGGTCATCTATAATATAGTTATTATAATAATGGTTCTCAAGAGAAATGATGGAAGATTATCTTAAGGTAAATATAACTTACAAAACTTAAACATACATTCCTTTTTAAATTTCCCCAAATTTATAGAGATATAATTGCCATATAATATTGTATAAGTTTAAGGTTTACAGTTTAATAATTTGACACACTTATATATTGTAAACTGAATACCACAATGTTAACATGTCTATCACCTTACATATATGCATAAAATAGATAAATATATTAGCACATATATAAACAAGTATATGTAATAAGTATATATAAATATACACTGTTTAGTCTTTAATATATAAAATATATAATATAAGTAAAATATATTACATTTATAGTGACAACATTTAAGATGTACTTTCTTAGGAATTTTCCAGTATAGAGTATGGTTACCTATAGTCACCATGCTGTATATTACATCGCAAGAACTTATTAATCTTATAAATTGAAGTTTGTAATCTTTGACCAACATTTCCCCATTTCTTCTACTCTCAGGCCCCTGGCAACCACTATTATACTCTATGTTTCCATGAGTTAGCACTTTCTGATGACATATATAAGTGGAATAATACAGTACTTGACATTCCTGTTTGACTTATTTCACTTAGCATAATAGTTTCAAGGTCTATCCATGTTGTTTCAAAGAAAATCTTCTTTTTTATGGCTGAATAATATTCCACTTTATATATTTACCACATTTCCTTTATCCATTTATTTGCCAAAAAGATACATAGATTTTTTTCCTTATTTGGCTAAGGTGAATAATGCTGCAATGAACGTGGGAGTGTAGATATCTCTTTAGGGTTCTGATTTCATTTTCTTCAGATACATACCTAGAAGTTATGCTCAATCACATAATAATTCTATTTATTTTATTTTATTTATTTATTTTTTAGTAACCTCCATATTGTTTTCCATTGGAGGTATCAATTTACATTCCCACCAAAGGTGCATACAGGTTCCCTTTTCTCCACATCCTCACCAGCACTTGTTATTTTTTGTCTCCTTAATAATAACCATTCTAACAGGTGTGAGATGATATCTTATTGTGATTTTGATATGTATTTCCTTGACAATTAGTTACATTCAGTATCTTTTCACCTACCTGCTTGTGATTTGAATGTTTTCTTTGGAAAAATGTATACATTCAGGTCCTCTACCCAGTTTTAATTGGATTAGTGTTAATGCTATTGAGTTATATGATATATTTTAGATATTGACCTCTTATACAATATGCAGTTTATAAATATTTTTTCCTATTCTTCAGGTTTCCTTTTCATTTTGCTGATTGTTTCTTTTACTGTGCAGATTTTAAGTTTGGTTAGTCCTACTTGCTTTTGTTGCTTGTGCTTTGGGTATCTTACCTAAAAAGTCATTGCCAAAATCAATATCAAGGAGCTTTTTCCCTGTCTTCTAGGAGATTCTTCTAAACTGTCACAGTTTATTCTTTAATCCATTTTATGTTGATTTTTGTATATAAGGGATCAATTTTATTCTTTTTCATGTGGATATTCATGTTTTCCAACACAATTTATTTCCTCATTGAGTATTCTTGGCTTCCTTGCATAATATTAGTTGACTGTATCTGGCATAGGTTTATTTCTGAACTCTTGGTTCCATTACATTTGTCTATGTGGCTGTGTTTTATGCCAGTTTTGATTACAATAATTTTGTAGTATATAGTTTAAAATCAGGAAGACTGATGCCTGGAAATTTGTTCTTCTTTCTTAAGATAGCTTTGGCTATTTGTAGATTTTTTCTTTCTTTCTTTCTTTCTCACACAATTTTTATGATATATTTTCTATTGCTGTGGAATTGCCATTCATAGTGACCACATTAAATCTGTAGATGGCTTTGGGTTGTATGGGTATTTTAACAATATTAATTCTTCTGGGTTTTAAGGAAAGATGACAGCTGAGTAGGAGGACCCTGGGCTCACCTCTTCCCACAAATACAACTTAAATAACTATCAAACATCCTAAATATTCCAGAAACCAACCTGAAGATTGACAGAACAAATTCACAAGAGGGAAGAAAAAGCCCATATAAAAGAAGGTAGGAAGTATGCAGAATTGGTTTAGGGGAGAAATGAATTATGGGTGTTGCAGACGGGAGGGAGCTGTGGTTACAGAGAAGGTTGAGAGAGAAAGGAAACACATGAGATTGCACAAGGAGAATGTTTTCCCAAATCCACTGGCTTGGAAAATTAGAGGGGCTGAATTTTGTGAGTTATTGCAATCAGTGTACCTTAAAGCCTGGAAAGTTTTTTTTTTAATATTTATTTATTTTTGAAAGAGAGAGAGTGAGAACCAGTGGCAGAGGGACATAGAGAGTGGAACAGAGGATCCTAAGTAGGCTGCCAGCTGACAGCAGAGAACCCAAAACAGGTCTCAGACTCATGAACTGTGAGATGGTGACCTGAGCCAAATTCAAACACACTTAACCGACTTAGCCACCAGGTGTCCTTAGAGCCTAAAGTTTTAAAGGTCAGTGGACTTTGCTAGCAAAGAGCTCAGAGGACGCTGCACTGCTCCTGGAGGGAAGGCAGGGAAACAACCTGGAGGCAGAGAACTTGGAAACAGTGATCAGAAGAACACCTGGGGCACAGAGGAGAGAGATTATTTGCTTTTCTCAGAGTGTGTCAGTGAGAGGCAGCACTCATGGTAACACCTCTCCAGGAACAAAGGAATTGGCTGGCACAATTTCCCAATTTCCTTCCCTCAGCATACCTGTGGGAAGCAGCACAGCATTAACATTGGCTGCCTAACTTTATACACCAAGCCCTATGCTGGTGGGACTGCCGTTCTCAGTTGAACTTGCCTTAGACAGTGTGGTGGGTCCCTCCCCCAGAAACCAGTACAAATCTCTGCCCATACCATGTCTCCCAACCAGAGAGTTCTGTAGGCTTTCAGTTCTGGTAGAGGTGGTGTCAGGCCTCATTTCACAAACAGACCAAGCACACCTAGTTAAAACCCACTACATTCAGGCAAAGGACCAAACACTGCCCACAGCAGGCAAGGAGAATCTCTTCATATGACAAACAGAGCAGCCAAAACACAACAGCAAAGTACACACAACACACAGTAGGGACATTTCCAGAAGTGACAGGCCCTAGGCAATACATGACCTCTTATTCATAATGTCAGAAGCAGTAGACATAACTAGCTTTTCTAACAAATAGAACAAGGCAGAGACTGAGACAAAGTGCCAGGATGGAGGTATTCATCCCAAATGCAAGAGCAAAATACAGTCATGGCCAGAGATCTAAGCAAAACATATAGAAGTAACATTCCTAATGGAGAATTTAAGGCAACAATCATAAGGATATTCACTAGGCTTGAGAAAGGAAGACATGAATAAGACCCATACCACAGAGATAAAAGAGGTAAAAAAAAAATTCAAGATTAAGACAGCAATAAGCAAATTAGAAACATGCTTGAGGCAGAGGAATGAATTATTAACAACAGAAGACAAACTATTAGAAATTAATGAAGTTGAACTGAAAAGAGAAAGAAGAATTATGCAACATAAGTATAGACTTAGGAAATTCAGAGACTCCATCAAACATAATAACATTTGTATAATAGGAGCTCCCAAAGAAGAGCAAGAAGAGGGGGCAGAAAATTTATTTGAAGAAATAATAGCTGAAAACTTCCCTAATCTTGGGAAGGAAACAGATATCCAGGTCCAGGAGACACAGAGAACTCCCATCAAAAGCAACAAAAGAGACCAACACCAAGACATATTGTAATTAAATTTCCAAAATATAGTGATAAAGAAAAAAACCTTAAAAGCAACAATACAAAAGAAATCCTTAACTTACAAGGGAAGACCCATAAAGCTAGCTGTAGATTTCTCAACAGAAACTTGGCAAGACAGAAGGGAGTGACATGATATATTCAAAGTGCTGAATGGGAAAAATCTGCTGCCAATAATATTTCACCAGCAAGTCTACAATTCAGAATAGAAAGAGAGGTAGAGTTTCCCAGACAAACAAAAACTAAAGATGTTTGTGAGCAATAAAGCAGCCGTCCGGAAATATTAAAGGGGACTCTTTGATAGGAAAGGAGAGACTAAGAGTGACAAAACAAGAAAGTATCAGAGAAAATATCCAGAAATGATGACAAAACAACTAACAAAATCACAATAAACACATATATATTAGTAATTACTTTTAATGTAAATGGGTTAAATGCTGCAATCAAAAGACATAGGGTGTAAGAGTGGATTAAAATCAAGACCAACTACATGCTGCCTACAAGAGACTCATTTTAGACCTAAAGACACCTGTACATCGAAAGAAAGGGGATGGAGAAACATCTACCACACAAATGGATATCAAAAAGAGTAGCAATACTTCTATTAGACAAACTAGACTTTAAAACAAAGACTGTAACAAGAAACAAAGAAGGGCACTACACAATACAACAAGAAGATCTAACATTGTGAATATTTATGTACCAAGCATGGGAACACTGAACTATATAAAATAATAACAAACTATTGAAATAATAGGAGGGGAGTTTAGCACCTCATTTACATCACAGGACAAATCATCTAAACATAAAATCAACAAAAAGCAAAGGCTTTGAATTCTTTTCAATTGCACACGGAACGTTCTCCAGAATAGATCACATATTAGGTCACAAAACAGGCCTGAATAAAATACAAAACCTTTGAAGTCATACCATGCACCTTTTCTGACCACAACACTATGAAACTAGAAGTCAATCACAAGAAAAAAATCTGGAAAGATCAAAAATACATGCAGATTAAACAACATGCTACTAAAATATTAATGGATCAAACAGAAAAGAAAAAAAAGTACATGAACTTTTTTCCATTGGATATTATTTCCTTGTTTGTTAAAAACCAATTAACTATATAGTTGTGGGTTCATTTCTGGGTTTTCTATTCTGTTCTTTTGATCTATGTGTTTGTCTTTGTGCCATTATCATACTGCTTTGATCAATATAACTTGAAGTCTGGAGTTGTGATTCCTCCGTTTTTGCTTTTGTTTTACCAAATTGTTTTGGCTATCTGGAGTCTTTTGTGGTTCTATACAAATTTTAGAATTGTTTGTTATAGCTCTGTGAAAAATGTTGGTGGTATTTTGATAGGGATTGCATTAAATGTATATTTTAGATTTATTTTGGGAAATAAATACATTTTAAAAATATTTGTTCTTCCAGTAAATGAGATGGGTTGTTTTTCCATTTATTTGTGTCATCTTCAATTTCTTTCATTAGTGTTTTATCATTTTCAGGGTATAGATCTTTTACCTCTGGTTAGGTTTATTCCTATACTCAGTCCATCTGTGTTGTTTCTTAAATCGCTACATTGTTTACCCGAAACTAAGTTTACCTGAAACTTGCCCTGTAAGTTAACTAAGTGGAATTTGAATAAAAACTTAAAAAACAAAACAACTCCACTTTCAATTGCACCAACAAAAGGAATAAAATTCCTAGGAATAAACTTAGCCAAGAAGGTAAAAGACCTTCACTACGAAAATCATAAAACATTGATAAAAGTAACTGAAGACGACACAAGTAATGATGTTCCACTCAAATTGGGAGAACTAATATTGTTAATTTAAATGTCCATACCATGCAAAGTAATCAACCAATTCAATGCAATCCCTATCAAAATACAAATAGCATTTTTCACAGGACTAGGAGAAAGTATCTTAAAATTTGTATGGAACCACAAAAGACAGAATATCAAAGCAATCTTGAAAAATAAAACAAAGCTGGGGGTATCACAATCCGAGATTTCAAGATACACTACAAATCTGTAGTAATCAAGACAGTATAATATTGGCTCAAAAAGACACATGGATCGCTAGAACAGAATAAAGAGTCCAGAAATAAACCCACTCTTTTATGGTCAATTAGCCTATGACAACAGAAGCAAGAATATCCAATGGGCAGAAAGAATGTCTTCAACAAATGGTGCTGGAAAACCTGAACAGCTACATGCAAAAGAGAGAATTTGGTCTACTCTCTCTCACCATACACAATACACTCAAAATAGATTCAAGACCTAAATGTAGACCTGAAACTGTAAAATTCCTAGAAGAAAACAGGCAGTAATCTCTTTGACATTAGCCATAGAAACATTTTTTTTAGATATATATCCTTAGACATGGGAAAGAAAAGCAAATTTAAGCTGTTGGACTATAACAAATAACCACTTTTTACAACACAGGAAATCATCAACAAAACAAAAAGTCACTCTACTGATTTGGAGAAGATATTTGCAAATGTTATATCTGATACAGGGTCAATATCCAAAATATATAAAGTATTTATACAACTCAACGCCAAGAAAACAAATAATCCAATTAAAAGTGGGCTCGGAACACGAACAAACATTTTTCCAAAGAAGACATACAGATGGCCAACAGACACATGAATAGATGCTCAACATCACTAATCATTAGGGAATTGTAAATCAAAGCCACAATGAGATATCATTTCACATCTGTCACAATGGCTTAAGTAAAAAATACAAGAAACAAAACGTGGTAGTGAGGATGTGGAGAAAAAGGAACCCTTGTTCACTGTTGGTAGGTATACAAGTTGGTGCAGTCACCATACAAAACAATTTGGAGGTTCCTCAAAAAATTAAAAATCCAATAATGCCACCATTGGGCTTATTTGCACCCCTATGTTTATTATAGTATTATTTGAAATATCCAAAATATGGAAGTAACCCAAGTGTGCATCAAATGATGAATGGATAAAGAGATGGTGCACACGCACACACACACACACACACACACACAATGGAATATTGTTCAGCTGTAAAAAGAATGAAATCTTGCCATTTGAAACAATATGGATGGATCTAGAGGTTATTGCTAAGTGAAATATGTCAGTCAGAGAAAGACAAATACCATATTATTTCACTCATATGTGGATTTTAAGAAACAAAACATGCAAGCAAAGAAAAAAGAGATAAATAAAAACTAGACTCTTAAACATAGAGAACAAACTTGTGGCTGCCTTGGGGAGGGGTGGGTGGATGGGTGAAATAGTTGAAGAGGATTAAGAGTATACTAATTGTGATGAACAGTGAATAACGCATAGAATTGTTGAACTATTTTATTGTACACCTAAAACTAATAAAATGCTGTATGATAATTATAATTTAATTAAAAATATACATATTAACAAAAAAAGAATGAGTCTTGGATTTGGGACATTTCTCACCAAGAGAGATAGTACTCATACAAACTGTGCCAGGCTTACCACACTGTGTGAAAATTATCTTTCCTTTTTCTGCACTCAATGAATGATCAATATGTCTTTGGAGATTGTGAGTCATATGGAACCTAGACAACTCCAGTGTTTTATCTGTCCTCTGACCAGATGGGACTGTTCCTTCTACTGTGGCACAGGAGGAATGTACATACGAAAACTGCTTGCCATCAGCCACTGGAAAAGACTCACTGACCATGGAACACTAAGCTGCACTACTGAAGCTAATCTTGCTTAGTCTCTCTATGTACGTAAAGTGTTGTTCCATTCAGTGCTTGACTGCATTGTGTTTTCATTAGCAACTCTCATGTCAAATGACATGGAAAAAAGTGTTTGCAGTTCTCCTCTGGGTTTAGTAACTGGTGAACAGTACCCTATACCCTTCGGATTAATAACCAGTATTCTATATTTTACTGATCTAATGTTTCCTTTTTCAGTCATAAAACTCATAAGACTCATCACAGTTAGATGAGTCCTTCCTTTTTTTCTTGGTTGTCCAGCTAAAAGTTTGTAAATTTAGTTTATGTTTTAAAAAATCCAATTCTTTGTTTTATTGATTTGTTTCTAATGTCTTTCCAGTTTCTATTTCATTTATTTCAGCTATCATTTTTATTATTTCCTTCCTTCTGCTAATTTGGGGCTTCAAACATCTGCTAATTTGGGGCTTCAAAAAAATTTGGGGCTTCTTCTTTTACTAATTCCTTGTAGAATAAAGTTAGATTATTCATTTCAGATCTGTCTTTTCTCTTAATGTAAATATCTACAACTCATAAGTTTTTGTATGTTGTTTTTCATTTTTATTGGTCTCAAGATGCTTTCTGATTTACCTCTTTTTTTTTAATTTTAACGTTTATTTATTTTTGAGACAGAGAGAGACAGAGCATGAACAGGGGAGGAGCAGAGAGAGAGGGAGACACAGAATCTGAAACAGGCTCCAGGCTCTGAGCGGTCAGCACAGAGCCCGACGCGGGGCTCGAACTCACGGACTGTGAGATCATGACCTGAGCCAAAGTCGGATGCTTAACCGACCGAGCCACCCAGGCACCCCTCTGATTTACCTCTTGATTGGTTGTGCAGGAATGTGCTGCCTAATTTTCATATACTTGTAAAATTTTCCACTTTTTCCATTATTGATTGTTATCTTCATACTATTCTGGTCATTAAAAATATTTAATATGATTTCAATATTCTTAAATTTGTAGCCCAACATATGATCTATCCTGAAGAATGCTTCCTGTGTTCTTAAGAATAATGTGTATTCTGCGCCAGTCAGAGTGGTCAAAATGAACAAATCAGGAGACTACAGATGCTGCCGAGGATGTGGAGAAACAGGAACCCTCTTGCACTGTTGGTGGGAATGCAAATTGGTGCAGCCACTCTGGAAAACAGTGTGGAGGTTCCTCAGAAAATTAAAAATAGACCTACCCTATGACCCAGCAATAGCACTGCTAGGAATTTACCCAAGGGATACAGGAGTACTGATGCATAGGGGCACTTGTACCCCAATGTTTATAGCAGCACTCTCAACAATAGCCAAATTATGGAAACAGCCTAAATGCCCATCAACTGATGAATGGATAAAGAAATTGTGGTTTATATACACAATGGAGTACTATGTGGCAATGGGAAAGAATGAAATATGACCCTTTGTAGCAACGTGGATGGAACTGGAGAGTGTGATGCTAAGTGAAATAAGCCATACAGAGAAAGACAGATACCATATGTTTTCACTGTTATGTGGATCCGGAGAAACTTAACAGAAACCCATGGGGGAGGGGAAGGAAAAAAAAAGAGGTTAGAGTGGGAGAGAACCAAAGCATAAGAGACTCTTAAAAACTGAGAACAAACTGAGGGTTGATGGGGAGTGGGAGGGAGGGGAGGGTGGGTGATGGGTATTGAGGAGGGCACCTTTTGGGATGAGCACTGGGTGTTGTATGGAAACCAATTTGACAATAAATTTCATATATTGAAAAATAAATAAATAAATTATTTACACCCTTTAAAAAAAGAATAATGTGTATTCTGTTGCTTTTATATGTAAAGTTCTGTATATATCTGTTAGGTATATTTGGTTTACAGTGTTATTTAAGTCCTTATTTTCTGTATCTATCCAATGTCGGAAGTAAGTATTGAAGCCCCTTACTGTATTGTATCTCTATGTATTTCTCCCTATAAAATTTTTCTTCATATCTGCTTTAGTATAAAGGTATGTACATGTATAATTATTATTATATCTTCTTTCTAAAATTACCCCTTTCTCACTATTCACTGATCTTCTTTGTCTATTTGGACTAATTTCAACTGAAAGTCTATTTTATGTAATATAAATGTAGCCACTCCTGTTCTGATTTCTTCTGCTTGACATTTGTGTGGAGTTTTCCATCAATTTACTTTGGGTTGATGAGTATCCTTAAAGCTAAAGTGAGTCTCTTGTAGGCAGCATATTGATGGATTTTTAAAAATCCATTCATCCAGTCTCTGCTTTTTGACTGTATATTTTAGTCCATTTATGTTTAAAGCAGTTATTGAGAAGTAAGTTTTTGTTTCAATTATGTTATTTTCCTGCTGTCTCTCTTCTTAAAGTTTTATTTAAATTCCAGTTAGTTAACATACAGTGTAATATTAGTTTCAGGTGTACAATATAGTGATTGAACACTTCAATATAACCCCAGGTGCTCACCACAACAAGTGATTCCCACCCACCTATTTGATCCCCATCACCTATTTAACCGATCCCCTCACCCACCTCTGATAATCGTTAGTTTGTTCTCTGTAGTTAAGAGTCTGTTTTCTGATTTGCCTCTCTCTTTTCCTTTTGCTCATCTGTTTTGTTTCTTAAATTCCACATATACAAGTGAAATATGGTATTATGTCTTTCTCTAACTTATTTTGCTTAGCATAATACCTTCTTGCTCCATCCTAAATATTAATCAGCAGTTAAATTCAATTCTACCAATAATAAAATGTATTATATTATTAGTGCACATTTTGAAACTGTACAGAAACAGGACATATATTTCCTTTTTAAAATTCTTTAAATGTTTTTATTTAGTTTTGAGAGAGAGAGAGAGAGAGAGAGAAGGGGAGGGGCAGAGAGAGGGAGACACAGAATCCACAGCAGGCTCAAGGGTCCAAGCTATTAGCACAGAGTTTGACACGGGGCTCGAACCCACTATCCGTGAGATCATGACCTGAGCTGAAGTTGGACGCTTAACCAACTGAGCCACCCAGGCGCCCCACATGACATATATTTCTATGGAATAAAATGCACACATGAAAATAAGATTAATGGTTAACTCTTAAGGGACAAAAGATAACTTGAAATCATGGTGACAGTCAAATGATGGGGATTAGGTGGGTATGTTTAGTTTTACATGTAATATTCTAATGTTAAGATGAAGAATACAGTATATAATATTTATGTACCCACAAAGATAGATAAGTGATACATAGATGAAGAAGATGATGATGATGACTGACTGACAGATAGATAGATAGATAGATAATAGATAAATAGACAAAATAAAGGCCTAGAAGCCATTGAAGCAACAGAGGCTAGTTTCTGGGTCTGGGTGGTAAGCATATTAGTTATTGCTGTTTTCTTTGTACAATTTGTATTGTTCATTTGCCATAATAATAAAAGATAACAAAGATGAGCATGTCTGGAGTAAAGATGAGTTTTTCTTTTAAAATATTGAGTTCTTGGAGCCTGTGGATTCCAAAATACCTACTGCATAGTCAGGTATGACTGTATAGAGAAGGATGTCCAGCCAGCATTGTACATGCAGCTGAGACTTAACTAAAAGTTCTAGAACTGGCTCCACTTTCTATAATTCAGAGGGCTTTACCCAAATTTACCCTGATATAATGAGTGAGCAATTGTGAGGAAAAGAAAATGGGCCTTTAGAATTGAGGATTATAAAGTGAAATAATAATTAAATAATCACTAAAATCAATATATAAATAGTGTTAATGAATACAGACTTTAAAACAAATTCCTAGTAGAAAAAGAAATCCTACATTCAAATCTTGGCTCTTCTTAGAATCTATGTGATTATATTAGTTAAGTCATTTAACCATTTTAAGTTTTCTTTAATCCTCTATCTATAAAATGGGATCCCATAGTGTCTGGTGCATATTAAACATCTCAATAAATTGTAACTATTGCAATTGCTACTTTTATAAAGGGAGGGTAAGAAGAAGATAAGGCTAGATGGGTCTAATTAAAATGATTAAGATAAACTGAGTTCTATAATAAAGGCAGAAGAAATCTGTTGAGATGACATATAATGAATTTTTCTTTTTAGTTTTATGTTGATAAAAATATCTGTAATTAAGCAATGAGAATAATGACCTATATCATAATTTATTTAGCCTAGTATATGTACTATTATATGTTTTGTTATCTATCATGTTACTGACATTATATAAACTTTCTTTTCTTAGACTCTGGGACGTTATAGTGTTATTTTTAAAGATCCTTTCTTCTTGCTATATAAAAATTATGACAGGAAATATGATTATTACCTATGCTTATATAAAATCTCAGGGAGGAGCTAAGATGGTTGAGTAGGAGGACCTTAGGTTTGCCTCATCCCTTGAACACAGCTAGATGAATATCAAGTCATTCTGACTACACAAGAAATCAATCTGGAAACTGAAAGAACAAACTGCACAAATAGAGGGAGAGAAAAGGTCATATCCTGGAAGGTAGGAGGTGTGGAGACATGGTTTGGAGGAGAAATGGATCATGGGTGCTGCAGAGGGAGGGAAACCTGGTCATGGAGAGAGGAGAGAGGGAGAGAGAAAGAGAAAGAGAAGGAAGAGGAGGAGGAGGAGGAGGAGGAGGAGAGAGGAGCACATAGGGGGTTGGACAAGGAAAACACTTTTTCAAAAACACTGACTGGGAAAGTGAGAAGGGCTGATTATCAAGAGTTTTACAACCAGCTGGGCCCAAAGACTGGAGTTTTAGAGGTCTGTAGCATGGCTGGTGTGGAACCCTGAGGGCACTGCAATGCCCCTATGGAAAAAGAGGGCAAATAGCCCACAGTGTGACCTGTGGTTACCCTGGGGTCACCAGGGAGCATCCCAGCATATCTAGAAGAGGTGGCATTGCCTCTCTAGGGATCAAAGAGCCAGTGGGTACCATTTACTGCCCCTCCCTCAGGATATGTGCAGAGACACCTGCTGAGGGTGGCTAACCTGCACACTGGCTTTTTGCTGTGATTTACTTCAAACTCCATACCTCTGGTGCTTTGGTGAAACTGCCCTTCTGGAACAAACTTGAGCAACCCCAGAGTGGTGAGATCCTCCCCCAGAGCAACAGCACAGGTCCCCACCATGACAGGTCCATAAAGTTTGGAGTTTAAAAACTCTACCAGCCTGCGTGGGATAGACCCCAAGGGTCTACCAGGAGGGCAGATGGCCCAGACCCAGACAGGTTGAAGGCAGCAATCTGAGTGATGCCTGTGACACACAAGGGAATATTGCCCTTCTGAGAGGGCTTCTCAAAGGTGCCAGCTTCCCTCTCTTGGGACTGAGGAGCTTGCTGGTGCCAGTTACCTATCCCACCCATTAGCATATACTAACCTCAGTAAACAGCACAGCACCAACAGTGGCAGCCTAAACCATTTATGCCAAGCTCCACCCCCTGCACTGTGCAGGTTCTGCTTTTTGTGGCCAACTGTACCTGACAACAAGAGCAGTGGGTTCTTCCCCCAGAAGACCAGCACAACCCCTCTGCCCACCCCCAACAGGCACATGTTCACTGACTATAGAGTTCTACAAAGCTTCAGCTCTAGTGGAAACAGCATTAGGTCTCTTAACAAGCAGACCAGAGTACAACTAGTAAAAACTCACCACTCTGGCCAAGGTCCAGTCTCCCCCCAGCAGGTAAGTAGAAACTGCATTGGACTGACCTGAGAGAAAGAAAGGCCAAAAAACAGCAGCAGAGTTCACATAGCATACACCAGAGACACCTCCTAAAGTGCCAGGCCCTGGACACTAAAAGACCTCTTCCTCATAAAGCCACTACTTTCAGGAGCAGGAAATATAACAGGTTTTCATAACACAAAGATGAAGACAGAGACCTAGACAAAATGCAAAGATGGAGGAATTCATCTCCAAAGAAAGAACAAGAAATGGCTATGTACAGGGATCTAATATAAACAGATATAAGTAATATGCATGATCCAGAATTTAAAAAAACGTTTTAATGTTTATTTATTTTTGAGAGACAGAGACAGAACATTTGCTGGGGAGGGGCAGAGAGAAAGAAGACACAGAATCTGAAGTAGGCTCCAGGCTGTGAGCTGTCAGCACAGAGCCTGATGTGGGGCTCGAACTAACAAACTGTGAGATCATGACCTGAGCTGAAGTTGGACACTTAACTGACTGAGCCACCCAGGAACCCCTGCATGATCCAGAATTTAAATCAACAATCATAAAGATAATAGCTGGGCTTGAGAAAATCATAGAAGACACCGGAGAGTATCTTACCACAAAGAGAAAAGACTTAAAAATTAGGCAAAAACAAAAATACAATAACCAAGATTCAAAAATGACTAGATATAATAACCACAAGGATGAAGTAAGAGAGGAAGGAATAAATGATATAGAAGATAAAATTATGGAGAAATGAAGCTGAAAAAAAGAGGGATATAAAAATATTGCATCATGAATGTAGACTTAGAAAACTCAGTGACTCCATAAAACATAATAACATTCATATTGTATAGGTTCCAGAAGAAGAGAAGTAAAAGTTGGCAGAAGGCTTATATGAGAAAATTATAGCTTAAAACATCCCTAATCTGGGGAAAGAAACAGACATCCAAATCTGGGAGGCACAGAGAACTCCCATCAAAATCAACAAAAGCTGGTCAACACCAAGACATATCATAAAGTTGCAAAATATAGAGATAAAGAAAAAATCCTAAAAGCAACAAGACAAAAGAATTCCCTTCTTACAAGGGAAGTCAATAAGGTTAGCAAAAGATCCCTCCTCAGAAACATGGCAGGCAAGAAGGGAGTGGCAGAAAATATTCAACGTGCTGAAAGGGAAAAATCTGGAACCAAGAATATTCTACCCAGCAAGGCTGTCATTCAGAATAGATGGAGAGATGAAGCATTTCCCAGACAAACACAAACTAAAGGAGTTCGTGACTACTAAACCAGCCCTGCAGGAAACATTAATAGGCATTCTTTGAGTGGAAAGAAAGACCAAAAGCAACAAAGACTAGAAAGCAACAGAGAAAATCTCCAGAAACAATTACTTGACAATAATACAATTACATTAAATTAATATCTATCAATAATTATTCTTAATGTAAATGGAATAAGTGCTCCAATGAAAAGACATAGAGTTTAGGAATGGATAAAAAAAATGAAAACAAAAAAAACAAAATGCTGCCTACCAGAGACTCATTCTAGAACTGAAGACACCTACAGATTGAAAGTGAGAGGCTGAAGAATAATTTAGCATGCTAATGGACATCAAAAGAAAGCCGGAGTAGCCATACTTATATCAGACAAACTAGATTTTAAGCCAAAGACTGTAGCAAGAGATGAAGAGGGACACTGTATCATAATAAAGGTTTCTATCAAAAAAGATCTAACAATTGCAAATATTTATGCCCCCAACTTAGAAGAACCCAAATATATGAAACAATTAATAAAAACATAAAGGAACTCATTGATAATAATAGAATAAGAGTAGGTGACTTTAATATCCCACTAACATCAAGTAAAGATCACTTAAGCAAAAAATCAATAAGGAAACAATGGCTTTGAATGATATTTGGACCAGATGGACTTAAAAGATATAATCAGAACATTTCATCCTAAAGCAGCAGAATACACATTCTTTATAAGTGCACATGGGACATTCTCCAAAACAGATCACATTCTGTGTCACAAATCAAGCATAAATAGTAAAAAAAAGAAGCCTGAGATCATATCATATATATTTTCCAATACACCTCTATGAAACTTCAAGTCAACCATAAGAAAAAATTTGGAGAGACCACAAATACATGGAAGTTAAAGAACATCCTACTAAAGAATGAATGGGACAATCAGGAAATTAAAGAAGAAATAAAAAGTACATGGAAACAAACGAAAATGAAAAAATGATAGTCTAAAACCTTCAAGATGCAGCAAAAGCAATTATAAGAAGGAAGTATATAGCAATATAGGCTCACTTCAAGAAGCAAGAAAAATCTCAAATACACAACCAAACCTTACACTTAAAGGAGCTAGAAAAGCAACAAGAAATGAAGCCTAGGGCCAGCAGAAGAAGGGAAATAATAAAGATTAGAGATGAAATAAATGTATAGAAACAAACAAAAAAGCAAAACAGTAGAACAGATCAAGGAAACCAGGAGCTGGCTCTTTGAAAGAATTAATAAAATTGATAACTCTAGCCAGATTTATCCAAAAAAAGGAGAAAGAACCCAAATAAAAATCACGAAAGAGAGGGGGCGATCACAGAAATAAAATTATAAAAGAATATTATGAAAAATTATATGTCAATAAATTGAGTAATCTGGAAGAAATGGATAAATTCCTAGAAAGATATAAACTACCAGAAAAAACAGGAAGAAATAGAAAATTTGAACAGCCCAATAATCAGCAAAAATATTGAATCAGTAATCAAAAATCTCCCAACAAGCTAAAGTCCAGGGCCAGATGTCTTCACAGGGGAATTCTATCAATATTTAAAGACGAGTTTAAATTTATCATTCTTAAATTGTTGCAAAAAAAAAAATAGAAATGGAAGGAAAATTTTCAAACTCATTCTATGAAGTCAGTATTATTTTAATTCCAAAACCAGACAAAGACCCCACTAAAAAAGAATATTACAGGGGTGCCTGGGTGGCTCAGTCAGTTAAGCATCCGACTTCGGCTCAGGTCATGATCTCGTGGCCTGTGAATTCGAGCCCTGTGTCAGGCTCTGTGCTGACAGCTCAGAGCCTGGAGCCTGCTCAGATTCTGTGTCTCCCTCTCTCTCTGCCCCTCTCCTGCTCATGCTCTGTCTCTCTCTCTCTCTCTCTGTTAAAAATAAACATTTTTTTTAAAAAGTACTGCAGGCCAATATCCCTGATGAACATAGATGCAAAAATTCTAAAGAAAATACTAACAAATCAAATCCAACAGTACATTAAAAGAATTATTTACCATGATCAAGAGGCATTTATTCACCGGCTACAGGGGTGGTTCAATATCTGCAAATCAATCAACGTGGTACAACCAAAATAATAAAAGAAAGGATAAGAATCATGATACTCTCAATAGATGCAGAAAAAACATTTGACAAAATATAGCATCCAGCCTTGATTAGACCTCTCAACAAAGAAAGGACAGAGGAAACATAACTCAACATAATAAAGACCATATGTGAAAGATCCATGGCTAATATCATCTCAAACAGAAAAACTGATAGCTTTTCCCGTATGGTTAGAAATAAGACTGGATGCTCATTCTCACCATTGTTCTTTAACAGTACTGGAAGTTGTAACCTCAGAAATCAGACAACAAAAAGAAATATAAGGCATCCAAATTAGCAAGGAAGGAGTCAAACTTTCACAATTTGCAGATGACATGATATTCTATGTAGAAATTGAAAAGACTCCACCACAAAAGTTGCTAGAACTGACACACGAAATCAATAATGTCACAGGATACAAAGTCAATGTACAGAAATCTGTTGCATTTCTATACACCAATAATGAATCAGCAGAAAGACAATTCAAGGAATTGATCCCATTTACAATTGTACCAAAACCATAAAACACCTAGGAATAAACATAACCTAAGAGGTGATATACCTATACTCTGAAAACTGTAGAAGACTTATGAAAGAAATTGAAGATAACAGAAAGAAATGGAAAAACATTCAAAGCTCATGAATTGGAAGAACAAATATTGTTAAAATGTCTATACTACCCAAAGTAATCCACACGTTTAATGCAATCCCTATCAAAATAATACCAACATTCTTCACAGAGCTAGAACCAACAATCCAAACGTTGTATGCAACCACAAAGGACCCTGAATAGTCAAAGGAATTTTGAAAAAGAAAATCAAAGCTAGAGGCATCACAATTCCAGACTTCAGGTTATATTACAAAGCTGTAGTGATCAAGACAGCATAGGGGTGTCTGGGTGGTTCAGTCAGTTAACCATCCAACTTAGGCTCAGGTCACGATCTCATGGTTTGTGAGTTCGAGCCCCGCATCAGTCTCTGTGCTGACAGCTCAGAGCCTGGAGCCCACTTTGGATTCTGTGTCTCCCTTTCTCTCTGCTCCTCCCCTGCTCACGCTCTGTCTCTCTTCTTCAAAAATAATAAACATTCAAGAAAAACAAAGACAGCATGGTACTGGCACACACACACACACACACACACACCACATAGATCAATGGAACAGAATAGGAAACCCATAAATGGACATACACCTATAGGGTCAACTAATATTCAACAAAGCAGGAATGAATTTCTAATGGAAAAAAGACAGTCTCTTCAACAAATGGTCTTGGGAAAACTGGACAGCAACATGCAAAAGAAGGAAACTGGACTACTTCCTTAAACCAAACACAAAAATAAATTCAAAATGGATGAAAGGCATAAATATAACACAGGATACCATCAAAATCCTAGAGGAGAACACAGGCAGCAAACTGTTTGACATCAGCATAACAACTTCTTACTAGATACATCTCCTGAGGCAAGGGAAACAAAAGCAAACAGGAACCTTTCAGAATTTATCAAAATAAACAAACAAATAAACTTCTGTGCAGGGAAAGAAACAATCAACAAACTTAAAAGGCAACATTTAGAATGGGAAAAGATATTTGTAAATGACATATCTAATAAAGGGTTAGTATCCAAAATCTATAAAGAAATTATAAAAACACCAAAAAAACAAATAACCCGGTTAAAAAACAGGCAGAGGACATGAATAGACATTTTTCCAAAGAAGACATCCATATGGCTAACAGAAACATGAAGATACTCAATCATCAGGGAAATACAAATCAAAACTACAATGAGATATCATATCTCACTTGTCAGAATGGCTAAAATTAACAACACATGAAAGAACAGATATTGGTGAGGATGCGAAGATTAAAGGAATCCTCTTACATTGTATGTGGGAATGCAAACTGGTACAGCCACTCTGGAAAAGAGTATGAAGTTCCTCAAATTGTTAAAAATGGAACTTCTTACCATCCATCAATTGTAATACTACATATTTACCCAAAGGATACAAAAATAGTGATTTGAAGGGATACATGCACCCCAGTGTTCACAATAGCATTATCAACAATAGCCAAATTATGGAAGGAGCCCAAATGTCCATTGACTGATAAATGAATAAAGTAGACATGTATGTATACACAGTGGTATATTAGCCCTAAAAAAGAATGAAATCTGACATTTGCAATGATGGGGATGGAGGCAGACTATACTGTGAAACAAAATAAGTCAGTCAGAGAAAGACAAATTCCATAAGATTTCACTGATATGTGAAATTTAAGAACAAACAGCTGAACATAGTGAGGAAAAAAGAGAGAGGAAAACCATAAAACAGACTCTTAACTATACAGAACAAACTGAGGGTTACTGGAGGGGAGGGTGGCAGGGGGATTGGTTAAATCAGTAATGGGAATTATGAGGGGCATTGGTTGTGATGAGCACTGGGTATTGTATGTAAGTGATGAATCACTAAACTGCATACCTGAAACTAATTCTGCACTGTATGTTAACTAACTGGAATTTAAATAAAAACCTGAAACTAAAAACAAACAAGCAAACAAAATGCAAAAAAAATGTGTTTATATACTACAACAATATAGTAGAAAAATTCTCACCAGATATAGCAAATAATAATAGCAGATAATTTTATGGAGTTTATGCACTCTTCACCTAAATCCCACAATAACCTTATAATGTGGACACTATGACTAGTCATATTTAATACATGAAGAAACTATGGTAACACGAAGTTAGGTTCATGGAGAGACTAACTAATTTACACAGTAAGCGACATAGGTAGGCATAAAAACAGGAAGTCTATCTGCAGCATTTGTACTTTTGAACACTACCTCTGCATTATCTTTCATAAGAATATGGTAGACCTCCTTTAACATAAATAGTCCAAATATCCACAGGAGAATGGGCAAAATTTGTAATACACCTAAAAATAAAATAAAATAAAATAAAATCATAATAATAATAAAAAACAAAAACCAGACCAATATACAATAAAAATAAATAAATGAAATTTAAAATTATCAACAGTGATTAATCTTACAACTGTTGAACCAAAAGGGCAATTTGCTAAAGAAAAAAACATATGGCATCTACCATTTAATCATACAAAACAATAAATTCTTTACAGATGTAAACATATTTAGCAAAAATATAAAGAAATAAATGGGACTAATAGCCATCTAATTCAGAATGAGAGGCAATAATCTGAGAAGAATGAAGAGGGAAATTCAATATTTTAGATTTATTATATTTATTAAGTGGGACACAGACACGCAAGTGTTCATTATATTAATTCTTAAAACTTTCTATATTTAAAATAAAAATAACAGAAACAATCTATAATGCCTGGATTTTATTTGGTTCATAAGAAGTTTAGAGATAAATTCAATTTTTTATTATACTAAGCAAAAAATTGAAATAGAAATTTTCTAATCCTCTAATAATATCCTACTGTCCTTAATCCATGTTTGAAGAAAACAGAGAAAACCATCAAGCAAGGAATCAAGCAAACAAACAAACAAATAAATAAATAAATAACTTTTTAAAAATTATAAACCAATGTCACAAATTGTAGAAAATCTTGTATACCAATATCAATAGCAAGGCACAGTAGAAGAAAACAAATACTCCTTTTTCCTTTAAAATGATATAACAGTTGCTATCTACACTCAAATATTGAAAAATTTAAAAAAGCTATAAACAATATCTTGAATAAGGTCTACTGGATAATAACCAATATGGTTTAGCATTAAATGATACTTGATAAGAATTGAAATGTGAATAATGGATGGATGTTTTACTTTTAGAAATTAAATAATTATCATTTCTGTATAAAATTCCTAGAAAAGTGTTTTCTAAACTAGTATTCCATGAAACTCTATTCCAAGATGAAAAAAAGGATAGGATTTCTTGGTCAATAGATTTAAGAAATATAGTATAATAATTAGAATACTAAAGACTATAAGAAGTAATAAATGGTACAAATAGCTTTACAACATTTACTAGTTCTGTAGAACTTCAATTTTGGCAATTAATGTTTTAAATATTCAACTTAAAGAAAAATTCAATAATAAAACCATAAATTAAGCTGATCACATTTAGAGCTTCTGGTTGGCTTAGTCAGTAGTGCATGCAACTCTTGATCTCATAGTTGGAGTTCAAGCCCCACATTGGATGTACAGATTATGTAAAATATATATATATGTGTGTATATATATACACATACATACATATATATGTATGTATATATACGTATATGTATATATGCATATATATGTATGCATATGTATATATATGTATATGTGTGTGTGTGTATATATATATATATTTTTTTTTTTTTTTAAAGCTGATCACATTTTAGATGTGTTTTCAAATTGTCAAGTGATTTATGTCACCCAACGCTGTGCTTCTGTGTATCAATCCCTCCGGCGGCAGGTCTGACTCCCTCCCAGTGACGCAGGGCCCCTCCTGAAGCATATCACAAAAGGAAAAGTGAGCTGAGCCTGCCCCTCCCGCCCCTGTGCACCTTGCCGATCCACCCCAGCTAATATGCCAGATCCCCAGCACCACAAGCCTGGCACTGTGCAAGTAGCCCAGATGGGCCACGTGACCCCACAGTGAATCCCACTCCTAGGAGAGGGGAAGAGAAGGTACACACCAGTCTGACTGTGGCCCCAGCGGTGGGCTGGGGGCAGACATCAGGTCTGACTGTGGCCCCTCCCACCAATGCAAGTTATTCAACACAGCACAGGGGAAGTGCCCTGCAGTTCCGCGCCACTCCAGGGACTATCCAAAATGACGAAACAGAAGAATTCCCCTCAAAAGAATCTGCAGGAAATAACAACAGCTAATGAGCTGATCAAAAAGGATTTAAATAATATAACAGAAAGTGAATTTAGAATAAATACAGACATCACAATGACTCTAAACTCATATCATTCTATGAATAACATTGAATGTAAATGGACTAAATGCACCAACCAAAAGACATAGGGTATCAGAATGGATAAAAAAACAAGACCCATCTATTTGCTGTCTATAAGAGACTCATTTTAGACCTGAGGACACCTTCAGATTGAAAGTGAGGGAGTGGAGAACTATCTATCATGCTACTGGATGTCAAAAGAGAGCTGGAGTAGCCATACTTATATCAGACAAACTAGACTTTAAATTAAAGGCTGGAACAAGAGATGAAGAAGGGCATTATATCATAATTACAGGGTCTATCCATCAGGAAGAGCTAACAACTATAAATGTCTATGTGCCGAATATGGGAGCTCCCAAATATATAAAACAATTATTCACAAACATAAGCAACCTTACTGATAAGAATGTGGTAATTGCAAGGGCCTTTAACATCCCACTTACAACAATGGATAGATCATCTAGACACACGGTCAATAAAGAAACAAGGGCCCTGAATGATATATTGGATCAGATGGACTTGACAGATATATTTAGAATTCCGCATCCCAAAGAAACAGAATATACTTTCTTTTCGAGTGCACATGGAACATTCTCCAAGATAGATCACATACTGGGTCACAAAACAGCCCTTCATAAGTGTACAAGAATTGAGATCATACCATGAATACTTTCAGACCACAATGCTATGAAGCTTGAACACAACCACAGGGAAAAGTCTGGAAAACCTCCAAAAGCAGGGAGGTTAAAGAACACCCTACTAAAAAATGAGTGGGTCAACCAGGCAATTAGAGAAGAAATTTAAAAATATATGGAAACAAGGGGCGCCTGGGTGGCGCAGTCGGTTAAGCGTCCGACTTCAGCCAGGTCACGATCTCACGGTCAGTGAGTTCGAGCCCCACGTCAGGCTCTGGGCTGATGGCTCATGATGGCTCAGAGCCTGGAGCCTGTTTCCGATTCTGTGTCTCCCTCTCTCTCTCTCTGACCCTCCCCCGGTCATGCTCTGTCTCTCTCTGTCCCAAAAATAAATAAACGTTGAAAAAAAAATTAAAAAAAAAATATATGGAAACAAACGAAAATGAAAATACAACAATCCAAACACTTTGGGATGCAGTGAAGGCAGTCCTGAGAGGAAAATACATTGCAATCCAGGCCTATCTCAAGAAACAAGAAAAATCCCAAATACAAAATCTAACAGAACACCTAAAGGAAATAGAAGCAGAATAGCACAGACACCCTAAACCAAGCAGAAGAAGAGAAATAATAAAGATCAGAGCAGAAATGAACAATATAGAATCTAAAAAAAACTGTAGAGCAGATCAATGAAACCAAGAGTTGGTTTTTTGAAAAAATAAACAAAATTGACAAACCTCTAGCCAAGCTTCTCAAAAAGAAAAGGGAGATGACCCAAGAGATAAAATCATGAATGAAAATGGAATTATTACAACCAATCCCTCAGAGATACAAGCAATTATCAGGGAATACTATGAAAAACTATATGCCAACAAACTGGACAACCTAGAAGAAATGGACAAATTCCTAAACACTCACTTCCAAAACTCAATCAGGAGGAAATAGAAAGCTTGAACAGACCCATAATCAGCGAAGAAATTGAATCAGTTGTCAAAAATCTCCCAACAAATAAGAGTCCAGGACCAGATGGCTTCCCTGGGGAATTCTACCAGACATTTAAAGCAGAGATAATACCTATCCTTCTCAAGCTATTCCAAAACATAGAAAGGGAAGGAAAACTTCTAGACTCATTCTATGAACCCAGTATTACTTTGATTCTTAAACCAGACAGAGACCCAGTAAAAAAAGAGAACTACAGGCCAATATCCCTGATGAATATGGATGCAAAAATTCTCAATAAGATACTAGCAAACCGAATTCAACAGCATATAAAAAGAATTATTCACCATGATCAAGTGGGATTCATTCCTGGGATGCAGGGCTGGTTCAACATTCGCAAATCAAGCAATGTGATACATCACATTAATAAAAGAAAAGATAGGAACCATATGATCCTGTCAATCGATGCAGAGAAAGCATTCGACAAAATTCAGCATCCTTTCTTAACAAAAACCCTCGAGAAAGTCGGGATAGAATAAACATACTTAAACATCATAAAAGTCATTTATGAAAAGCCCACAGCTAACATCATCCTCAATGGGGAAAAACTGAGAGCTTTTTCCCTGATATCAGGAACACAACAGGGATGTCCACTCTCTCCGCTGTTGTTTAACATAGTGTTGGAAGTTCTAGCATCAGCAATCAGACAACAAAAGGAAATCAAAGACATCAAAATTGGCAAAGATGAAGTCAAGCTTTCACTTTTTGCAGATGACATGATATTATACATGGAAAATCCGATAGACTCCACCAAAAGTCTGCTAGAACTGATACATGAATTCAGCAAAGTCACAGGATACAAAATCAATGTACAGAAATCAGTCGCAGTCTTATACACTAATAATGAAGCAACAGAAAGACAAATAAAGAAACTGATCCCATTCACAATGCACCAAAAAGCATAAAATACCTAGGAATAAATCTAACCAAAGATGTAACAGATCTGTATGCTGAAAACTATAGAAAGCTTATGAAGGAAATTGAAGAAGATATAAAGAAATGGAAAAACATCCCGTGCTCATGGGTTGGAAGAATAAATATTGTCAAAATGTCAATACTACCCAAAGCTATCTACACATTCAATGCAATCCCAATCAAAATTGCACCAGCATTTTCTCGAAGCTAGAACAAGCAATCCTAAAATTCATATGGAACTACAAAAGGCCCCGAATAGCCAAAGTAATTTTGAAGAAGACCAAAGCAGGAGGCATCACAATCCCAGACTTTAGCCTCTACTACAAAGCTGTCATCATCAAGACAGCATGGTATTGGCACAAAAACAGACACATAGACCAATGGAATAGAATAGAAACCCCAGAACTAGACCCACAAACGTATGGCCAACTAATCTTTGACAAAGCAGGAAAGAATATCCAATGGGAAAAAGACAGTCTCTTTAACAAATGGTGCTGGGAGAACTGGACGGCAACATGCAGAAGATTGAAACTAGACCACTTTCTCACACAATTCACAAAAATAAACTCAAAATGGATAAAGGACCTGAATGTGAGACAGGAAATCATCAAAATCCTAGAGGAGAAAGCAGGAAAAGACCTCTCTGACCTCAGCTGCAGCAATTTCTTACTTGACACATCCCCAAAGGCAAGGGAATTAAAAGCAAAAATGAACTACTGGGACCTTATGAAGATAAAAAGCTTCTGCACAGCAAAGGAAACAACCAACAAAACTAAAAGGCAACCAACGGAATGGGAAAAGATCTTTGCAAATGACATATCAGACAAAGGGCTAGTGTCCAAAATCTGTAAAGAGCTCACCAAACTCCACACCTGAAAAACAAATAACCCAGTGAAGAAATGGGCAGAAAACATGAATAGACACTTCTCTAAAGAAGACATCCGGGTGGCCAACAGGCACATGAAAAGATGCTCAACATCGCTCCTCATCAGGGAAATACAAATCAAAACCACACTCACGTATCACCTCACGCCAGTCAGAGTGGCCAAAATGAACAAATCAGGAGACTATAGATGCTGCCGAGGATGTGGAGAAACAGGAACCCTCTTGCACTGTTGGTGGGAATGCAAATTGGTGCAGCCACTCTGGAAAACAGTGTGGAGGTTCCTCAAAAAATTAAAAATAGACCTACCCTATGACCCAGCAATAGCACTGCTAGGAATTTACCCAAGGGATACAGGAGTACTGATGCATAGGGGCACTTGTACCCCAATGTTTATAGCAGCACTCTCAACAATAGCCAAATTATGGAAACAGCCTAAATGCCCATCAACTGATGAATGGATAAAGGAATTGTGGTTTATATACACTATGGAGTACTATGTGGCAATGAGAAAGAGCGAAATATGGCCCTCTGTAGCAACGTGGATGGAACTGGAGAGTGTGATGCTAAGTGAAATAAGCCATACAGAGAAAGACAGATACTATATGTTTTCACTCTTATGTGGATCCTGAGAAACTTAACAGGAACCCATGGGGGAGGGGAAGGAAAAAAAAAAAAAAGAGAGAGGTTAGAGTGGGAGAGAGCCAAAGCATAAGAGACTCTTAAACTGAGAACAAACTGAGGGTTGATGGGGGGTGGGAGGGAGGGGAGAGTTGGTGATGGGTATTGAAGAGGGCATCTTTTGGGATGAGCACTGGGTGTTGTATGGAAACCAATTTGACAATAAATTTCATATATTTAAAAAAATGAAATGAGTGTATTTTAAACGTACACTAGTATGAGATTAAAGTTCTGCTTTACTCTCAGTTAAAAAGACAAAGAGTTCTTGGATTGTTGGTCTGCTGTTGATAAGAAAATGTAAACAAAAGGTTTTTTCTTTATCTGTCCAGAAAACCAAAGTTTTTATGTTTTGTCTTTATCAGGTCTTTGATTACTTAAGTTAAAATCTGTCAACATTAAAGGAATTAAGATTTGCTAACAAAAAATATTTTATGGGGCGCCTGGGTGGCGCAGTCGGTTAAGCGTCCGACTTCAGCCAGGTCACGATCTCGCGGTCCGTGAGTTCGAGCCCCGCGTCAGGCTCTGGGCTGATGGCTCAGAGCCTGGAGCCTGTTTCCGATTCTGTGTCTCCCTCTCTCTCTGCCCCTCCCCCGTTCATGCTCTGTCTCTCTCTGTCCCAAAAATAAATAAATGTTGAAAAAAAAAATTTAAAAAAAAAAAAAAATATTTTATGACTACTAGTTTTAAATATGTTTTTAAATATTATACCCACCATTCAATCTTTGAGATTGGTAAACTCTACTTCTTTCTCTTTGATCCTTGTATCCTATAGTAAGTTCTAGATCTTCAAGGGTAAAATCTGAGGGTTCATACGTATCCTGATCTACCAAGATGAAAAAAAAAAGCCTTTTTAATAAATTAAATATAGAAAGACTATTGAAATCTACCTACTGTGTTCTAATTCCAGGAAGAGGATAATATTTGAAAGTTAGGAAAATAGTCTTATATATTATATCAAGTAAGAGGAGAAAAAAATAATTCATAAATACCAGAAGTTCATTTGACAAATTTCAACATATATTCCTTATAAAACTTTGAAAAATTAAAATTATAGATTTACTCCTAGTCATTTACTCTTTAATACAGAATATGTTTCTATCTCAATCCAACAGTTAACATTTTGATTTATAGTGAAGTGCCAATAGATAGTCCTATTAAAATTGTGAACAATATAAAAATGTGACTCATTACCATTTAATAATTACCTAGTTCTGGTAAAGTTAGTAATATATAAAACAGAAATTTGATGATTTTCAGCTAATATACAAATAGATTTGTCAGAAAAATTTGCCACATATATTTTTTATTATCAACATTAAATTTAAAAAATGAAATGTGTCAAAGGGACTATACATTTCTAATGTCACTGATATATATAGGTGTATTTTTATTATAATTGATACATATTTTCATACAACTTTCCTGAAAATGTTTAATCACTATCCCTATTTACTTGTAATATTGAGAGCTGTTTCCTCACACTTTTCCCAACTGATATAATATACTTTAAGTATTTGGTATTTTATAAGTCATTTTAATGGAAATTATTTCATTATTAGTATAAACCTACTTGATTAACAAGTACAAAAATACTTGCCATCTATTTTTTCTGTTGGAGGAATTCAGTTTTCTAACTTCTTTTACTATATTTTTAGTAAAGAAATAATCTAAAAATGGACATTAAATATTTTTATAGACAGACATATGTATTTTATATAAGGATACAACCTGTTCACTGTAACAAATAGTTTCTTAGATTATTGTTTGCCTTTTAATTTTGCTTTTGATATTTCTGTGTGCAGAAATTTTAAATTATTATTTAGTTAATTTGTAATGATCTTTCCCTTATGTTTCTGGGTATGAAGTCATGCCTATGGTAGTTTTTTTCCAAACAAGATTAATTTATGTTGGGCCTCTGAGAAGATGGCAGAGTAGGAGGATCATAAATTCACTACATCCAGGGACATATCTAGATAACAGCCACATCAGTGCAATCAACACAAAAAAGTGACTTGAAACTGGCAGAAAAGGCTTTCCACGTTAATCATGGAGAGAAGTTCACATCAAAAAGGGTAGAAGGGGTGGTGATACAGTTGGGAACAAAACTCCCAGTGATACCAACTACAAATGGGGGGAATACCACAAACATGGAGAATGGAGAAGAGCAGACCCCACACCAGGCACCACAGACAGAGGGGACCTACACTGGAAAGATGAGTCACCATAACATCTGGCTTTGAAAACAGGGGGTTTAACTCTGGTTACTTTATTTTTTTATTTTTAATTTTTTTTAATTTTTAAATGTTTATTTAAACATAATTAAGAGAGAGAGAGAGAGAATGAGTGGGGGAGAGGCAGAGAGAGAGGGAGACAGGATCTGAAGCAGCCTCTGGGCTCTGAGCTGTCAGCACAGAGCCCAACTCAGGGCTCAATCTCACAGACTGTGAGATCATGACCTGAGCCAACTAAGCCACCCAGATGCCATTAAATCTGGTTACTTTCAAATTCAGAGACTCATCTCTGGGAGAGATAGAGGACAATAGGAAACTTAGTTCCCACCTTTAAAAAGACAGCATAATAACCTTACTGAGATAGAGCATAGAAGCAGCATTTTGAAATGCACCTAGGGGTATGAAGGAGATTTATTTACTAGTCTCAAAATGTGTGCTGAAGGGGCAGAGAGCTTTAGGAGATTTCTCCAAGAACAAAAGAACTGGCAAGTGCCATTTCTCTCCCCCAGCATTGATAGTCAGACACTTGTGGGAACCAATTTAAACCTTTCCATCTATCTTGCTGACATCCATGCCCCATGCCCACATTCTCCTGCAGCACCCTATCCAACCTGCCACCCTAAGCAGAAGCCCCACCAAAATGGCTCCTGCTGCATCACATCTGTAAGTATCCACAGCAGTGACTGGTACCACTCCAAAGTCACTCTTGTTCTGGAGGAAGTGGAACATGACCACACACATCAGTTCAACTCCAACCCCAGCAGTGAAACCTTATTACTGGCAGTACAGACAGAGTGCCTTGACAATCAGTGCACCTGCAGCCCCAGCAGACAGAATGAGGGCTGGCATCTAATCTAACTGCTGGATGTTCCCAGGAACCAAATACCCTGAGGGCAGCACAAGGAGAGTGATTCACGGCTACTGCAGCCCCAGCAAACAGACCAAAGCCTAGGATCAGGTCTGAAGGTTGACACCACAGATCTACAAGCTCATGGTGCCCCCAGACTATTCTGTTAAAAACACAGGGATCAAACCATGCCCAATAGATGCAAAGGGTGCCATTGCAGCCATCTGAACTGAAGGCAAATGATGCTTAGCCAGAATAATAGGGCAGAGACAACCCACATAGAAGATATTCATGGAGTGTCTGGTTCTGGAGAACAGGGTACATTGTGCTACATGGCAGCATAGGATCTGTTCTTTGTAAGGCTACTACTTTCATATCAGGAGAGAGAACTGAATTTCCTAATATATAGAAACAAACAGAGAATTAACAACATGGGAAGATAGCAGAATATGTCCCACATGAAAGAACGGGACAAATCACAGCAACAGAGCTAAATGAAACAGAGATAAACAAAATGCCTGATAAAGAATGCAAAGCAATGGTCACAAATATACTTACTGGACTTGAAAAAAGAGTGAAGGATCTCTGTGAGACCTTCAACAAAAAGATAGAAAACATTAAAAAACACAATTAGATATAATTCAATAACTGTAATTAAAAATACACTACAAGGAATAAATAGTAGGCTAGTGTAAAAGAAGAACAGATCAATGAAGACAGAATAATGGAAAGCAACCAAGCTGAACAGCAAAAAGAAAAATAAAAATGAGAATAGGTTAAAGGAACTCAGCAACATAACCAAGTGTAATAAAATCTGGATTATATGGATCCCAGAAGAAGAGAGAATAAAGAGGGAAGAAAATTTAATTAAAGAAATAATGGCTGAAAACCTCTAAATCTGGGGAAGGAAACAGAAACCCAGATCCAGAAAGCACACCTGGATCACCCCAAAAAATCAACCCAAGGAGGTCCATAACAAGACACATACCAATTAAAATGACAAAATTAGTGATAGAGAATTTGAAAAGCAGCAGGAGAAAGCAGTTGCATACAAGGGAAACCCCATAAAGCTGTCAGCTGATTTTTCAGCAGAAACTTTCCAGGCTACCAGGGTGTGGTGTGATATACTCAAAATGCTGAAAGGTAAACACCTGCCTTCAAAAATACTCTATCCATCAAGTCTATTATTCAGAATAAAAAGAGAGATAAAGAGTTTCTCAGAAAAGAAAAACAAAATGGTTAAAGGGATTCAACACCACTAAACCAGGATTATAAGAAATGTTAAAAGGAATTCTTTGACTGGAAATGAAAAGCCATAATAGGAATAGGAAAATTAGGAAAGGAAAAAATTTCCCATATAAACACAAACATAATACAGTAGATTACTTATAATACCAGTACAGAAATTAAAACACAAAAGCAGTAAAATAAATTATACCTATAAAAATCAAACAAGGGATTCCCATAATAAAAGGGAATATATAAAGTATGATGTCATATACAAAAAACATGGGGTCATGAGGAGTAAGAGTTTTTAGAGTGGATTCAAACTTAAAGGACAATCAACTTAATATAGATGCATAAGATGTTATATATGAACTTAAAGGTTACCACAAATCAAAAATGTGTAATAGATACAAAAAATAAAGAAAAAATGAACCCAAGAATATCACTAATAAAAATATATGTGCATATATATGTGTGTGTATATATAAATATATATACACACCTCTGTGTTTATTACAGCATTATTTACAATAACCATGATATAAAAGCAACCAAAATGTCATATTTTCTTTTTTCCATTTGTCTTAATGCCATTTGGTAGACAAGCAATGTTTTTTTTTAAATATATATAATACAATATTACTTAGGCATGAAAAAGAATGCAATCTTGCCATTTACAACAACATGGATGGATCTAGAGGGTACAATGCTAAGTAAAATAAGTCAGTCAGAGAAAGACAAATACCATCTGATTTCACTAATATGTGGAATTTAAGAAACAAACAAAATAATAAAAATAGACAAACAAAAATTCAGACTCTTGGTGATTGCCAGAGGGGAGGTCGGTGGGTATATGGGTGAAATAGATGAAGGGGGTTAAGTGTACACTTATTGTGATGAGCAGTGAATAATGTATAGAATTGTTGAATCATTTTATTGTATACATAAAGCTAATATAACACTGTATGTTAATTATATTTGAATAAAAAATATTTGTGTTTTGTTTTTTCATGGAAATAGTTTATAAAATCAGATTTTTAAGCAGGGTAAGATAAAAATCTCACATTTTATTTTTTCCATTTGTCTTGATACCATTTGGTAAACAATCAATGTTTTTTGTTGTTTTCTTTTTTACATGACCAGTTTTGTTTTTACACTATAATATGACATTCTTTGATTAATTTCTGGAATTTCTAATCTGCTCCATTGATCTGAAGTTTATTAGTTAGTATTGAAGTTAAAAAAAATTTTTTTAATTTTATTTTTTATTTTTTAAAATTTACATCTAGATTAGTTAGCATATAGTGAAACAATGATTTCAGGAGTAGATTCCTTAATGCCTCTTACCCATTTAGCCCATCCCCCCTCCCACAACCCCTCCCGTAACCCTCAGTTTGTTCTCCATAATTATGAGTCTCTTCTGCTTTTTCCCCCTCCCTGTTTTTATATTATTTTTGTTTCCTTTCCCTTATGTTCATCTGTTTTGTCTCTTAAAGTCCTCATATGAGTGAAGTCATATGATTTTTGTCTTTCTCTGACTAATTTCACTTAGCATAATACCCTCCAGTTCCATCCACGTAGTTGCAAATGGCAAGATTTCATTCTTTTTGATTTCTGAATAATACTCCATTGTGTGTGTGTGTGTGTGTGTGTGTGTGTGTGTGTGTGTGTGTGTATCACATCTTCTTTATCCATTCATCCATCGATGGACATTTGGGCTCTTTCCATACTTTCTCTATTGTTGATAGTGCTGCTATAAACATGGGGGTGCATGTGTCCCTTCGAAACAGCACACCTGTATACCTTAGATAAATGCCTCATAGTGCAATTTCTGGGTCGTTGGGTAGTTTTATTTTTAGTTTTTTGGGGAACCTCCATACTGTTTTCCAGAGCAGCTGCACCAGGTTGCATTCCCACCAACAATTCAAAAGAGATCCTCTTTCTCCACATCCTTGCCAACATCTGTTGTTGCCTGAGTTGTTAATGTTGGCCATTCTGACAGGTGTAAGGTGGTATCTCATTGTGGTTTTGATTTGTATTTCCCTGATGATGAATGATGTTGAGCATTTTTTCATGTGTCAGTTGGCCACCTGGATGTCTTCCTTGGACAAGTGTCTATTCATGTCTTTTGCCCATTTCTTCACTGGATTATTTGTTTTTTGAGTATTGAGTTTGATAAGTTCTTTATAGATTTTGGATACTAACCCTTTGTCTGATATGTCATTTGTAAATATCTTCTCCCATTCTGTCAGTTGCCTTTTAGTTTTGCTGATTGTTTCCTTCTGCTGTGCAGGAGCTTTTTATTTTGATTTTTGCTTTTGTTTCCCTTGCCTCCAGAGATGTGTTGAGTAAGAAGTTGCTGTGGCCAAGATCAAAGAGGTTTTTGCCTGCTTTCTCCTCGAGGATTTTGATGGTTTCCTGTCTTACATTGAGGTCTTTCATCCATTTTGAGTTTATTTTTGTGTATGGTGTAAGAAAGTGGTCCAGGTTCATTCTTCTGCATGTCGCTGTCCAGTTTTCTCAGCACCACTTGCTGAAGAGGCTGTCTTTAATCCATTGGATATTCTTTCCTGCTTTGTCAAAGATTAGTTGGCCATACGTTTGTGGGTCCATTTCTGGGTTCTCTATTCTGTTCCATTGATCTGAGTGTCTGTTCTTGTACCAGTACCATACTGTCTTGATGATTACAGGTTTGTAGTGTAGCTTGAAGTCTGGGATTGTGATGCCTCCTGCTTTGGTTTTCTTTTTCAAGATTGCTTTGGCTATTCGGGGTTTTTTCTGGTTACATACAAATTTTAGGATTATTTGTTCTAGCTCTGTGAAGAATGCTGGTGTTACTTTGATAGGGATTGCATTGAATATGTAGATTGCTTTGGGTAGTATCGACAATTTTAACATTATTTGTTCTTCTTATGCAGGAGCATAGAATCTTTTTCCATGTTTTTGTGTCTTTTTTCAGTTTTTTTAATAAGCTTTCTATAGTTTTCAGTGTATAGACTTTTCACCTCTTTGGTTAGATTTATTCCTAGGTATTTTATGGTTTTTAGTGCAATTGTATATGGGAACAACTTCTCGATTTCTCTTTCTGTTGCTTCATTGTTGGTGTATAGGAATGCAACCGATTTCTGTGCATTGATTTTATATCCTGTGACCTTGCTGAATTCATGAATCAGTTCTAGCAGTTTTTTGGTGGAATCTTTTGGGTTTCCCTATAGAGTATCATGTCATCTGCAAAGAGTGAAAGTTTGACCTCCTCCTGGCCAATTTGGATGCCTTTTATTTCTTTGTGTTGTCTGATTGCAGAGGCTAAGACTTCCAATACAATGTTGAATAACAGTGGTGGGAATGGACATCCCTGTCTTGTTCCTGACCTTAGGGGGAAAGTGCTCAGTTTTTCCCCAATGAGGATGATATTAGCGTGGGGTCGTTCCTGTATGGCTTTTATGGTCTTGAGGTATGATCCTTTTCTCCCTACTTTTCTGAGGGTTTTTATCAAGAAAGGATGCTGTATTTTGTAAAATGCTTTCTCTGTGTCTATCTAGAGGATCAGATGGTTCTTGTACTTTCTTTTTTTGATATGATGAATAATGTTAATTGTTTTGTGGATATTGAGCCAGGCCTGCATCCCAGGTATCAATACCACTTGGTCGTGGTGAATAATTTTTTTAATGTATTGTTGGATCCAGTTGGCTAGTATCTTGTGAGGATTTTTGCATCCATGTTCATGAGGGAAGTTGGCCTATAGTTCTCCTTTTTAGTGTGGTCTCTGTCTGGTTTTGGAATCAAGGTAATGCTGGCCTCATAAAAAGAGTTGGAAGCTTTCCTTCCATTTCTATTTTTTGGAACACCTTCAAGAGAATAGGTGTTAACTCTTCCTTAAATGTTTGGTATAATTCCCCTGGAAAGCCATCTGGCCTTGGACTCTTGTTTTTTGGGAAATTTTGATTTCTAATTTGATTTCTTTACTGGTTATGGGTCCATTCAAATTTTCTATTTCTTCCTGTTTCAGTTTTGGTAGTGTGTATGTTTCTAGGAATTTGTCCATTTCTTCCAGATTACCCATTTTATTGGCATAAAATTGCTCATAATATTATTATTGTTTTTTTTCTGTTGTGTTGGTTGTGATCTCTCCTCTTTCATTCTTGATTTTATTTATTTGGGTCCTTTCCTTTTTCTTCTTGATCAAACTGGCTAGTGGTTTATCAATTTTGTTAATTCTTTCAAAGAACCAGCTTATGGTTTCATTGATCTGTTCTACTGTTCTTTTGGTTTTGATAGTATTAATTTCTGCTCTAATCTTTATTATTTCCTGTCTGCTTCTGGTTTTGGGTTTTATTTGCTGTTCTTTTTCCAGCTCCTTAAGGCATAAGGTTAGCTTGTGTATGTGAGATCTTTCTTCCTTCTTTAGGAAGGCCTGGATTTCTATATACTTTCCTCTTATGACCACCTTTGCTGCATCCCAGAGGTTTTGGGTTGTGGTCTTATCATTTTCATTAACTTCCATATACTTTTTAATTTCCTCTTTAACTGTTTGGCTAGTCCATTCATTCTTTAGTAGAATGTTCTTCAGTCTCCAAGTATGTGTTACCTTTCCAAACTTTTTCTTGAGATTGATTTCAAGTTTAATAGCGTTGTGGTCTGAAAATATGCACAGTATGATCTCGATCTTTTTGTACTTACTTGGGGCTGATTTGTGTCCCAGTATATGGTCTATTCTGGAGAACGTTCCATGTGCACTGGAGAAGAATGTATATTTGCTGCTTTAGGATGAGATGTTCTGAATATATCTGTTACGTCCATCTGGTCCAGTGTGTCATTCAAAGCCATTGTTTCCTTGTTGAGTTTTTGATTAGATGATCTGTCCATTGCTGTGAGTGGGGTGTTGAAGTCTCCTACTATTATGGTATTACTATTGATGAGTTTCTTTATGTTTGTGATTAATGGATTTATATATTTGGATGCTATCACATTAGGCGCATAAATGTTTACAATTGTTAGGTCTTCTTGGTGGATACACCCCTTGATTATGATATAATGCCCTTCTGCATCTCTTGATACAGTCTTTATTTTAAAGTCTGGATTGTCTGATATAAGTATGGGTACTCCGGCTTTCTTTTGTTGACCATTAGCATGATAGATGGTTCTCCATCCCCTTATTTTCAATCTGAACGTGTCTTTAGGTCTAAAGTGGGTCTCTTGTAAACAGCATATAGATGGATCTTGTTTTCTTATCCATTCTGTTACCCTATGTCTTTTGATTGGAACATTGAGTCCATTGATGTTTAGAGTGAGTACTGAAAGATATGAATTTATTGCCATCATGATGCTTGTAGACTTGGAGTTTCTGGTGGTGATCTCTGGTCCTTTCTAATCTTTGTTGCTTTTTGTATTTATATTTTTATATACATTTTTTCATCTTTTCTCCCCTCAGAAAGTCCCCCTTAAAATTTCTTGTAGGGTTGGTTTAGTGGTCACAAACTCCTTTAATTTTTGTTTGCCTGGGAAACTTTTATCTCTCCTTCTATTTTGAATGACAGCCTTGCTGGATAAAGAATTCTTGGCTGCATATTTTTCTGATTCGGCACACTGAATATATCCCACCACTCCTTTCTGGCCTGTCAAGTTTCTATGGATAGGTCTGCTGCAAACCTGATCTGTCTTCCCTTGTATGTTAGGGACTTTTTTTCCCTTGCTGCTTTCATGATTCTCTCCTTGCCTGAGTATTTTGTGAATTTGACTATGAGATGCCTTGTTGGTGGTTATTTTTTGTTGAATCTAATGGGGGTTTTCTGTGCTTCCTGGATTCTGATGTCTGTGTCTTTCCCCAGGTTAGGAAAGTTTTCTGCTATGATTTGCTCACATAACCCTTCTATCCCTATTTCTCTCTCTTCCTCTTCTTGGACCCTTATGATTCTGATGTTGTTCCTTTTTAATGAGTCACTGATTTCTCTAATTCTTAAATCGTTCTCTTTTGCCTTAATCTCCCTCTTTTTTTCTGCTTCATTATTCTCTGTAAGTTTTTCCTCTATATCAGTGATTCTCTGTTCTGCCTCAACCATCCTTGCTGCTGCTGCATCCATCTGTGATCGCAGCTCAGTTATAGCATTTTCAATTTCATTCTGGATATTTTTTACTTATTTTATCTCTGCAGGAAAGGATTCTAATCTATTTTCAACTCCAGCTAGTATTCTTATTATCGTGATTCTAAATTCTGGTTTAGACATCTTTCTGCTTTCTGTGTTTGTTAAATCCCTGGGTGTTGTTTCTTCGTGCTCTTTCTTTTAGGATGAATTCCTTTGTTTTGTCATTTTTGAAGGGAGAAAAGGAATTAATGAGGTAGAAAAACTGGAATTAAAAAAATTAAAATTAAAAAAGTAAAATTAAAAATTAAAAACACACACACAAAAATCAAATAGATGATGCTAGATACTAGGTGTCTTTTGTTCTGGGTGTTGAAAGTGGTTTGACAGATTAGAGAAAAAAGGGGGGGGAGAAAAAAAAGGAAATCATTTGAGAGTTTGAAAAAATGAATACACTGAAGTAGACTAAAATGAGATGATGGCGGTAAAATAGAATTTGAAAAAATATACACAAAAATAAAGAATATAGTAGAAAAAATTGAAGAAAAATATTTTTAATTAAAATTAAAAATATGATTTTTTCCTTTTCTGTATTTAAGAAGAAAGAAAAGAAATGAAAAAGGAAAAGGATTAAAAAAAGAAAAAAGAAATCATTTGAAAATTTGAAAAAGTGAATACACTATAGTACACTAAAATAAAATGATTGAAGTAAAATAGAATTTGAAAAAATTTACATAAAAGCAAATAATATAGTAATAAAAATTCAATAAAATATTTTAAATAGAAATTTAAAGTAAAAATGAAGTGTTTCTCTTTCTGCATTCAACAAAAGAAACAAAAAGAGAAAAAAGAAAAAGAAGGAAAAAAAAGGAAATTGTTTGAAAATTTGAAAAGATGAATACACTGAAGTAGACTAAAATAAAATGATGGAAGTAAAATAGAATTTTAAAAAAATATACAGAAGTAAAAAATATAGTAATAAAAATTAAAGAAAAATATTTTTAATAAAAATTGAAAATAAAAATGAATTTTTCCCTTCTGTATTCAAGAAAAAGAAAATAATTGCAAAAGAGAAAAAGAAAAAAAAAAAGAAATTTGAATAGAATAACCTGCTAACAGATTGAAGTAGGTCTGAAATTGTTTCATTTTCTCCTAGAAGTCAGTGTATGTAGCTCTTTATAGTCCATAAGTTAAGCCTGCAGTGAGACTTGTGTTCTTGAAGAGCAAAGTTGGCCCAGTTGGGCGGGGCTCAGTGTAACAGCTCTGCTCTCCACTAGATGGCACTGCTAGCCTACTGGGGTGGATTGTTGCGGCACTCATAGGTGCATATGCACATGCGTGGGAGCGGTGAAAATGGCGCCACCCAGTGCCAACCAGTCTGTTCTCCCAGATCAGTAATTGCGCACCCGTCCTCTGTCTTCAGCTCTTGTCCACTCCCTGATTTTTCACTCTCCGTGACCAGACCCCAGGCAGTACCTGTCTCCTGTTTTGTCTCAGATGTGGCTGTTTTCCCTGGCCCGTTACTTCCAAAGGACTGCGATTTTGACCTGTTCAGCCCCTCTGCAGGAGGGTCTCACCGAGCAATGGCCGAATGAGCAATGGCCAAATATCGGCTACACTCAGGAATGCACTCTGGACCCTGCTGCTGCCGGTGCCCCGAGACTGCAGCCAGGTAGCAGACTGCCCTGAAAAAGTTTAGGAGACAGTGAAGCAGCAGCATGTCAGGGATTATGGAAAATCACAACACACATCTGGCACCAGGATTCACCCTTAGCGACCTTGCCCCAGCACCAGCAAATATGGCCGCCTTCCAGGGTCTGCTGGGACCAGGTGGCTTCAACAATCTGTACCAAATGTCCTTCCAGCAGTGGAACCACTTTTCCCTGTGTGGCCCAAGAACCTCCTGGACCCACTCTGTTCCTGGGGATTCATCCTTTCTACCAGAGCACTGCCAGGTATCAAGCTGTGGAGTTGCAGCCTTTATGCTCCCCTTGTTTACAGTCTTAATGGAATTTAAACCATCTCCTTTCTCCTTTTTTAGTTCAGTCCCTGTGGCTATTTCCAATTTTCCACTTTCTCTCCAGCTGCTTTGGGGAGGGGTGCTTTTCCCGTTTTCTGTCCCTCTCCCAGTCTCCATTCTCTCTCCACCCGCAAAAGTAGTTCCCTACCTTTTGCGGCTTCTTGCTCCCCAAATTCACCTCTCCGCGATGTACCTGCTGAATTCTGTGGTTCAGGTTGTGCAGATTGTTGTATTAATCCTCCAATCAGTTTTCTAGGTGTGTAGGATGGTTTAGTGTTGGTCTGGCTGTATTTCATGGATGCGAGACAAACAAAAAATTTCCATGCTGTTCTGCCATCTTGGCTCCTCCTCTCAAAAATTTTTTAATGTTTATTTACTTTTGAGAGAGAAAGGGAGACACAGAATTGGAAGCAGTCTCCAGGCTCTGAGCTATGAGCACAGAGCCCTACTTAGGGCTCAAACTCACAGAATGCAAGATCATGACCTGAGCCAAGGTTGAATGCTTAACTGATTGAGTCACCCAGGAGCCCCATATTATTGAAACTTTTTAATATGTAATTTTATCTAGTGTTGCTTCCCAAGCTTTATCCTCTTTTTGTACTCAATTATTTGATACTGAAGTCTGTAAATTCTTTTCAGGATAAATCTAGAATCATGGTCATAAAATGTCATCAATAACAAAAACAACAAATTACTACTGGCATTTTGACTGGAAATAAATTGTTTACAAGTAAGTTTTAGAAGCCTTTCTTTTAGGAGCTTTTAATGCTTCATTATTAATTCATCATAAGAGATCAGCATATTTCCTGATATTTATTTATTATCAGTTATTTTATTATGTCTTTACTTGTTTCAATGCTGTAGTATATAGGTATGTTGTTTCCTGTAACAAATTTTTTTTAGTCAGTTTGCTAAACTTTTCTGTATTGATATTTCAATTTTTATTTGATTATTTTAGGTTTTAAAGGTAGAAATATAATAATCTGTAAATAACATTCATGTTATATTATCTCTTTCAATATTTATAACAGATTACTTTTCTTATTACATGGGTTAGGCATTTTATAACAATGTTTTATTTAGCAGTAATAGACAGCAATTTTTTAATTGGATATTTTATTTCACCATTAAATATGCCATTGGGATATTGGTTATAAATAGATTTTCTTCATCATATTAAAAAAGAATTATTTATTTTGTAATTTTTTAAAAACAGGAACAGGTGTATATCTATAAAAATGAAATTTTTATAAAAATAAATAGGAAAACACATAACTGACATTGTTTTCATCACTTTATCAACACTTCTTGTTACTTAAACATCTGAAACTGAGGAACATACTGTCTTCTATATAATAATCATGGTAATATCAAGTACATGCTGTATACATACAGTAGTTCCCCCTTATCAATGGGGAATATGTTCCAAGACCCCTAGTGGATGTGTGAAATCACAGATAATACCAAACCCTAAATATACTATGTTTTTTTCTGTACATACATATCTATGACAAAGTGTAATTTATAAATTAGGTACAGAAGAGATTAACAACAATAAGAATAAAATAGGACAATTGTAACAATATACTGTAATAAAAAGTGAATATGGTTGCTCTCTCAAAATATCTTACTGTACTGTACCCACCCTTCTTCTTGTGGTGCTATAATATGATAAAATGCTACATGATGAGATGAAGTGAGGTGAATGATTTAGGTACTGTAACAAGTCTTAGGCAACTACTGACATTCTGTTTAAATTTCAGATGGATGATCACCTAATTCTAGATTGTAGTTTACCTTGGGTAACTGAAACCATGAAAAGTGAAGCCCCAAATAATGGGATACTACTGTGATCAATTTTAAGAAATTCTGATAGCAACAGAGAAATTATAGCAAAAGAGAAAGGAAGAACAAAAGAAGGGTTTGCATGAGAGGTTAGAGGAAACAGTTTGTATTACTTTTAAAGAGTACAATCAGATACTTCCAAGATTTTCTCTAGTTCTCTTGGGGTCATAGCAGAGTAAATAGCTAGATTATATGGGTTTGAGGTCCATATTTAATTATGAGTTTTAGGCAAGTTACACCATGTCTTACTGTCCTCATTTCTTAAATGGTGATAATGGTAGTACTTCCCTCATAAAGTTTCTTACATGCATTACTTATTAACTGTTTGATATTAAATGTTTAATAAGTAACAAAATGTTTTCCATTATAAGTCCACATGTAAAAATCATAATTTGTTAGTTTTCTATTTGTAATTACATCCCAAATTAAGTTTTCTGAATGTGACTATTTATGCAATTTAAAGTTATTTGTATTAATTTTTATTTTTTATTTTAAGTTATTTTTGATATTGTATACACTAAACACTTCCACTTGGACAATTGTATGTTTCTTAATTTGAGGATGATCTTTTGATTTTGAGTCTACTATATCTGATATCTGAGGCATCTTTACATATACAAAATAGATGTTTGAAATACTTTAAAGAGAAACATACATCTACACACATTTACTCTGAAAGGGTGTTGAAACACAATGATGTATTTATTTTCTCATTTTGTTAAGTTGGTGATTTTCTATATTAAATTGCACAGCTAAATAACCATCAGTTAAATAAACTCTTGTAATTTCTAAGAAAATTAGCATTTGTGAATAAGTCAGTGAACTAAACACAATTCCTGAGTTTTTACATATATATGTATGTATGTATGGGGAATAAGCTTAGGAATTCCCTGAGTTTGCACCAATGGGTTAACAAGGCATAAAGAATCAGAAAGCCATAGGATGTTCACACCCCAGTTTCGGTAAACAAGATTAGGTAAATAATTTGGGTGGGGCAAAGGTTCCAGTATAGAACAAAGGTATAAGAGGTAAACAAGATTAGGTATTCAGGGTGGAAATGCACCCCCCCCCCCAACTTAGTACAATAGCAGAAAGCTGCTTTCACAGGAAGGAAGGACCAAATTAGGTAAACAAATAAATAGGGCTATAGACTGCTTTGGGGTGAAGTTGCCCAGAGTGGAGCTAATTAGCAAAA
Source organism: Leopardus geoffroyi (assembly GCF_018350155.1). NCBI lineage: Eukaryota > Metazoa > Chordata > Mammalia > Carnivora > Felidae > Leopardus > Leopardus geoffroyi. Next base: position 29,718,953 of record NC_059341.1, on the reverse strand, counting down.
GAAAGGTGCCTTGTTGACCCTGAGGTAGTATGTTCTGTCTTTCTTGTCCCCTAGACCAGTTTAGGTAAACAGAGGTGGTGTCTCACAACCTTCTGCCCAGTGCCAGGATTTTATATTAACCCAAACCCCTATCACCGCATGTTTTCAAAACCCCCTTTCCCTCATGCCCATGAGTTAATGTTCACAGTTTTATTGTCTCTTTGTGCACATCCATCACCATGTTTATAAGCCTTCTGGTTCTAATAAAAACAGAGCAAGAACCCTTAATCAGGGCTCTTGTCTTCTGGACAGTAGCCATCTCTCACATTTTAATCCTGAATCCCGCTCTCTTGCTGGACAAGACAGAACTTCAGACCTAGAGTCTACAACATGTATGTATGTATCTGTATGTATGTTTGTGTGTGTGTGTGGTGTGTGTATATATATATACACACACACACACACACACATATATATATATATATATATATATATATATATATATATATATATATGGTTAAGAACTGTGGCCTGAGATAAAGGTAGATAAAAATGTGCCAACTCTTTAGGGAAAGTGCAGATATTAAAATACTACAGATTCATATGAGTAAAAATATTTAATGCCATTGATACATATTTTGAGGGTTTTTTTAGAGGTTTTTAAAATTTTTTAATGTTTTTACTTATGTATTTTAAGAGAGAAAGAGTGAGAGAGAGAGAGCATGATTGGGGAAGGGGCAGAGAGAGAGAGAAGGAGAAAGAGAATCCCAAGCAGGCTCCACACTGCCAGTGCAGAGCCTTATGCAGGGCTCATTCCCACAAACCATGAGATCATGACCTGAGCTGAAATCAAGAGTTGGACACTCAACTGACTGAGCCACTCAGGCATCCCTATTTGGAGGTTTTTAAAAATTGTTAAACATTCCTACTAATAATATTGAGTGGCAAAACAGCTTCATAATCTATTTCTATATTTTGCCCATTTTTATATTAGATTGCTTATTCTTTTTATATATTTACATATTAACTTTTGATATTGTATTATAGTCACACTAAAAGGGAGGGCCTGAAAGACAGTGGTAAAGAGAAATCCTTCTGTGGGCAGAACTTGGGCAGTACATCTAGGGCTTCACTATATGTAGAACTAAAGATTGTCTGAGATTTAGATGTACATTAATTTGGGGATAGAAGATAATGGATTTGGCCAGGTAGTCAGGGACTTGGAAAAACAGAGATTGAAAAAATGATGAGAGTCTTGGCAACATTTATGTCCATGACTCCTTAGAATAGGATTCGAATGCATAAAGATATAAATATCTTTATTTTGTAAATGTGCACAAGGGTATTTATTAAAGTGTAAGCTCTTAGCTTAATGGTCTGCCCTATGAATGGCAGTTAGCCTTACTCCTCTGCTACACTGGTGCTTATCTCATGGCCCTAAAGTACCAAGAAGAAAGCTATGATAGCCATAATGAAGCATCTGCAAAGACTTAATAATAAAGTTTTTCTCACTAAGAATGATCAGGATTCTGGGACTGCTGAGTGCTCAACTTGTCAAGAGCATAGGACAAAACTGAACTCATCAATATAACATCATTTTCCAGAGGGAATATGAAACCATCCAGTGGCAGATTGATTACACTAAAATTTCTATCATAGAGAGGGCAGTGATTTGCCCTTAATGGATTAGATATATATTTGATGTACTTATTTGCTTTCCCTGCCTATATAATTTCTACTAGTATCATTGTTTATTAACTTGAATCTTTTCCACTGTCATAGTATCATATACAATATCATCTCCAACAAGGGACATGTTTTATGGAAAGTGATGTGCCACAATGGGTTTTACCAATGGAATTCACTGGTATTAATAGAAACTCCACCATTTAGAAGCAGCAACTTTTATGAAAGAGTAAAATGGCTGGGTGACATCTCACTTACTATGATATATATGACAACACCCTGAGAGACTGCAGTGTTGATATATGCGATGCACTTAGACCAGACTTAGAATAGATGCCAATATCCACCCCATAGCCTAACCCCATATCCCAAACACCTATTAACTCATTTAAATAATTTTCACATAATTTCCCAATGTTCTTCATTAAATGGATTACAGAGGTCCTTGTGCCCAAGGGAAAGAAATCTCCCACTAAAGAAACAGTCATGTGTCCAATTAACTACAAGCTGTGATTGTCATCTTGACATTTGAGGTTCTTATGCCATTAAATGAACAGGTAGACAAAGAGATTACGTACTGGTCACAGGATTGATACCAGTAATCAACAGGGAATTGAGTTGGTCCTAATTCGTGAAGGCAAGAAAAACTACATTCAAAACCCAGGGGATTCACTGGGTCACCTTATAATACTCCCTTGCACAAAAGTCATGATAATGGAAAAATGCAGCAGCTTAATAAAAATGAAAACATCAAAGAATCAACTATTATAAGAGTAAAGTTTTGGGTTACCTCACCAGATAAGTCCTGTCTAGCAGGTAGTGGCAAAGATGAGAATATGGAAATGAAATGTGAGAAAGCAGCTATGGTAACTAAGCATCTTCATAGCTAGTTATAGAAATGGCAACTAAGCACCTTCACAGCTCGTTATAGAAGTGGCAACTGTAGTTATAGAAGTGGCAACATGAGAATATTTATGCTAATTAATTGTTTTACAACAACACCCCCTTTTTCTCCTCTGCCACTTTGTATACAGAACATTGGTGGTGAACAATGTTTTAGGTTACATATGGGAGTAAGACCATATTGATACTATTCTTTAATTAAGTGGATTCTATTTTTTTCTTTCTTCAAATTTTTAAGGTTCTAGTTAGTTAACATACCATGTAATAATAGTTATAGGTATACAATTTAGTGATTCATCATTTATATAACACTTAGTGCTCATCACAAGTGCCCTCCTTAATACCCATCACCTATTTAACCCATATCCCTGCCCACATCCCCTCCAGTAACCCTCAGTTTGTTCTATATAGTTTCTGTTTTTAATTTTTAATTTTATTTATTTTGAGAGAGAGAGAGAGAGAGAGAGAGAGCACGTGTGAGCGGGGGAGGGGCAGAGAGAGAGAGAATCTCAAGCTCCACGCTTAGCATGGTCTGACATGGAGCTCAGTCTCACAACTGTGAGATTATGACCTGAACTGAAATCAAGAGTTGGACATTTAACCAACTGAGCAACGTAGGTGCCCTATGTTCTCTATACTTAAGAGTCTGTTTCCTGGTTTGGCTCTCTCTTTTTTTTCCCTGCTATGTTCACTTGTTTTATTTCCTAAATTCCACATATGAGTGGAATCATATAGATTCTAATAGGACCTAATGTCCCTTAAATTGGATACACAAATTTGTCTGGATGAAGAATAAAATGTGGATATTGAGGGGTAAAAGAGGTAGACCAAGAAGACATCTTTAATTTCATGTTTACAATCATTCTTCAACTTTCTCTAGTTAGCTATATGTCCCCCAAACCTAACATACATGGAGTACATCAATTGGTTCCCTTGCACTTTGGTTTCCAGTTGAATCCAGCCAATAAAACCATAGCAGGAGATCAGAGGAAGAAAAGACAATGAGTCCAAGGGATGTATTTCCATGGCCTGCATGGTTACAGTAACCTGGCATGTACCTCCCCCGTCTTAGGTCTTGCCAGGCTAACCTCTCCATATAGCTCCAGTAACTATTATTTCTCATTTCCTCCTCAGAACTAGAGGTAGTTAACATTGTCCCACTTTTTTCTACATCTGAGTTGCTACACTTTTTCTTATGATTCCTTAGACATTCCTTCCTCCCTTGTAGACAGTTCTTTTATTAAAATTGCAAATTACTCGATTTGTGCCATCTCATTTCCAGAGACTTTGACTTATACACCCACCAGTAGCAGACTGGATAAAAGGTAGTACATTCATACAACAGATTGTTTAACAATTAAAATAAACAAAATATGAGCTACACATGAAAACATAGCATTAAATTTTAAAAAGATAAGAAAGCATATTTAGAGAATTATTTATTTATAAACTTCAAAAACTTTGTGATTTATGGATACATATTAAAACAGTAAAGCTGTTAGGTTTAACCATAAAAACTTGCCATTGTTGTAGGTCAAAAATGGTTGAATATTAGCAATTGAATATAGTTTGATCTAAAATAAAGGGAAATAGGAAAATGATTGCCCAAAAATCTAAATAGTTATTGCCACCGTGGGAGGGAAGGGAATTGTGAAAGATATACTGAAGAGTTTATGTGACATCAGTACTCTATTTCTTTACCTCAGGACTGGTTATCCTATTTTTGTTTATATAATTGTTAAAATTTACACACAAGTCTTATGAAATATCCCATAATATATTTCACAATAAAAGTTGTTTAGAAATAAGTTAAAGATATTTTCAGTATTATTGCTCTTGAATATCTTTTGGCATCTTTATCAGTACTTCGTTCAATTTCTGAACTATAAGAGATTTTAAGTCATTTAAAAACTATATATTAAAAAAACTATATATTGAAACTACACAGCAATATTTCCTCTTGGTTTTATAATGTAATGAGTATAGGACCACAGTACAGTAGCAGTGAATTACTATAGACTGTGGTTAAAGCATATACATATAAACAGTACTTTTTCTGAGTGCATGTGTGAAAATCTTATTATTTCATAACTATACTTAGTTATTAAACACATTTGAATTTACTATTCAATTTTATTATGGTATACATATTTTAGGGAAAAGTTTAAATTCTTAAAATAAATGGTTGAAAAAAATGGAAAGATGAAAAACGTTATCAATCTAAAAGAATGAAAGAAAGAAGAGAAATCAGTGGAGAATTAAGATGGCAGAGTAGTAGGGGGAACCTAGGCTTGATTTGTCCTTTGAACACAGCTAGATTAACATCAAATCATTTTGATCACCGAGGAATCAATCTGAGGATTAAGAGAACAATCTCCACATGTAGAATGGGAGAAGGTGGCAGGTATGAGATGTAGAGACATGAATTGGGAGAGAGAAAAGCCATGGTGAAGCAAAGGGGAGGGAGACCTTTTCACAGAGAGAGGAAAGAAAATGAGAGAGAGGGAGAAAATAGCACATCAGGTTTGCACAAGACAAACACTTTCCCAAGGCCACTGACTGGGGAATCAAGAGGAATTAATTATTGCAAGTTTTTATAAGCAATAGAGCTCAAATACTGAGGTTTTAGAAGTACCCACCATTTACCAGGGTAAAGCCAGGTGGGACAGTGATGTTCCTGGGAAGAATGAGGGTGGAGGCCTGGGAGGAGACAATGTGGTATAGGGATCCCCTGGGTTGCACTGGGAGAGAACATTCTCCTTCCTGGATTACATTTGAAAGAGGGTATATTGTTTCTCCAAGGACAAAAGATCCATTCATCAGCAAAGGACAGAAGCAGATACAGAGAAGGCAGATAACCTGATCACAGCATTTTGCTGTGCTTCACCATAAAGTCCAAGCAAATGTGTGGCTGTGCCACTGCTTTTCTGGGGCAAAATGGCACTACACACAGCACAGCAAGATGCTCCTCTGGAGCAGGAAGCAGAGCCATTACATGGTGGTTCCATTAACATTTGGAATTTTGAATTCCAGGCATGCACCAGAAATAAAACACAGAACTGTAGCACTGGGCATGCCATTGGCCTGGACACAGACAGGGTGAGTGCAGGGATCTGATGGAAGCCTGGGACAAAAGAGGGAGATTGTTTGCTTTTCTGTGAGGGCTTCCTGAACAGCGGCAGGCATGAGCTCCCCTCTCTGGGAAGGAGAGAGAGAGGTGACACCATCCCCACCCCCCACCACCCCCGTACCCCCACCTCCACCCCACCCCCGCCACCAGTATGGTTGGACTTCAGTAAGCAACACAGCACCCCCAGTGGAGGATGGAGCTGCTCACACCAAATCCCACCCCCTGTACCCTGCAAGTATAACTTTACTAGGAAGGTCTGACTATGAGCCAGCACAGCGGGCCTCTTTCCCAGGAGACCAGCACAGGCCCCCCATGTGTACCAAGTCTACTGATCATAGAGTACTTTAAAGCCTCAGTTCAGGGACCAGGCTCCCTGCCCCCCCCCCCCAATTTGGAATCAGACTTATAGTTTTTCTTTGTGTGTGTGTGTGTGTGTGTGTGTGTGTGTGTGTGTATGTGTGCTCCTTTATATCTTTGTTCCATTTCCTCTCCCTCTTTCTCTCTCTCTCTCTCTCTCTCTCTCTCTCTGGATAAGGATTTTTTTTTAATCAGGCTTACTTTAACAAACAATCAAAGCACACCTAGTTAAAGGTCCAAATACTCCCCACTACAAGCAAGGAGGAACCCTGGAAACATTTCCTGAAGTACCAGTCCCTGGAAAGTGTATGACCTTTTCTTAACATAGCATTACTCACAGGAGCAGGAAACATAATAAGCTTTCACAACTCTCAAAAGACTGACCTAGACAAAATGAAGAAGACAGAGGAATTTTCCCCCAAAAGAAAGGTCAAGAAGAAATCACAGCCAGGGATTTATTTAACAGATGTAAGCAATATATTTGAACAATAACTAAAAACAACAGCATTAGACTACTAGCAGGGCTTGAAAGAAGTGCAGAGGACTCCAGAGAAATTCTTACTGCATACAAAAAAACCCATAAAAACTAGTAAGGCTGCAATAAAAAAAATGCTAATGCTGAGATGCAAAACCAACTGGATGTAATCACAAAGAGGATGGAAGAAGCAGAGCAATGAATAGGTGATATAGAAGATAAAATTCTGGAAAATAATGAAGTCAAAAAGAAGAGGGAAAGAAATCTATCAGATCACAAGAGAATTAGGGAACTCCAAGAACCCATGAAGTACAATAATATACATATCATAGGAGTTCCAGAAGAAGAGTGGAAGAAAGGGGCAGAAGGTTTATTTGAACAAATTTTAGTTGAGAACTTCACTAATCTGGGGAAGGAAATAGGCATTCAAGTCCAAGAGGCACAGAGAACTCCCCTAAAAAAAACAAAACAAACAAACAAAAAACAGGGCAACACCAAGGCATAGCATAGTGAAATTTGCAAAAAACAAACAAACAAACAAAAACACAAAGATAAAGAGAAAATTCTGAAATCTGCTAGGGACAAAAGGTCCTTAACCTACAAGAACAGACATGTAAGGTTAACAGACCTGTCAACAGAAACTTTGCAGACTAGAAGGGAGTGGTATGATATATTCACTGTGCTAAATGGAAAAACATGCAGCCAAAATACTTTATCCATCAAGGTTGTCATTCAGAATAGAAACAGAAATAAAGAGTTTCCAAGACAAGCAAAAACTAAAGGAGTTTGTGAACACTAGGCCAGGTCTACAAGAAATATTAAAGGGTACACTTTGGGAAAGAAAGCAACAAAGACTAGAAGGGAACAGAGATAATCTACAGGAACAGTGACTTTACAGGTAATTAAATGGCACAATATTCATATCTATCAATAATTATTCTGAATGTAAATGGACTAAATGCTCCAATCAAAAGACAGAGTGTATCAGAATGGATAAAAGACAAGATCCATTGATATGCTGCTTACAAGAGATTCATTTTAGAACCAAAGACACCTCCAGATTTAAAGTGAGGGTATGGAGAATGATTTATCATGCTAATGGACATCAAAATAAAGCTAGAGTAGCCATACTTATTTGAGACAAACTAGATTTTAAATCAAAGACTGTAATAAGAGAGGAAGAAAGGCACTATATCATGAAAAAGGGGTCTCTCCAACAAGAAGATCTAATAATTGTAAGTATTTATGACCCCAAGTTGGAGGAAGCCAAATATAAAAATCAATTAATAAAAAAACCTAAAGAAACGCATCAATAATAATACAATAATATTAGGGGACTTTAACATCCCAGTTACAACAATGGACAGATCATCTAAGCAGATTAACTAGAAAACAATTGCACATGGGAAATTCTACAGAATAGATATATTTAGGTCACAAATCAGGCCTCAACAAATAAAAAAATTGAAATCATACCATGCACCTTTTCTGACCACAACGCTATGTAACTAGAGGTCATCAACAAGAAAAAATTTGGAAAGAGCACCAATACATGGAGGTTAAACAACATATTACTAAAAAGGAATGGGTCAACCAGGAAATCAAAGAAATTTTAAAAATACATGGGAAAAAATGAAAATGGGGGCACAAGTTTTCAAAATCTTTGGATTGCAGTAAAAGCGGTTCTAAGAGGAAAGTATACAGCAATACAGGCCGATCTTAAGAAACAAGAAAAATCTCAACTAAACAACATAACCTTATACCTAAAGGAGCTAGAAAATAAACAACAAATGAAGCCTAAAGCCAGCGGAAGGAAGGAAATAATAAAGCTTAGAGCAGAAATAACTGATGTGGAAACAAACAAACAAAAAGTAGAACAGATCAATGAAAGCAGGAGCTTGTTCTGTGAAAAAATTAAAAATATTGATAAATCTCTAGCCAGACTTATCAAAAATAAAACAGAAAGAACCCAAATAAAAACACAAATGAGAGAAGAGAAATAACAACCAACAGCACAGATACACAAAAAACCGTAAAAGACATTATAAAAAAAAAACCCCATATGCTGGGTAGCCTGGGTGGCTTGGTTCGTTAAGTGATTGACTTGATTTCAGCTCAGGTTATGATCTCACAGTCATGGGATTGAGCCCTGCAACAGGCTCCTCACTGAGTGTAGAGCCTGCTTTGGATTTTCTCTCTTTGCCCTGCCTCTGCTTGCACACACATTCTCTCACTCAAAATAAATAAATAAACTTAAAAAAAAAGCTATATGCCAACATATTGGATAACCTAGAGAAATGGATAAATTCCTAGAAACATATAAACTATCAAACTGAAACAGGAAAAAATAGAAAATGTGAACATGCCTATAGTCAGCAAAGAAATTGAATCACTAACAAATTACCAGAAAGCTCCCAAAAAACAAAAGTCCAAGGCCATATGACTCTACAGGAAAATTCTGTCAAACACATAAACCAGAGTTAGGATTGTATGGTTCTTATTCTTTCTTTTATTAATGTGGTGTATCACACTGATTGATTTGTGAATATTGAACCAGCCCTGCAGCCCAGGAATGAATCCCACTTGATCATGGTGAATACTTTTTTTAATGCACCATTGAATTCTATTTGCTAGTACCTTGTTGAGAATTTTAGCATCCAGGTTCATCAGGAATATTAGCCTGTAATTCTTCTTATAGTGGGGTCTTTGTCTACTTTTGGAATTGAGGTAATGCTAGCTTCATATGAGTTTGGAAGCTTCCCTTCTGTTTCTATTTTTTGGAACAATTTGAGAAGAATAGGTATTAACTCTGCTTTAATTTTTTTTAATGTTTTTATTTATTTTTGAGACAGAGAGAAACAGAGCATGAGCAGCGGAGGGACAAAGAGAGAGGGAGACACAGAATCTGAAGCAGGCTCCAGGCTCTGAGCTGTCAGCACAGAGCCCGACACAGGGCTCAAACTCACGGACTGTGAGATCATGACCTGAGCTAAAGTCAGACACTTAACCAACTGAGTCACCCAGGCGCCCCAACTCTGCTTTACTTGTTGGGACATTTTTGATAATTGATTCAATTTCTTTGCTGGTTATGGGCCTGTTCAAATTTTCTTTTTCTTCCTATTTGAGGTTTGGTTGTGTGTGTCTTGGAATTTGTCCATTTCTTCCATATTGTCCAGTTTTTGTTGGCATATAATTTTTCATACTATTCTCTGATAATCGTTTGTATTTCTGTGGTGTTGGCTGTGATCTCTCCTCTTTCATTCATGATTGTATCTATTTGGGTCTGCTCTCTATTCTTTTTGAGAAGTTTGGCTAGGGATTTATCAATTTTGTTTATTCTTTCCAAAAACCAGCTCTTAGCTTCATTGATATGTTCTGCGTTTTTTTTTTTAATATTCTATGCAGTTTATTTCTGTTCTAATCTTTATTATTTCTTTTCTTCTGCTGGCTTTGGCCTTTTTTTCTGCTTTTTTTCTAGCTCCTTTAGGTATAAGTTTAGGTTGTATATTTGGGAACTTTCTTGCTTCTTGAGATAGGTCTGAATTGCAATGTATTTTCCTCTTAGGGCTGCCTTTGCTGCATCCCAAAGGGTTTGCATTGTTGTGTTTTCATTATCCTAAATCTATAAAGAACTTACTGAAGAAATGGCAGAAGACATGAATAGAAACTTTTCCAAAGAAAACATCCAGATGGCTAACACACACATGAAAAGATGCTCAACATCACTCATAATCAGAGAAATACAAATCAAAACCACAAAGAGATACTACCTAATACCTGTCAGAATGGCTAAAATTAACAACCTAGGAAACAACAACTGTTGGTGAGGATGCGGAGAAAGGGAAACACTTTTGAACTGTTGGTGGGGATGCAAACTGGTGCTGCCACTCTAGAAAACAGTATGGAGGTTCCTCAAACATTAAAAACAGAACTACCCTACAACCCAGCAATTGCACTACAAGGAATTACAAAGGATACAAAAATGCTTGACTATCAACAATAGGCAAATTATGGAAAGAGCCTAAATGTCCATCAACCGATGAATGGAGAAAGAAGATGTGGGTAATATACATATATATATATATATATATATATATATATATATATATATACACACACACACACACACACACACACACACATATATATACACACATATATACATATATATATGTATGTGTATATGTATGCATATATGTATACATACATATACATACATATGCATGTATATACATACATACATACATACAGGAATGAAAAAGAATAAAATCTTACCATTTGCAACAGTGTGGATGGAACTGGAGGGTATTATGCTAAGCAAAATAAATCAAAGAAAGACTGGTATCATATGACTTAAATCATATGTGGAATTTGAGAAACTCAACAAATGAACATAGGGGAAGGGAAGGAAATATAAAATAAAAACAGAATGGGAGGCAAATCATAAGAGAGTTAAATACAGAGAACAAACTGAGGGCTGGTGGAGGGTTGGGGGGATGTGTTAAATGGGTGGAGGGCATTAAGGAGGGCATTTTTCAGGATGAGCACTGGGTGTCATAAGTAAGAGATGAATCACTGGGTTCTACCCTGAAGTCAAGACTACACTGTATGTTAACTAACTTGAATTTAAATTAAAACAAAAAATAAAGAAGAGTCAATACCTATTCTTTTCAAACTATTCCAAAACAATAGAAGAGGAAGAAAAACTTCCAAACTGATATATGAGGCCAGAATTACCTTAATACCAAAACCAGATAAAGATTCCACTAAAAAATAGTACAGGCCTGGGGTGCCTGTATGGCTCAGTCGGTTGAGTGTCTGACTTTGGCTCAGGTCAGATCTCACAGTTGTGAGTCTGAGCCCCGCTTCAGGCTTTGTGCTAACAGCTCAGAGCCTGGAGCCTGCTTCAGATTCTGTGTCTCCCTCTCTCTCTGCCCCTCCCCCACTCACACTCTGTCTCTGTCTCTGTCTCTCTCTCAAAAATAAATAAACATTTTAAAAAAAGTGCAGAGGCCAATAACCCTGATGAACATGGATGCAAAAATTCTTAATAAAATACTAGCAAACCAAATCCAACAGTACATTAACAGAATCATTCACCATGATTAAATGGGATTTATTCCTGGGCTGCAAGCATGGTTCAATGTTTACAAATCAATCAATGTGATACACCACATTAACAAAAGAAAGGATAAGAACCATATGATCATTTCAATAGATGCAGAAAAATCATCTGACAAAGTACAACATCCATTTATGTTAAAAACCCTCAACAAAGTAGGGTTGGAGGGAACCTATCTCAATATAAAAAAGGCCATATATAAAAGACCCACAGCTAACATCATCCTCAATGGGGAAAAACTGAGAGCTTTTCTCCTAAGATGAGGAACAAGACTGGGATGTCCACTCTTACCACTGCTATTCAACATAGTACTGGAAATGCTAGCCGCAGCAATCTGACAACAAAAAGAAATAAAATGTATCCAAAACAGCAAGGAAGAAGAATTTCCCTATTTGCTGATGACATGATACTTTATGTAAAAAATCTGAAAGACTCCACTAAAAAACTTAGAACTGATACATGAATCATTAAAATCATAAGATACAAATCAATATACAGAAATCTGTTGAATTTCTATACACCAATATTGAAGAACCAGAAAGAGAAATTAATTAATGAATCCCATTTTCTTTTTCTTTTTTTTTTTTTCAACGTTTATTTATTTTTGGGACAGAGAGAGACAGAGCATGAACGGGGGAGGGTCAGAGAGAGAGGGAGACACAGAATCGGAAACAGGCTCCAGGCTCTGAGCCATCAGCCCAGAGCCTGACGCGGGGCTTGAACTCACGGACCGCGAGATCGTGACCTGGCTGAAGTCGGACGCTTAACCGACTGCGCCACCCAGGCGCCCCAATGAATCCCATTTTCAATTGCACCAAAACATAAGATTATCTAGGAATAAACATAATCAAAGAGGTGATAGACCTGTACTCTGAAAACTATAGAACACTGATGAAAGAAATTGAAGATGACACAAAGAAATTGAAAAACTTTGCATGTTCATGGATTGAAACAACAAATATTGGTTTTTGGAATAACAAATATTGTTCAAATGTCTATACTACAGACAAGCAAAGCTGGAAGCATAACAATTCTAGGCTTCAAGTTATATTACAAAGCTGTAGTGACTAAGACAGTATGGTACAGGCACAGAAACAGACACATAGATCAATGGAACAGAATAGAAAATCTAGAAATGAACCCACAACTCTATGGGGCATTAATCTTTGATAGGCAAGAAAGAATATCCAATGGAAAAAAGAGTCTCTTCAACAAATGGTGCTGGGAAAACTGGACGGCAACATACAGGATAATGAAACTGGACCACTTTCTTACACCATACACAAAAATAAATTCAAAATGGATGAAAGACCTAAATGTGAGACATGAAACTATAAAAATCCAGGAGGAACACAGGCACTAATATCCTTGACATTGGCCATAGCAACTTTTTACTAGATATGTGTCCTGAGACAAGGGAAACAAAAGCAAAAATAAACTTTGGGTTTCTCTACGGTGAAAGTAACAATCAATAAAACTAAAAGACAACCTATCAAATGGGAGAAGATATTTGCAAATGACATATCTGATAAAGGGTTAGTATCCAAAATCTGTAAAGAATTTATCAAACTCAGCACCCTAAAAACATATAATCTGATTAAAAATTGGGCAGAAGACATGAATAGACATTTTTCCAAAGATGACATTCAGATGGCCAACAGATACATGAAAAGGTGCTCAACAGCACTGATCATCAGGGAGACACAAAACTACAATGAGATATCACCTCATACCAGTAAAAATGGCTAAAATTATCAACACAGGAAACAATAGGTGTTGGCAAGGGTGCAGAGAAAGAGGAACCCTCTTACACTGTTTTTGTAATGCAAACTGGTGATGTCTTTTTATATACAATACCAAAAGCACAATCCATGAAAAAAATAAAAATGATAAGTTAAATTAAAAGGAAAACAAACTTCTGATCTCTGAAAGGCACTGTTAAGAGAATAATAATACAAGACACAGACGGAAGAAAATATTTGCAGAACATATATCTGATAAAGAACTGTTATTCATAGTATTTAAGGAATGCTTTAAATCTCAACAATTAGAAAACAAATAACCCAATCACAATATTGGCAAATGATCTGAACAGATACCTTAACAAATAAATCATATAGATGGCACATAAGCATCTGAAAAGAAATTCTACATATGTGTCATCAGGGAATTATAAATTAAAACAATGAGATACTATTACACACCTATTAAAATGGCTAAAATCCAAAACACTGAAAACAACAAATGATGCCAGGGATGTAAATCAATGGGAACTCCAATTCACTGCTGGTTGGAATGCAAAATACTAGAGGCACTTTGCAGATGGTTTGGCAGTTTCTTTTAAAGTTAAAAACAGTCTTGCCATATGAGCCAGCAATCACACTGCTAGGTATTTGCCCAAGTTTACTGATAATTTATGTTCCCACAAAAGTTATGTAGATCCCAACAGGTCCTAATTTGGTTTGACACAACCAATTAATAAAGATATTGTTGGGTTTTCTTGTGGGTTAGCATCATTATAAGAAAATACTAAGATGCTATAGGCACCATTAACTTCTGTCTAAAATCTTAACAAAAAACTGTAAATACTTATCACAAGAAGGCATATAGCTATATTACCAAAAGACAAAATAAACATTAAGGCACAAAAATATTCCTAGAAAGAAAGATTATACTTTTAAAGAGACAAAGGTTCAGTTTATCAGATATAAGTAACAAGTACAAATTTGCACACATTTAATAACCAAGTTTCCAAATACATAAAACAAACCGGCAAAACTACCAGGAAACACAGAGAAGTCTGTAACCACAGTGGGAGAATTTAACATAACATCTCTTAGTAATATAGTATAGACAGAACTTCAATTAAAGAAGAATTGAACAACACAATAAATACATTTGAGCTAACAGATGCATACAAAATACATGATTGATTATAAGGACAAAGTTTTGCTGCTTTCTTTAATTAAAAATAAATCAATGATATTGAAAATTGTCATACTTACTACTTAGTGTTTTCATTTTCACAGGTATAAATTTCTTACTTTGAGACTGGCTTATTGACAATGTAACTTTATGCTTGAGTAAAAGATTTTCATCTAACATATCTACTTTCTGAACTATAAGAAGGATGCTTTTAACCCATTAAGAAGACAATTGTATTCATTAATTTGTAATTCAAATACATACCAATTATCGAGGAATATTTCCTTTCATGTTCTGAAACATAATCAAATACCATATTGTTGAAATAGTGATGTCTACACATTGTTGAGATAGAGATTTACAGAGTGACTATGTGAAATACAGAAATAATGGGAGTACTTTTCAAGAGAATAGTTTTATAAGGTATTCACAATTTAGGATTAAATTCAATATTTTTGTAACAGATAATCGGTGAGGGAATAAAGAAATGGTAAAGAATACATTCAAAATAAATTTAAAAGAATATCAAAAACACATCAGATAAGAAAGACAAAATACAAATCATTTACCCTCAACATACCAATACTTCCATTAAATGTAAATCTATTAAATGTTCCATTTAAAACACAAAGACTGTTACATTGGATTAAAAAATAACCAACCACAATGCCTTTTGTTTTAAAGTTACACAACTAATTCATAGCAATATGAAAAGATTGAAAGTAAAATGATGAAAAAATTATTCTATGCAAATAATTACATTAAGATACTATGTAAATATTAGGTAAAATGGACTAAAAGCACACAAAAAAGTTATTACAAAATGTCCATCATTAAGACAGAAATTTCAGTTCACTAAGAATATATAACATTTTAAAATTTGTGTATTTATTACATACGTATGTATATATCTGCATATAACATATTTATTATATACAGTAAAAAAGCCTTAGAAAAATAAAACAAAAATTGGCAGAACTACAAAGAGTAATAGAGAAATAAACAATCACAGTAGTTGAATTTAATATACTTTCCTCACAAATAATAAGCATAGAATCTCAATGAAATTAAGAAAGCACCAACAACATAATTAGTCAACTTGACCAAATGGATAACATACATGCACACACATTACAGATGTAGCATATATATATGTATATATGATACAGTATATAACATGCATTTATGATTGAATATATATATTCATGAACTGAAGAAAGAAATATATTAAATATCTTTTAATAATTTTTTTTATTTTAAATAATATTTTTAATTATTATACTTACTAGTAAATCCCACTTTTCTGGTAGCTCCAAGGGTCTTAATTTGAGATGAGCCTTTTGAGATTAAAACTTCATTATCTTCAGGTGAAAGATTTTTACCTGCTTTTTCATCCATTTTCTCAGCTACAAAAATAGAGACTTTTAACTAAATAAAAAGTAAAAGTTAACTCTCTTTATTTTTAATAAAGAACACCTTACAGTTTCTTTCCAGTTTTATAAAATTTAAGCAAATGAACACAATTTAAACAAATGATCAAACACCTCCCCCCACACACACACAAAACAAAACAAAACAAAACAAAACAAAACAAAACAAAATTCTGGTGAATTTTCAAAACAGACTATAAAATTAAATATAAAAATCATCACAGTGCTTTCCTGAAAGTATGTGAAGATACTTTTGTTACTTTATACACACATTTAGAAAGTTATAATTAGACTTTATTGTACTAAGGGCATTTACATTTTTTAAATACTTAAAAATTTTAAAACATATAGGATTGATGTAAAAGTTAGACTGATTAGAAAGTAATAATTCCAAAATAAGGAAATGAAATAGAAAGAAAGCTAAGTCAGGTAGGAAGAATACAGAGCACTCCAAAATAGAAATAATTAAATCCAAATGTATCAATAAGTACCATAATTATAAATGGATTATATGTTATAGGGATAGACAAAGACAGTCATACTAGATTTATAAATAATTTAATTATAGGTTATTTATAAGTGACACTACTAAATAATAATAATACAGAAAATTGGAAACTAAGTAGGTGAAAAAAGATATGTCATGTAAATGTAACCAAAATAAATACACAATAGTTATGTCACTGTCAGACGAAATAGGATTTTGGTCAAAAGACCTTAATGGAGACAGAATAAAATGGCACCTTTCAGAAAAAGAAATCATTGAATTCATAAGAAATTATCTAACATTTGTATTTTTATGCACCTAACAACAGACAGTGTAAGGAAAATTGGCAATATAATGAAAATAGTACTGCAGGAATAAATAGATAAGTCCACAATCATAATGCGAAAATTCAATATGCATCTCCCCATAATTGGTAGGACAAACAAAATTCAAGAAAATCAAGAAATACGAAATTTAAATAACACAATAAAAATCTGACTTAATAGATGTATGTAAGCTTGTAGCAGAATATACATTCATAAACAAAAGTCTGTTCAAATCAATTGAAATTTTAAATAATTTAATAATCATAATTATCATATTCACTACTGAGTCTTTTCTTTCTAACAGTTTTAAGTGTCAGGCAAAAGATTTTCATCTGATATCTTATCCATTTTCTGGGCCTCAAGGAGAAAGTCATAAAAGCACTAAATAGAGAACTGGATCTGTGGTAGAACTTTTGGATTTACAATATATGTTATTTATCCAACAATATGTTTTGTCATTTTTTAATGATATAAGCAAATCCTGTCTAGTTGAAATATAAATATCATGTGAATATACTTTCACTTGTGTGTATGTAAGCAGTCTTGCTACTTTTACAGAAACATTAAATATATTTAATTTAGAAATATTATTATAAACATTATTATATATACTTACATATTTAAAATGATTCTTTAGTTTTTTTAGAGTATTCACATTTTAGAATAAAGTCTAAAAATTTTTAATCAGATATGGCTAAGGAAAAACATATAAGGATAAAAAAATACAGAGAGTGAAAAAGTGAAAGAAAAGTAGGAAAAATTACCCAAGAAATGGGGTAATTAAAAGTAGAAATAACTAGATTATATATGATTGAGAACTACTTAAAAGACAAAGAATGAGCTGAATTTTAAGATATTTACACTTATAAGTTTCTTGCAAGAGATACAGCAAAATCACAAAGATACAAGAAACAGGATAGAAAAAAATATATGATGCAAATACCAACCAGAGGTTTATGGAGTTACGTTAATAGTAGATAAAGTAGTTTCGGGGGAAAATAAATAAAAACTTCCTAATTAAGACAAAATGTTCTGTCCTTGAAAGATATTATAAATCTTAACTTTATATACCATAAATAACAGAGTGTCATAAGATATAAATCATAAGCTGCCACAACTGCAAGAAAAAATAAATCCCAAAGTAAGATTTAACACATCTAATTCAGTAATTTTAAAACAAAGGGATAAATTATTAATAAGTATCTAAAGTGTGATGGGAATCATTACCAAAGAGTATATGGTTGAAGACATATTCATAAATCCAAAAGTGTTCTCCTGAATTTAATTAAAAATAATTCATAAGATTTACATTTAATTACTTGGTATCAAGATTCATATTTCTAGTAGTTTCAAGTTTTTTACTTTGAACTTGGTTTCTTAAAAATACAACTTTCTCCTCAGGAAATTGATTTTCCTGTGACATCATTTCATTGTTTTGCTTTTCAAGAGGAAATGCTAAGGAAAAAAAAAAACATAAATGTTTGAAATGTCTGGATATGCCAAAAAATCATCAAATTTTCTTCCCATGGAAGAAAAAAATCATGTGAATAATTTTCATTAGTGTGCGTGGAAGCCATTTACTTAATAATTACTGACCTTGCAAATACCAACCAAACAGTATTATTAATTTTGCTTTTGTCTCTATCTTAGGATATACATGCCTAATATTTACTTATTAATATTTAATATTTACTTATTTTTTGAGAGAGAGAGAGAGAAAGAGAGAGAGTGTGTAAGCATGGACAGGCGAGGGGCAGAGAGAGAAGGAGACACAGAATCTGAAGCAGGTTCCAGGCTCTGAGCTGTCAGCACAGAGCCCGATGCAGAGCTTGAACCCAGGAACCGTGAGATCTGACCAGAGCTGAAGTCAGACACTCAGCTGACTGAGCCACTCAGGTGCCCCAGGATATTCACACTTTAGATCTGAGTGTAAGGTTTCTGTAAAATATATGCCCAAAAAACATATTCATGAACGAAATGAAATCTGATGAGGTTAATTTAAAATAATTTAAAGCTTCCTATAATTACTATACTTACTTTTACGTCTTTCCTTTCTGGAAGTTATTTGTTTCTTTACTTGCACTTGGGATTTTGATGCTGAATCTTGACTCGCAAACATAAGATTCTCATCAGGTATGCCAAAATAAGCTATAGAAAGAGATAGATTTAGTCTATGAACTGGAAAAACAGATCTATTGTGAAATCCCTAGATTTCAAATTTATAACAAATGCACAGTAGCATTTTCCTTCATTTTTATAAGGTCATAAGTGAATTATTATAATGCTAGAACTGTTATGAAAATGGCTGATTTCAAAACTGTCTCATTATTTCATAAATAAACCTAAGTAACAAATACATTTTATGTTGGTCTTCAGGTATCATGGGTGATTTATACTTAGGCTAATACACAATAATAGACCAAGCAATGAAAACTCATATGCACAAGAGTATTCATTACAGTCTTTTTTGTAATTCCAAAATACTTAAAACCATTTAAATGTTAAAGCATGGAGATTGGCCAAATAAACTGATACATATATCTCAACTACAGAACTGGTATAATATGAATACTTCTATAATGGTAGATAATTGTACATATGTATGTATGTATGTATATATGTATATGTAAGACATTCTTTACCCATCTGCACTGATACATTTGATGCTTGTCTGATGTCATTTTATGAAACACTGGTTGAAATACTGGTGGGCTGGTGCCCTTTTATATTTAGACTCTTGTTTATATTATCACAAGTGAAAAAAAGGCTTAATTGTGACTTTCAAATTAGTTTATTGTCTGAATTAACCAACTTCATAGCTAGCAGCTCTCTCTCAGTAACAAATGATGACAGTGTGGCCCAATTAAACCTCTCACATTTCTCAATTTGACCTTATGTCAGAATGACACTATTACAGGTCAGAAGTGCCCAATTGTCAAAATCTCCCAAGAACTGTAATCTCACAGATTCAGCTAAAAGATACTTTGAGGTATTACTGGAGAGTTATTGGGCCTTGGTGGATACTTAATGTGTGTCCTATGACTGTGAAATAGTCTTATGATTTGAAATTCCAGGCTGAGGGTATTAATGCTTTTACTTTTGTTTTCTAGTTATCTTTGCATATTCACAATTTAGGTTAGAGTGTAAAGTTTCTATAAAACATATGCTCAAAAGTGTCCTCATGAACCAAAGAAAAAAATCTTCTGATGGGTTTAAAATAATTTAAACTTATCCATAATTATTATACTTACTATGGCGCCTTTTCTTTCTGTAAGTTATTTGTTTCTCTACTTGCATTTGGGGTTGTGACACTGAATCTTCATTCACTAGCATTAAATTTTCATCTGGTACTCCAAAATGAGCTAAATAAAGAGATGCATTTAGTTCACTAAATGGAAAAGCAGATCTATGAAAACTCCAGATTTAAATTTATAACAAGTGTACAATAGCATTTTCTTTTTATAGCTATAAATAAATTGTCCTAATGGTTGATCTGACATGGAAATGATAAGAAAAGTTTTAATTGATACTACTGAGGCTGTCTCATTATGTCCTAAATATTCTGAGGCAACAAATACACTTCATAACAGTCTCCACTTTTGGGTTATTTATATACTAGGTTAATTGATAACAATAAACCAACCAACAAAAATGCATATGTACAAGGTCTATTCATTACAATATTGTTTGCAATTGCAAAATATTTAAAACCATCTAAATGTTTAAGAATAGGATATTGTTGAATAAACTAAGGTATATGTTATAAATTATGGTATAGTATAATCTATGGCATATTACATGGTATAAACTGCTTTATGTATTTGCATAAAGTTAATAAATATTTCTATAAACTGACAAAAAGAGCTAATGTTTAAGTGGAAAAACTCTTTAAAAAAGTGTATCTAGTATGCTAACTTTTGGGTCAGAAAGAAGTAATCAGAAACAAATAGAGAAATAGATATTAAATTCACAAAATAGAGGAAAAATAAACATGAAAATAATACAGTTACTTACCTATAAGAAGATGGGATGGGAGAGAAGTCTAAGGAATGCAAAGAGAAGGACATATATCTTTTGCATAATATTTGCTTTTTGAAGCAGGTTAATGCTCTCTATACATTCCAAAAATAAAATTAAATCAACAAGAATAAGAAGAGGAAGCTAACACTGAATGCAAGTGAAATGACTCTAGTGAAGGGATAAAAATAACAATACTAATCCAAATAAGTCATCAATACAGTGTTTGAAAAATACCCTCAATCTTAGACAAGAATATAGGGGGCAGATTGCAAGAAAAATCACTAAATCATTTGAATAGACTTATTTTTGTAGTGGTATGTGCTGAGCAGTTCCTTAATGAAGTTGAAGCATTATAGGATTGAGCAACTACATGCTCAGGCTCTTAGCTCCAATAAAGATTCAAGATTAACACTGGAAGAAAGAATATACACATATGAAATGGAGGAAGGCAAGAATGAGACATGAGAGATTAGAATTGAAGGTGTCCAAGAATCCTCATGATTTCTAAAACATGTATATGCACAATATGCATGTATATGTTCACATGCACATGTATGCATGAATATGTGTGTGTGTGTGTGTGTGTGCGTGTATCTCAATATATATTAGTATAAGTGTATAAATTATGGAGTGCAGATCCAAGTTAAAATCCTATGTGTAATCTTTCAGGTTCAACCCATAGAAAATTACAAAGTTTTTACCTGGCAGTTATCATATGAAAAAGCTTCCTACTCCACACTAGGCCTAAAACACAGCTGGTGTGCTGATCTTTGCAAGGAAGTACAATCATGTATTCAGGCCTCTCCAGGTCAGCATTCCCTAGACCAGCTGTTCCATTCATAGACTTCAAATGAGGCACTGTACTGTTCAGGTGACTCTGCTTGGGCTACCTTCCTGGGGAAGCCTTGAGGACAACTTTCTCCTTTCTGACTTAGTTTTCAGTACTTTTCCACTCCTAGCCCTTCCCAAGTCCCTCCATATCCTGGCACCATAAAATGGCAAGAGCCTTTTGTTTGAGGATCCTTCAGCAGTGAGAGACAATCTCCCTCTGCATTTGTGATGAACATCTAACACTCCCCTGGTTCCTTTAATGGGGAAAAATGGAACATTGTTAAAGTTGGCCCTTTCCTGTTTTGACTCTTGCTTATAAAATATCATAGTAATTAGATAAAGTAATTAAATTACTTTCAGTTTGGCTTATTAATTGACCAACTCAACAACTGTCAGTGCTTTATCTGACAAATTGGTGAACTGAGCAGAATGGTTAATAGAGTACACTGACTTTCTATCTAGAAGGCAAACACCCTCAACTTCCCATAGGGCACTTTTGAGAGGTATTAGAGAAATCCATCAGACACTCTCCAGTGATGTTAGTGGGTCATTTTCAAGAGTCTGAGTGTTCCATGGGTACTTCATCAGCCATGCCAATAAACTCAGAAAATACTAGTGGATCCTGGGGGTGTTTCGGGTAGTGGTAGCAACTGGTTACATAACTTTTTCAGGTATTAGGGGGATCACTGGTGCTTCCCTTTAGCCTCTAATTCCTTGGTCAAACTCATACGGTGGTCCAAAATACAGATCCAAAAGAGAGACTCTAGGAAAGCTAGAGAAGTAATTCCCTAACTGCTGATATAGTCCCTCAGTGATGACAAGAAAATTCATCAGAGACTCTGAATGCTGAGTTGTACCCAGTTACCATTGTTAGGTGTAAATATGGTTCTGGCACCAAAAAACAGCCTACAACACAGCAAATTTTTGTTAAGATTCATACCTGAAATAAAAAAAGAACAAAGAGCTCTTTGGGATCACTTTGTTTAGTAATCTGACACTCTTAGAGACTTGGATAGTTTGCCTCCTTAATGAAGGGGGTAATCTTGTTAAACTTAGTGAGAATGGCACCTCGAGGGTATGACATTAAAGACCCCCCACTTCCAGAGTACAATAACAGCAGCCACTTTGCCTAAGGAAAAACAGGAGGATGGCACTGGGTTGGAAGAATGCAAGCACTCAACACCATCTACATTCTCAGCTGGATAGTATATTGACTCTGAGAGATTTGGCCCACACATGATGAGGTCTTTGGCACTGAACAACATGGATGAATCATCCTTCCATGGATATAGTTTCCTGTGAGCCACCCTACTGGTCTCTTAGATGTACAAATGAGGTTTGTTCATCCAGTTCTTATGGGTTATTGAACTCAATTAAACCTCCTTAAAGGTCATGTTGATCAGTTTGAGACATAATCCAGATCTTCACTGACAATTATTGAGTTTGTAAAACATGGCTCCTGCCCAGATAGCAAAGACTGACCAGAAGAAAGAGTGATGTAAAAATGGTAAGCCTGTGTCCTCCCCTAGACCATTTAGGCTAGAGTATCCCAAAGAAATCTCTAGATCTGGTTACTCAACAGTAGGTTCCTAAAGAGGAGACTGATAAGCTTTGTTACCAAGGGACTCATGGTCAAGTAGTGGGTGGCCTGTGGCTCCAGCAGTCTGCTCAATTAGAGTCTTCAGAATGATCCTCTTATGATTAATACATGTGCTATTCTTTCTGTGCCTCCCAGAGAATCTAGGGCTGAATTAAAGAGCCCTGTCAACTTTAAACAGATGTCTCAGCTTTCAAAAATATGCAAGACTAGGGGTTGGGCCAAGGTCCCAGAGTCCCTAGTGGAAAATAATGGTCCTGTACCAAGTTCAGAACTCAATTTATTAGGCCTTCTGGATATTGGTGCATAATTAGCTGTGATCTCCACAATCCTTCACACTATAATGAAGGGGTTATGGGGTAAAACTGTGTCCACTCCTGCCAAAAAGTATAGAATTCCTATCCCTGATTACTTCAGAATGTGACCTTATTTGGAAATAGGGTATTTAAAAAGGTAATCCAGTTAAAATGAGGTCATTATACTAGGCCTTAATCTGATATAAATGGTATCTTTATAAAAACAAGAAACTTGAGCACAGAGACAGACACATATATAGGGAGAACACCATATGAAGATGAAGGCACAGATCAGGGTGATGCATCTATAAGAGAAGAAATGTCAAATATTGCCAGAAAACCACCAGAAGGTAGGAAAGAGGCATGAAACATCTGATTCTGGATTTTTACTTGCTGACTGTATGACAATAGTTTTTTGTTCTTTAAGCCACTCAGTTTATGGTATTTTGTTATGCCAGTTTAAGCAAACTAACACAGATTTTTGGATCAGGAAGTGGGCTACTGCTGTAACAAGTACAAAAAAAATGTTGAAATGTCTTTGGAATTGGGTAATGGGTAGGAAACTACAAGAGTTTTGAACAGCATGATAAAAACAAAAAAAACTAGGGGTGCCTGGGTGGCTCAGTCAGTTAAGTGTCTGACTCAGTTTCAGCTCAGGTCAGGATCTTAGTTTTGTGAGTCTGAGCCCAACATCAGGGATTCTCTCTGTCTCCCTCTCTCTCCTGCCTTTCCCCAATTTATGTTACCTCTGTCTCTCTCAAATAAATAAACTTAAAAAAAAAACTAGATTACCTTAAAAAGATTGTTGGAAAAATGGACATTAAAGGTGATTCTGGTGAGGGCTAAGAAAGAAAGGGGGAGAGCTTTACAAAAAGGTTTTATTATCTTAGGCAATACATATATCATCATGAAGAGAATGTTGTTAGAAATACGAATGATAAAAGAAGTTCTAATAACATTAAAAGGGTTATTTACCATATTCAAGTGGCATTTATTCAAGGATGGATCAACATCTGCAAATCAATCGATGTGACACATCACATTAACAAAATGAAGGATAAAAATCATATGATTACCTCAATAGATGCAGAAAAATCTTTTGGCAAAATTCAACATCCATTCATGATAAAAACTGTCAACAGAATGCTTATAGAGGGAATGTATTTCAACATAATAAAGACCACATATGATAATCCCACAGCTAATAAGATCAACAGTGGAAACCTGAAAGGTTTTTCTCTAAGATTAGAAACAAGACAAGGATCTGTACTCTTACAACTCTATCAGAAAGAGAAATTAAGAAAAGTCCATTTACAATAGCATTCAAAATAATAAAATACTTTGGAATAAATTTTACTAAGGGGTCAAAAGACCCATACCCTAAAAACTATAAGACATTGATGAAAGAAATTGAAGAAGACAAAAATAAATGGAAAGATATTCCATGCTCATGGATTGAGAGAATTAATATTGTGAAAATATTCACACCACCTATAACAATCAAGAGATTCAATGCAATCCTTATCAAAATTCCAATGATGACTTCCAGGGAAGATGGCAGAGTAGAAGGACCCTAAGCTCACCATGTCACAGATACAACTGGAAAACACTCACATCAGTGTAAATAACCCAGAAAATGACCCAAAGACAGTAAGAACAAACTCCACAGCTAAATGTAGAGAAGCTGTCACACTGAAAAGGGTAGGGAGGGCAGAGATGCAGAGGGGAGCTAAAGGGACCCATAGGACTGTCCACAGGAGCAAAGGGCACTGCAGGTGAGGAGACGGGAGAGAAACAGCCTATCACACTGGGGAGCCCAAATGGCAAAGACAAATCCCTATAACATTTGGCTTTGAAAACCAGACGGGCTGAATTTTGTGAGTTCTTGTAAACAGTGGGACTTAAGACCTGAAACTTTAAAAAGTATTGGGCTCGGCTCTCTGGGAGCTGGGAGGGTGAAAGGAAACTGAATCCCTGCCCTAAAAGAGACAGCACAGCACACAGCCCTGCAGAAATACAGCATAGAAACAGCAGTTTGGAAAACACCTGGGCCATTAAGTAGGAATATTTGTTTACTTATCCCAAAGCATGTGCTGGAGGGGCAGAGATCCTTGGGAGACTCTCCAGGAACAAAGGACCTACCCACAGCCATTTCTTTTCCCACCCTCTAGCCTAAACACATGGTCACCTTTGCGAACCAGCACTACCCTAACACTTGATTCCTAAATTGCTAACACCATACATCCTGTCCACAGGCTTCTGCAGATCTTCCCCCTCCAATATACTGTTGACCAGAGCCCATCCAAAGTGATGTCATAAGACTTTAATATGTAAGCAGCCCTGATTGGGGCCAGCACCACTCCAAAGTGACTCTTCCCCCTGAGGAGAG